>NW_027361834.1:3705000-4049103 GCF_039654945.1 Dendrobates tinctorius | reverse complement strand
TAACATGATGCCCGCAGACCATTCGATCAAGTCGGTATTTCAAAACGTCACTACTTCCCTTCTGAGCCCCGACGTGTGCCCAAACAATGGTCCCACCCCACATATGGGGTATCAGCATACTCAGGGCAAACTGGACACCAACTTTTGGGGTCCAATTTCTCCTGTTACCCTTGTGAAAATAAAAAATTGCGAGCTAAAAATTCATTTTTTGAGGAAAAAAAAAGATTTTATATTTTCATGGCTCTGCGTTACAATCTTCTGTGAAGCTCTTCGGGGTTCAAGGTGCTCACCACACATCTAGATAAGTTCCTTGGGGGGTCTAGTTTCCAAAATGGGGTCACTTGTGGGGGGTTTCCACAGTTTAGGTACATCAAGGGCTCTGCAAATGTAACATGATGCCCGCAGACCATTCCATCAAAGTCTGCATACCAAAACGTCACTACTTCCCTTCCGAGCCCTGACGTGTGCCCATACAGTGGTCATCCCCCACATATGGGGTATCAGCGTCCTCAGGACAAACTGGACAACAACTTTTGGGGTCCAATTTCTCCTGTTACCCTTGTGAAAAAAAAATTGCGTGCTAAAATTCATTTTTTTTTTAGGGAAAAAAAATGATTTTTTATTTTCACGGCTCTGCATTATAAACTTCTGTGAAGCACTTGGGGGTTCAAGGTGCTCACCACACATCTAGATAAGTTCCTTGGGGGGGTCTAGTTTCCAAAATGGGGTCACTTGTGGGGGTTTCTACTGTTTAGGCACACAGGGGCTCAGCAAATGTAACATGACGCCCGCAGACCATTCCATCAAAGTCAGCATTTCAAAATGTCACTACTTCCCTGCTGAGCCCCAACGTGTGCCCAAACAGTGGTTCCCCCCCACATATGGGGTACCAGCGTACTCAGGACAAACTGGACAACAACTTTTGGGGTCCAATTTATCCTAGTACCCTTGTGAAAATAAAAAATTGCCAACTAAAAAAATTTTTTTTAGGAAAAAAAAAGATTTTTTATTTTCACTGCTCTGCATTATAAACTTCTGTGAATCACCAGGGGGTTCAAAGTGCTCACTATGCATCTAGATAAGTTCCTTAGGGGGTCTAGTTTCCAAAATGGGGTCATTTGTGGGGGAGCTCCAAAGTTTAGGCACACAGGGGCTCTCCAAACACGACATGGTGTCCGCTAACGATTGAAGCTAATTTTCATTTCAAAAAGTCAAATGGCGCTCATTCCCTTCTGCGCCCTGCCGTGCACCCAAACAGTGGCCCCCCCCCACATATGGGGTACCAGCGTACTCAGGACAATCTGGACAACAACTTTTTTGGTTCAATTTCTCCTGTTACCCTTGTGAAAATAAAAAATAGCGTGCTAAAAAATCATTTTTGAGGAAAAAAAATGATTTTTTATTTTCACTGCTCTATGTTATAAACTTTTGTGAAGCACTTGGGGGTTCAAAGTGCTCACTACACATCTAGATAAGTTCCTTAAGGGGTCTAGGTTCCAAAATTGTGTCACTTGTGGGGGAGCTCCAATGTTTAGGTACACAGGGGCTCTCCAAACGCGACATGGTGTCCGATAACGATTGGAGCTAATTTTCCATTCAAAAAGTCAAATGGCGCTCCTTCCCTTCCGGGCCCTGCCGTGCACCCAAACAGTGGTTTATGACCATATATGAGGTATCGGTGTACTCAGGAGAAATTGCCCAACAAATTTTAGGATCCATTTTATCCTGTTGCCCATGTGAAAATGAAAAAACTGAGGCTAAAAGATAATTTTTGTGAAAAAAAGTACTTTTTTTTTTTTACGGATCAATTTGAGAAGCACCTGGGGGTTCAAAGTGATCACTATGCATCTAGATAAGTTCCTTGGGGGGTCTAGTTTCCAAAATAGGGTCACTTGTGGGGGAGCTCCAGTGTTTAGGCACACAGCGACTCTCCAAACGCGACATGGCAAGCGCTAAATATTCCAGCATATTTTCCATTCAAAAAGTCAAATGGCGCTCCTTCCCTTCTGAGCCCTGCCGTGCGCCCAAACAGTGGTTTTTGACCACATATGAGGTATCGGTGTACTCAGGGGAAATTGCCCAACAAATTTTATGATCCATTTTATCCTGTTGCCCATGTGAAAAATGAAAAAATTGATGCTGAATGAAAATTTTTGTTGGAAAAATTAAAATGTCCTTTTTTTCCTTCCATGTTGCTTTAGTTCCTGTGAAACACCTAAAGGGTTAATAATCTTCTTGAATGTAGTTTTGAGTAGCTTGAGGGGTGCAGTTTTTAGAATGGTGTCACTTTTGGGTATTTTCTACCATATAGACCCCTCAAAGTAACTTCAAATGTGAGGTGGTCCCTAAAAAAAATGGTTTTGTAAATTTTGTTGTAAAAATGAGAAATCGCTGGTCAACTTTTAACCCTTATAACTTCCTAACAAAAAAGTTTTGCTTCCAAAATTGTGCTGATGTAAAGTAGACATGTGGGAAATGTTATTTAGTAACTATTTTGTGTCACATAACTCTCTAGTTTAACAGAATAAAAATTCAAAATTTGAAAATTGCGAAATTTTCACAATTTTCGCCAAATTTCTGATTTTTTCACAAATAAACGCAAAAATTATCGATCTAAATTTACCACTAACATGAAGCCCAATATGTCACGAAAAAACAATCTCAGAATCGCTAGGATGCATTGAAGCGTTCCAGAGTTATTACCTCATAAAGGGACACTGGTCAGAATTGCAAAAAATGGCCAGGTCATTAAGGTCAAAATAGGCTGGGTCATGAAGGGGTTAAACTAGTATCACAGCTTTATTCGGAAGGTTAGTTTCGATCTTTTGAGGATCTCAAACAGACATTTTCCATCCCTAATAAAAGATTTTTTCAATATCTCCAGCTGAGACATGCTTGTGAAGCACAACAGTGACTCGCTCCACTAGGTAATCCAGCTAAAACTCCGCTGTTGGATAGAGTAGTGATGGGAGGAGGATCAAGAGGTATTATATCCATGATATATGCAACCATGTTGGAAAAGAGAGTGGTAAGTTTGGAGACACTGAAGAATAAGTGGCAAGTTGATGTAGGTGATTTAACAGATGATGAATGGGAGAATGCATTGCAAGAAGTCACGAAAGTCTCGGTTAGCGAGGCTCAGAGTGTCGCATCTTTATTTGTTTCATCGAGTTTATCGAACCCCTGTATGGCTGTTGAAAATGGGCTATGCTAGAGAGGCAGATTGTTGGAAATGTGGAACGCCTAAAGCTGATCTGATACACATGACCTGGAACTGTCCTCGGTTACGTAGGTTTTGGGGAGGTGTGAATGATTTACTTAATACTGTCTATCAATGTCAAATGGTACTAGACCCCAAAATGGCTCTTCTGGGGCGGGTGGAGACTTTGCCGCTTTCGGAGGAGCACCAGCAGGCAGTCTCACGAATATTATATCAAGCTCGTAAAAGGGTGGTGGCTCACTGGAAGAGATCTTCCATACCCACAATCATGGAAGTTACTGATGCAGTTAATAATAATATGGATATGGAAAAATATGTGTATCAAAAGAGAAGAACAACTAAGAAATGGGAAGATATGTGGGCACCTTGGTTGGACACACCCGGGTTGGCACCTCCTAGATTAACATGGATGAGAGCATTGAGGAGGATATAACCCAAAAATTGTAGCTATGAGAGATCAAATGCATCGGGAGAGACGAGAGGTGTTTTTTCGGGTGAGGGTGGGGGGTGAGTTGGGAGGGATTTTTGTGAGGTTCTATTGTGTTTATGTAATACACTCTTTGGGAAATATCCTGTATATGACTACCTGCTTTTTCAATTCATCAGGGGAAGGTGGTACAAAATCCTTTGAAACCCAGGCATGGTTCATTTTAATGAAGGTGAGATCACCAACATTTTGGGTCAACAGCCGGGTCCTTCTTTCTGTCAGGATTGATCCAGCAGCACTGAAGACTCTTTCTGATAGCACACTACCAGCAGGGCAAGCGAGCTCCTGTAAGGCATATTGTGCCAATTCAGGCCAGGTGTCCAGTTTAGAGGGCCAGTAGTCAAAGGGGAATGAACTGTGAGGGAGAACATCGATAGGGGAGGAGAGGTAATTTTGAACCATAGTTGACAACTGCTGTCTCCTGTCTGTTGCAATCGATTCAGTATTAACAGTCATGTGAGCGGTCCTCGAGAAATCAGTCCACAAC
The DNA here is from genome assembly GCF_039654945.1 of Dendrobates tinctorius. NCBI lineage: Eukaryota > Metazoa > Chordata > Amphibia > Anura > Dendrobatidae > Dendrobates > Dendrobates tinctorius. The sequence continues at coordinate 4,044,909 of NW_027361834.1, read as the reverse complement.
ATGGTCATGAAACCCCTGTCTCCAACGCCAGTTCGGCTGTGTGCACCACGAACACCTCTTCTATTTGGCCCAGTACGGCTCGTGGTAGAACCTGCACCGCTGCTGTGTGCTGAGAATGCCTCTTACAAACGGTTTACCAGAGTTGCTTGTTTGTTCGCCAGTATTAGCTCTAGGTTCTCCTGTGGCATGATGTTCTGTAATTTGCCTTTATAGCATGGATCGAGGATGCTGGTCAACCAATAGTCGTCATCCTTCATAATTTTGACAATGCGGGGGTCCCTTTTTAGGATCCGCAAGAGATAATCACACATATGGGCCAATGTTCCAGGTGTCAATGATGCACTGACAGTGGTGGGTGGAGAAGCACTTTCTGCCAAATCCACATCCCTCCAGTCACGCACAAACCCTGTACATGACCTGGGCAAGCCAACATTTTCTCTTGCCCCCCCGAGAAGCATCCTCCTCCCCAAAATAATCATCCCCCTCATCCTCCTCCTCCTCCTCTTCTTCCTCCACCTCGTCCAGGACAGTTCCCTGAGCAGACAATGGCTGACTGTCATCAAGGCTTCCCTCCTCCTCCTCCTCCTCCTTTTCCTCCTCCTGCAGACGCCTGATCCTTAATGTGCGTCAAAGTTTGCATGAGCAGATGCATAAGTGGTATGCTCATGCTTATGATGGCGTCGTCTGCGCTTACCAGCCGTGTGCATTCCTCAAAACACTGAAGGACTTTACAGAGGTCTTTCAGCTTGGACCATTGCAAACCCGACAACTCCATGTCTGCCCTCAAACTGCCTGCCCGTGTATCCTCCAACAAATGCATTATAGCCTGCCTCTGTTCGCACAGCCTCTCCACCATGTGCATGGTGGAGTTCCACCTTGTTGCAACGTCTGATTAGGCAGTGCTTGGGGAGGTGGAGCGATCGCTGCAGCCTCTGCATACGACTGGAGTCTACGGGCGAGCGACGGATATGCAAGCACAGTCTTCGCATCTTATGGAGCAGGGATGTTAACTCTGGATAATTGTTTAGGAAGCACTGCACCACCAGGTTCAAGGTGTGAGCCAGCACAACACACAAGAACACACTGACCATAAGTCCTGAATGTAAATATATACATTCTTTATTATTTTATAAATAAAGGTACTTGAGGTATTTTAAAAGTGGCAAAGCATCAGTGTTTTATAATATAAAAATATACATAAGAGGGCAGTACTATCCATTTCATAAGGACATATTATTGCAGTAAATGGTGCTAACAAATATATATATATCTCAACAGTGAAAAAAAATTTTTAAAAACCAAAATGATAATATATATTCATAAGTAAGGTGCATACAAATTAGTAAAAATTTTATATCAATTCCCTATAGGTGTACATCATAATTATACAAATAAGAAAACGTATATAAAGTGCAAAAAATATATAGGTATTAAAATGCAATATTAGTGCAAAAATAGTGAACACCATATGTGTCACTGCATAGATATACCATGTGAATAATGGGAATAATACCCAATAGCACCAATAGGTGTCAGTATATGCATAGTTTATGTCATGGACCAGGAAAATTTCTGAAAACAGCGTTAGACATCAAAGAGTATGGTAAGTATAAGGTATAACTTACAAGCTACACTGCACCTGATCTGGACAGCCGCCCTCCCCAACACGTGTTTCGACCCTTAGCCTTCATCAGGGGGTGGCGCCTATAGGAGACAGGTAAGTATATATACCCAAACTCAACCAATCGCACATCGGATATAGCAAAACTGGCCAATCAAAGCGGAAGGGTGTGTTTAACAATCACCATGATGAACCTCCCATCCTATTCTACCTCATACGTCATTTAATCAAAACCATATCATTATAAGCTGTGAATCGTTGCAATATGTGTGAAAACAGGAGACCAGGCCCTAATAGCGCGTGACAAACAAGAAGTAATCATCACCGCTCATAAATACAAAGCATCCCTGGTAACATAATGACAGGCATACTGCGCATTACAGTTAAAACATGGCCACCGCTACTCATAGATATACAGCGTCCATAGTAACTAGTGTTGAGCGATACCATCCAATATTCAGAAATATCGGATCGGATTGGATCGGCCCGATACACAAAAAGTATCAGGTATCGCCGATTCCGATACCGGAAGTCCCATTCAAGTCAATGGGACAGAAATATCGTAATTAAAAAAAACCCTTTCTTGCCTTGTACATCCTGTTTGGGAAGGGGGAAGAGTGTGGGCGGTGTGTGGGCGGACACTGTGCGTGTCTGTGTGTGCGGGCGGGGCCTGTGCGGGCCTCTCGGGGGTCTGTGCCGACTGTCGGGGGCCTGTACGGGCCTCTCGGGGGTCTGTACAGGCCTGTTGGGGGCCTGTGCCGGCTGCCGGTGGTCTGTACGGGCCTCTCGGGGGCCTGTGCCGGCTGTCTGTGGTCTGTGCCGGCTGCCGTGGGCCTGTGCCGGCTGCCGGTGGTCTGTGCGGGCCTCTCGGGGGCCTGTGCCGGCTGTCGGTGGTCTGTGCGGGCCTGCAGGGGGTCTTGTGTGTGCAGGCATCGTCCGATGGGACTACAAGTCCCATCGGGCGATGCCTGCTACAATGACAGTGATTGACACATTGGCCAATGATGGGACAGTAGTAGTTCCATCATCTGGCTAATGTGTTGAATGTAAAAAAAAAAAACATACTACATACATACTACATATATACTACATTCATACAACATACATACTACATATATACTACATTCATACAGCATACATACTACATACATGCTACATATATACTACATTCATACAACATACATACATACTACATACATGCTACATATATACTATATTCATACAACATACATACTACATACATGCTACATATATACTGCATTCATACAACATACATACATACTACATATATACTACATTCATACAACATACATACATACTACATACTACATACATGCTACATATATACTATATTCATACAACATACTACATACAGTACATGCTACATATATACTACATTCATACAACATACATACATACTACATACATTCTACATGTATACTACATTCATGCAACATACATACATACTACATACATGCTACATATATACTGCATTCATACAACATACATACATACTACATACATGCTTCATATATACTACATTCATACAACATACATACATAGTACATACATACATACATACTACATACATACAATACATTCATACAATACATACATAAAGACATACAGTACATATAACAGAGTACATACTCACCATCACTTGTCACTTTGATCCCCGAAGCCAGTGTCATCTGTGGAAAAATATGAAAATAACAAACAAACAATATACTCCCTGATCCGCAGAAATCCACGCGTGTTGTGAGTTCATTTTCCCCTTCACTACTGAGGCCCGAGGAACTCCCTCTTCTGGTAAAGAAAGGTAGTGAGCCTGATTATCAAACACCTGAGCCTGATGATGATGACTGGCTGAGTGGAGTTACTGACTGGATATAAGGCTGCCGACGCCCTTCTGCCCTGCGGGTGATTTCTCTGTGGGATCCTTGAAGACCAGTCTGAATTCCTGCTCTTCTAAAGCTAAGTTTTCTGCTCGGCTTTTTGCATTTGTGCTTTGACTTTGTTTTGCTTTGTTTTTCTGGATTTCTGCCATTCCCTGCTGGGGTGTGCTGAATTCCTTTAGCTCTGTCTTCTGAAAATACCTGAGTGCTGATTTAGTTTTTGAAGCCTAGCTGCTTCAGGGTCTTTTTCCATATCAGCTTGTTGGCTTATGTGTTTGATAGGGTTTTGGCAGATTGCAGACAGCAACCTTCCTGTTCTGTTTGGTTGGCTTGGGCCCCATCATTTGCTCAGCCTATCTTTCTATCTGTGTGAGTGTTTTTTCATCTTGCTTCACCGTCATTATATGTTGGGGGCTGCCTTTTACTTTGGGGTCTGCTCTGGGGCAGTTTAGATTTCCTTTTCTGTCTTTAGGCTATTTAGCTCTCCGGCTGTGATCGAGGGGTCTAGGGCATCGTAGGAACCCCCCACGGCTACTGCTAGTTGTGTTGATAGGTTCAGGGGTCTGCAATCTGATAGTTGCCAACTTCTCTGGTTTTCTGGACGTAGCTTCTATTTTTGTGTCTGCCTCCTACGGTGACTCAGTCATAACACACGCGTGTCCCACGCCGATCTCCCGTGGAGTACAGCAGCATCAGCTGATGCGACTGCTCTCTACGGGGCTCCAGGAATCCAGTGACGGGAGGTAGGTATCCTTCTGCACTGTATTCCTCCGCCACTGTAAAAAAATAGTCCCTGGTCTCACTTTATGGCAAAAGCTGCATGGGAACTTTCTCACACAGCAATGCCAAAAGTGAGACTAGGGACTATTTTTTTACGGTGGCGGAGGAATACAGTGCTGAAGGATACCTACCTCCCGTCATTGGATTAGTGAAGCCCCTAGAGAGCGGTCGCATCAGCTGATGCTGCTGTTCTCCACGGGAGATCGGCATGGGACCCTCGTGGATTTCTGCGGATCAGGGAGTATATGGCTTGTTTGTTATTTTCATATTTTTTCATAGATGACACTGGCTTCGGGGATCAAAGTGACAAGTGATGGTGAGTATGTACTCTATGTTATATGTACTGTATGTCTATATGTATGTATTGTATGAATGTATTGTATGCAGTATGTATGTAGTATGTATGCAGTATGTATGTATGTAGTATGTATGTACTATGTATGTATGTTGTATGAATGTAGTATATATGAAGCATGTATGTAGTATGTATGTTGTATGAATGTAGTATATATGTAGCATGTATGTAGTATGTATGTATGTTGCATGAATGTAGTATACATGTAGAATGTATGTAGTATGCATGTATGTTGTATGAATGTAGTATATATATAACCCCTGATGTACCAAAACAGTGGAAACCCCCCACAAATGACACCATTTTGGAAACTAGACCCCCCAAGGAACTTATCTAGATGTGTGGTGTTAACTTTGAACCCCCAAGGGCTTCACAGGAGTTTATAACGTACAGCCGTACAATTAAAAAATCATATTTTTTACACAAAAATGATCTTTTCGCCCTCAATTCTTATTTTTCCAAGGGTAACAGGACCCTAAAAGTTATTGTGCAATTTGTCCTGAGTACGCTGATACCCCACATGTGGGGGTAAACCACTATTTGGGCGCATGGCAGAGCTTGGAAGGGAAGCAGCGCCATTTGACGTTTTTGGCTGGAATTGAGATCGGACACCATGTCGCGTTTGGAAAACCCCTGATGTACCAAAACAGTGAAAAACCCCCCCACAAATGACACCATTTTGGAAACTAGACCCACCAAGGAACTTATCTAGATGTGTGGTGAGCACTTTGAACCCCCCAGTGCTTAACAGAAGTTTATAACGACCGGGTGTGAAAATAAAAAAATCTTATTTTTTCAACAAACATGATCTTTTAGTCCCCATTTTTTATTTTCCCAAGGGTAACAGGAGAAATTGGATCTGAAAAGTTGTTGTCCAATTTGTCCTGAGTACGCTGATACCCCATATGTGGGAGAAAACTACTGTATGGGCATACGTCGGGGCTCGGAAGGGAAGCAGTGACGTTTTGGAATGCAGACTTTGATGGAATGGTCTGCGGGTGTCATGTTGCCTTTGGAGAGCCCCTAATGTACCTAAACAGTGGAAACCCCCCACAAATGACCCCATTTTGGAAACTAGACCCCCTAAGGAACTTATCTAGATTGTGGTGAGCACTTTGAACCCCCCAAGGGCTTCACAGAAGTTTATAATGCCCGGTCATGAAAATAAAAAAATCGCATTTTTTCCACAAACAAGATCATTTTAGTCCCCAATTTTTTCATTTTCCCAAGGGTAACAGGAGAAATTGGATGCCTAAAGTTGTTATCCAATTTGTCCTGAGTACGCTGATACCTCATATGTGGGAGAAAACGACTATATGGGCACACGTCGGGGCTCAGGAGGGAAGTAGTGACGTTTTGGAATGCAGACTTTGATGGAATGGTCTGCGGGTGTCATGTGCGTTTGGAGAGCCCCTGATGTACCTAAACTATTGAAACTCCCCACAAGTGACCCCATTTTGGAAACTAGACCCCCCACAGAACTTATCTAGATGTGTGGTGAGCACGTTGAACCCCCAAGTGCTTCACAGAAGTTTATAACGCCCGGGCGTGAAAATAAAAAAATCATTTTTTTCCACAAAAATCATATTTTTGCCCCCAATTTTTTATTTTCCTAAGGGTAACAGGAGAAATTGGACCCCAAAAGTTGTTTTGCAATTTGTCCTGAGTAGGCTGATACCCCATATGTGGGGGTAAAACACTGGGCACATGGCAGAGCTTGGAACGGAAGGAGCACCATTTGACTTTTTCAACGCAGAATTGGCTGGAATTGAGATCAGACGCCATGCTGCATTTGGAGAGCACCTGATGTGCCCAAACAGTGGAAACCACCCAATTATAACTCCAACCCTAACCCCAACACACCCCTAACCGTAATCTCAGCCCTAACTCTAGCCCTAGCCCTAACCCTAGCGGGAAAATGGAAATAAATACATTTTCTTTTAATTTTATTATTTTTCCCTAACTAAGGGGGTGATAACAGGGGGTTCATTTACTATTTATGGTGGTTTTTATGTTTGGCAGCTGTCGCACGCTAAAAGACGCTTTTTATTGTAAAAATAGTTTTTGCATCACCACATATTGAGAGCTTTAATTTTTGTATATTTTAACCCACCAAGTCATGTTAGGTCTTATTTTTTGCGGGACGAGTTGACGTTTTTATTGGTACCATTTTCGGGTACGTGACATCTTTTGCTCGCTTTTTATTCCGATTTTTGTGACGCAGATTGAACAAAAATCAGCATTTCATGAATTTCTTTTGGGGGGGTGCGTTTACACCGTTCCATCTGCGGTAAAATTGATAAGGCGGTTTTATTCTTCGGGTCAGTACGGTTACAGCGATACCTCATTTAGGTAGTTTTTTTATGCTTTGTCGGTTTTATGCAATGAAAACAATTTTACATAAAGCATAATTATTTTTGCATCGCTTTATTCTGCGAGCTATAACTTTTATTTTTTGCTGATGATGCTGTATGTGGCTTGTTTTTTGCGGGACAAGATCCGTATGGCGGTATTATCACTACTGTATATGCTGGTAATATTTTGATCTGCTCTGGTGCTATTTGTTTGGTAGGCTAAGTTCCCGTGAAGAGTAGTTGGTGAGTTTTTGATGTCGCAGATTTTCTGCTGCATTTTCCACCTATTTTTGTATCTTTTTGACTGTGATTTTTGGTTAATTTAGTATGTTATGTGTTGAATAAATCTGCTTTAATTTTGATACTTCCTGGTACTCGGCTTTAACAAAGGTTTACTGAAAGAGTCATGTGTGGATTTTATGAATTTTGCGTTTTTTACCTACGTATTTTCCTCATCTAATGCAATTCTATAGATAAAATCTGCATATAAATCTCAGCGTAATCACAAGAAAAATGTATCCTGTATATTGTGGATTTCAAACACACGCACCGCAGGTCATTTTATACAGGGTATAAAAAATCACAGTGGGCATGAGATTTCTAGAAATCCCATCAACTTTGTGGGGACTGTAAGAAAATGTGTTTTCTTTGCAGTGAAAATATTCAATGTGAGAACTTAACTATATATCGCAATATTATTATTATGAAATCTGGTTCTTCCCTCCATGCCTGAGTTTGAAACTGATGCTCAGCCTATGGTATTGCCACAATAATTATTGCTAGGCAACTTCCTTTTATGGTGAGATGTCCCTTTAAGATTCCATCACCAGATTCCCTTATGACATCACTGATGACAAGTTAACATTCCACCCCAAGATTCCATTATGACATCATAATGCTCCGCCACTACTTAACCAAGTGCTTACTGCCCAGGTGTCATTATTGTCAGTGATTGGCTGCGAAGCTGGTGATATACTGACTGCGCTTGGATTTGTTTGAAATGTCTGACATTTCTTCAGATAAACTTGAGGAGTTGGCACTACTCCAGGGGATTCTTACCACCTATGCCCCTGACAATGTGCTACCAATACCCGATGGCGTCCTCAGCTTCACTTACCGGCTGGTTATGAAGCAAGTGAGAGACTGCCTGACCAAACACCAACAAGGTCGTATAAGCTCAGAATATCTTGAGCATTTACAGATGAACATCAGGACATTAGTACAACAGGTAACAGACAATCTGGGCAAAGCATATAAAGAAATAATGGATAATATTCATAAAATACAAGCTTGGGAGGGGCGGTGATAGCGTGGGCCCGCGTGCTCTACAATGCCAGGGCTGAATTTTACTCCCAGTCCACCCTGGTCACAATATGAAGAAAAAGTAAATGTTTACACATGTAAAGAATATTTAGCATCCAAAACCTGGTTTAAATAATTTTTTGGGGGAAAGACGGATGTAAAAGCCTGATAAGAAGAGCAAAGCCATGATTTTCCCTCTATCCTTGATTCTGGTTCTGATGCTCAACAAATTATGTTGCCACTTTAATTGTTACTAGAATGTTTCTAGGCAACTTCCCTTTATGGTGAGATGCCCCTTTAACCACCACCTTACGATTTTCCATTTTATGTGCTTTCGTTTTTTTGCTCCCCTTCTTCTCAGAGCCAGAACATTTTTTACCATCAATATAGCCTATGAGGGCTTGTTTATTGCAGGCTGAGTTGTAGTTTTAAATATCACCATAGATTACATATATTGTACTTGAAAACGGGGAAAAAATTTCAAGTGCTGTGAAATTGCAAAACAGTGCAATTCCACAAATTTTTTTAATTTAAAATGTTTACTAAATGCTAAAACTGACCTGGTAATATGATTCTACAGGACAGTACGAGAATGCAGATACCAAACATGTATAGGTCCTTTTTTTAATTAAGTGGTGGGAAAAACATCTGAACGCCGGCCATGAGTCGGTGTTCCTAAAAGAAGATCAATGGACAGGCACACTGGTCTTCTGCAGACCCCCGGCTTTTATGATAACCCATCGCAACCCCAGAATCATGTGACAAGGGCGCTGTTGAGCGAGACTTGTGACACGGTTTCGGATAGCACGTCTGATATGCAGTTGTCAGTGATTGACAGCAGCATTTAAGTGGTTGACAGCCAAAATCCATCTGCATCTATTTGCAGGACATGACAGCTGATCACATCAGCTGTCATGTATGGGTAGAGATGCGGGCTCTGGTGCTGCCTAAAAAAAGACAGAGACACAACCATGGATGTAACTATACTTTCAAACTTGTAACTGGGTTAAGATTCCATCCCCGGATTCCATGATGACATCACTGATGGCATGTTAACATTCCACCACAAGATTCCATTATGACATCATAATGCACCACCACTACCTACCCAAGTGCTTACTGCCCAGGTGTCATTGTTGTCAGTGATTGGCTATGAAGCTGGTGATATACTGACTGCACTTGGATTTTTTTGAAATGTCTGGAATTTCTTCAGATAAACTTGAGGAGTTGGCACTACTCCAGGGGATTCTTACCATCTATGCCCCTGCCCATGTGCTACCAGTACCCGATGGCGTCCTCAGCTTCACTTACCGGCTAGTTGTGAAGCAAGTGAGAGACTGCCTGACCAAACACCAACAAGGTCATATAAGCTCAGAATATCTTGAGCATTTACAGATGAACATCAGGACATTAGTACAACAGGTAGCAGACAATCTGGGCAAAGCATATAACAATAGTAATAAATGATATTCACAGCACATGAAACAATAATGAATAATATTTATAAAATACAAGTTTATTTACATGAAACATGTAGTTTGGCCAAGAGCAATATAATTTATAGCTTATAAGAAATATCCATATATGTATTAATTGTAGCTGTAGATTGCACTAGTAAAATGGTGACATAAATAGCGTCCTATATTCTCTACTTTCTCTCATGATTTTCCTTTTTTGTTTATTTCCATTTTTATAGGCTGAAGAAAAATCCCAATGTGGAGATTTGGCCTTTTTTAAACAATTGGCCCAACATTTCCTGTATGTACTAGAGTTTATTGCCCGCCCACTGAAGCATTTGGTAAGAATCTGTCATCTTCTATATCTCAGGTCTTTCTTGTCTGATCTTCTCCAGATTACTAGTCATATAGCAGATTGTCATATTTCTCATTATAGAAGCCCCCTGTCCGCTCCAGGCAGATACAGGATCTTTTATGGCAGCCTGTCTCTGCTCCATCCTCTGTGGTGACAGTCTGTACTGTGCTCAGTGGTGCGGACCTTTCATATCACATCGGTCTCGTTTTATCTTCACAATCTTCCGTCTTGTAAATGCTGCAGTTCTGGTAATAGATGTTATTGGAAAACTGTTGTATATACAAGTCCCTTATATATTAATGTGGATTTACTGGACGGAGCGGCCGTGTATATTCCCCGCAATTATGTTATTCCAGGTTTAGTCCATTCTGTCTTTTGTGTACTGTAATTTAGTATTTGTGAGTTGTTATATTAATTGCACATATTATATCCATCAGGAAACACCGGCCGGTGACTCCAAAGAGGGGCAACACCGAAATATCGCTGACCCCAATACCAGTGAGCCAGGGCTAAAAAGTGATCTGATTGAAGGTAAGCTGATCATCTCGCATTCCTACAAACATTAATATTATGGAGACACCAGAGAATATATAAATTTACTCTTCATCCTCTGTATGAGGCCGGTGACGGCTCCTGAACCTCCTGTAGACTGTAATGGAGAGGGCTCATGCAATTCTGAAAACCCCTCTGGTTCTCTCTTCTGGGATCTTCTCAGCCCCAAAATGCACAGAGGACCTCACAAGGTCCCCATCCAAGTCACTGTCAGATCCCGAACAATCACACATTTATGGCAGAGTATATCTATCTATGGATGTGCCATAAGTATATACAGTATGTGCAGAATATCCATATAACTAGTATTATACCATTTACTTGTCTTTCCTTCCTTATATCAATGTGTTATATATTAAGTTCTGATATAGTCTAATACATGATGTCTCATTATTTTATCATTATATTAGAGACAACTGAGCCGGCAACTGCTGACGGTGGAATATCTGAGACACCAGAGATCCCCGAATCTGCCAGTGTAAGTATCAGAGAAAACATCTGTATATCATCAGATAACGGGGTATGAATTACACATCACATGTTACACCCCAGAGTACAGTGGGTTAACTCTATTCTTAATGAATGTAGATTTGACCTATTATTATTCCTGTCTCCTCTGTGTGATGTCCCTTACCATCCCCTCCAGTACAATGATACATGTGTATGGAGGATATCCCTATAATATAATAGTGTCTGTGGCGCGTCCTGCTGGTATCATGTCCTCTACATCTGCTGCAGTGTAATCAGCGGGGACATAATGTAGAGAAGTTCCTGCATCTGCAGCTTTTATCTTCCTGCAACTTATATGTCTTATTGTCATTTCTTATTCTTCTAGGCCGTGATCAGATCACTGACCCCTATGAGAAAACCAAGTAAGAGCGACTATACCCAGATCAAAGAGATCAGCAGTGGAGGTTTTGGGTGAGCGTTATGTATAATCTTCATTTTTCCCAAACTCCTTATGATGATGCCTCAGTCTATATGTCCTGCCTTACGGAAATTCCTGTATATGAGTCCACATCTAAATGTTACTGTATTCCAAGATCTGTAACATTTTTATTTTTTCATCCCATAGAGCTTTGTAAGGACTTGTTTTTTGTGTGTTGAGCTGTTGTTATCGGTACCACTTTGCACTAGATCTAATCTACATCTAGTCATCTACTCCACATCTATTTGTCCCGATTCACCTCAGTTATGATGTGATATGTATGAAAACCTCCCATAAGGACTCATACTCACTTGCGAGAGACTCGCACTATTCTGGTGCCAGTCTCACATGGAAACCTGGCACAGCTGCCGGCACTGGGACTGGAGTGTGCGGCTACATGTATCTCTATGCAGCCGCACGCTCCGGTCCCAGTGCCAGTGGTAGTGCCGAGTTTTCATGCGAGAGACTAGCACGAGAATCATGCGAGTCTCTCGTAAGTGAGTATGAGCCCTAAGTGATCATTTATGCTGAGTAATTTTGTGTATTTCCAGACATTGGTTTCTAGTGACGGCCATACATCTAGTATTAACTATTAGTGATGAGCGAGTATACTTGTTACTCGTGATTTCCGAGCATGCTCGGGTGTTCTCTGAGTATTTTGGCATGCTCGGAGATTTAGTTTGTGTCGCCGTAGCTGCATGATTTGCGGCTCCTAGACAGCCTGAATACATGTGGGGATTTCCTAACAAACAGGCATTCCTCCTCACGTGTATTCAGGCTGTCTAGCAGTCGCAAACCATGCAGCTGCGGCGACACAAACGAAATCTCCGAGCACGCCAAAATACTCAGAGAACACCCGAGCATGCTCGGAAAACTCAAGTAACGAGGATACTCGCTCATCACTATTAATCACTATTAACTATTAGGACAGAAGATCATTTGACATACAGTATAGACAGACTGTTAGTAAGAATTCTGTATAAATTATGGATTTTTCTCCTCTACAGGGCCGTCCACTTAGTGCGTCATAAAGACACAAACAAGGTATTCGCCATGAAGAAACAAGCAAGGAGTAACCTGGAGGATCCAGAGTATCTTGAAATGGCCTATCAGGAAAGGGACATCGCAATATTCGCTGATTGTCCCTTTGTTGTCTCCACGCTTTGTTCCTTCCCAACTAAACAACATCTGTGTATGGTCATGGACTTTGAAGCAGGTAAACTTATCCATTGTATCTATAATCAGCCCATATCTGCTTAAATATATAAAGCTACCAATGTATTTATATTTCATTATTCTACATGCTCAGAAGAACAGATTAGGAAGGTTACATCTTTCTGACAGATAATAATTTTCATTGCTTCTTATTGCATTTTTTTCTGATGTTGGGGCAACAAAAACACTGCAATTCCATCTGAGTTTGTTTTTTTATTATTTATTTTGAATGGAGAAAAAGTGATGTTTATATAAAATTTTCTTTCCCCAAATATTTTTGTTATTTTATTTTTTAGTCTCCATAAGGGACCTGAACTTGCGATTATATAATCGTAATTACTATGTACTGCAATATGGGCATTGCAGAATATGGTAAAAATCTTGGTCCACTATGAAGCCAAGCTACACACTGACCTTCACAGAAGTACCATAGTGGCAAGGATAGTAGTCTTCCGCAGACACTCAGCAGCCATAGCAAACCACTGACATGGAATGGGAGCGATGAGAGCTTAGAGCAGCTCGCCTCCAGGTCACCTGCTGTAAATGCCGCTGTCAGAGATTGACAGTGCAATGTAAGAGTTTACCAGCAGGGGGCAGATCTCAGCTCTCTTTTTGTATAGGATTACTCTGCAGTATACAGTATACGCTCTACAGTACACAGTGTATCTCTATGATTGACTCCCTGCCCCAATGTCTCAGCTTATTTCTCATTCACACTCATCATGTGTAACTTACATTGTAACAAACCCTCACCTGTCATATTTGCTTTCTGCTCTAGGAGGAGACTGTGGCAGTCTCTTAAAGTTATATGGTCATTTATCCCTCGCCTGGGCCCGCAGGTACCTTGCAGAAACGGTTGTTGCTGTGGAATATCTGCACAGCTATGGTGTGGTTCACCGAGACCTGAAGCCTGGAAAGTAAGTGAACGCTGCAGTATAATAAAGGGAGACAGTTATAGTTTGGTATACAGTCTATGGGTTATTACTTAGGGCTGACAATATCTTTTCTTTTACAGCCTCATGATATCATCAACTGGACATATCAAAGTCACCGATTTTGGGCTTTCAAAACTCGGACTCATGAGACCAACATCAGACATTTACAAGGCTCAAACTGAAGACATCACCAGAGAGTTTCCTGATGATGGGGTTAGCTATACATAAAAAACTTATTCTTTACAGATCTGATCTATTTCTGCTTCTCTGATATTTTCTCACATAGAAAACTTTTCCACTGATATTATTTGTCACAGTTATTTTCATTGATCATCTTCTTATTGTTCTGTTGGTTTTCAGAAGATTGGCACCTTGCATTATATAGCCCCAGAAGTCATCTTAGGGGAGCGCTACGGAAGGCCTATTGACTGGTGGTCACTAGGGATCATCATGTATAAATTTCTTACTGGTGATGTGCCATTTAAAGGAAGATACAAAAGTATTATTTTTAACAGTATCACCACAGGTAAGTAAAATATTCTGATGCTGTGTGATGCCACAGTAATTTGGTTCAGTTGCTATGTTCATTCTTTGATTTAGTTACTTGTTGCTTTTGATGAGTTTTTTTAAATGATAGTAAATGTAGAGACTTTCTTTTCTGTAATATTTACTTTTTACATAACAGATGACATCACTTTGAAATTTAAAAAGCATGCTATTCATCCCAAAGCTCAAAGCATCATTACTCAGCTACTCATAAAAGATCCAACACATAGACTCGGGACAGGTAATATATATAGTAGTATTAATAATGACTTATAGCTCCTCTGTGACCTGACAAATAGATCATTTCCATGAGGATAAACACTGAGGTCTCTGCGTTATCGTCTTGTCCATTCCCCATTCTTCATGCCATGACTTACAGTATATTTTGGATCTTCTATATCTTCAGTTTAGATTAACTTAAAATGTACAGTCTTCCTAACATTGTCTGGATCACTTTTTTCTTGTCTTCCGTTTCCAGGAGGAGCAAATGAAATCAAGAGTCATCCATTCCTGAGTGAGTTAGACTTTGAGAACCTTCAAAATATGCCAACGTTAAGGCCAGATATTACGTCAGAGGAGGACACCCGCTACTTTCTCAGTAAGTAGAATGAGACGTCATCTGGTTAAAGTTGCCATTTGTCTTGTCTTTCATTTTATGTGACAATATGTTCCCATCATTATTAGTAATAACTTGGTGACTGTCTGTGATTATATTAATAATCTTTGATAATACTTGTACTTTGTAGCTGGCATTGAGAGACCCAAACATATGGATTCAGATGAGGATGACACAAGTGAGGAGGTCAGTGATTGGCCAGAAAGTCTAAACTATGTATCATCTTCTCAAAGACTTTCTAAGGTATGTATATGATCAGCAAATCCACAAAACTATAACTATAATAGTATGAAAATACTATATATATATAATTAATTTTACTCTGTGTATTTTAGCTATATGACCCCAATACCATGATGATGAGAGATGAACATCATGAGGCATCTCCAGATAGCTCTCTAGAGACCAGCACAAAACACTCAGACGTGTGAGTAGATTATTACAGGGTATAGTACTGACATATCTTCAGAATACCAAATACAAGACGCATATGACACAATACTAAATCCAGAACTCACCGCCCCCATGATTGATCATCACTGTAATGTCTGGCTTGTGATAACGCTGGTGATAACAGTTGATCATTATGACCAGCCTTTCATTTCCATTTCATTAAAGCCCTTTATTACTAGTTATTCTTCATTCTTGCTGACAGAAGGCAGTCCTGTGCAAGGTATACCCTTCATTTTGTCCAAGTGTCCTAATTGCCCATAAAAAAGGAGTCTTTTTATTTTTCATTGCTTTCACATGTAATTTATTTTTTTTTTCTACTAAACAGGCAGAAAGAATCTTCTCCAACTGGAAATGATGGTGATAATCAGTGCTTCACTACTGAAAACAACAAGTCACCCTCTCCCATATTGCCAGGTATGTGCAGGTCTATAGGACATCTTGTTGTCGCCACTGATCATAAGGTGTAATGTAAATGTTACATGAGGGCTCAGAAAATCACTGCTTTTTTGTGCCTTTAAAATAATCAACAATCCAACACTTTACTGTATAAAATTCTCACTCTTATGTGCTGCGCATTAAAAGGTATAAGGGGCCATACAGTCTGGTGCCTGATACTGATCACGAATACTCTGCCCATGGCTCAATCAGGCCCCAAACTAACCCTATATATACCCTTAATGTGCCACAGATGTTTTAACCCCTTAACGCCCGAATCTTTTTTTCGATTTTGCGTTTTCGTTTTTCTTTCCCCTTCTTTCCAGAGCCATAAGTTTTTTATTTTTAGGTCAATATTGCCGTATGAGGGCTTATTTTTTGTGGGACGAGTTGTACTTTTGAACAATATCTTTGGTTTTACCATGTCATGTAACAGAAAACAGGATAAAAAATTCCAAGTGCAGTAAAATTGCAAAATAAATGCAATCCCACACTTAATTTTTGATTGGCTTTTTTGCTAGGTTCACTAAATGCTAAAACTGACCTGTGACTTTGATTCTACAAGTCATTACGAGTTCATAGACACCAAACATGTCTAGGTTCTTTTTTATCTAAGTGGTGAAAAAAAATTCCAGACTTTGCAAAAAAAAAAAAATAAATTGCGCCCTTTTCTGAGACCCGTAGCGTCTCCACTTTTTGGGATCTCTGGTTGGGCGAGGATTTAGTTTTTGCGCGCCGAGCTGACGTTTTTAATGATAACACTTTTATGCAGATGCGTTCTTTTGATCGCTTGTTATTTCATATTAATGCAATATTGCGGTGGCAAAAAAAACTTAATTATGGCGTTTCGATTTGTTCTCTCGCTCAGCCGTTTA
Organism: Dendrobates tinctorius; assembly: GCF_039654945.1. NCBI lineage: Eukaryota > Metazoa > Chordata > Amphibia > Anura > Dendrobatidae > Dendrobates > Dendrobates tinctorius. Next base: position 4,028,235 of record NW_027361834.1, on the reverse strand, counting down.
GCAATAGGGTTAATCCTTTTTTTATTGATAGATCGGGTGATTCTGAACACTGCAATACCAAATATGTGTAGGTTTGATTTTTTTATTGTTTAATTTTGAATGGGGCGAAAGAGGGGTGATTTAAACTTTTGTTTTTTTACATTTTTTAATATTTTTAAAACAATTTTTTTATTTTGGCATGCTTCAATAGCCTCCGTGGGAGGCTAGAAACTGCCATAAATCGATCGTCTCTGCTACATAGAAGAGATGCATAGATCACCTCTATGTAGCAGAATTATAGGTGTGCTATGAACGCCGACCACAGGGTTGCGCTCATAGCAATCCGGCAGCAGCAACCATAAAGATAAGACTCTAATCTTATAGGAGTTTATCATTGACCTGTTTTTCTTCATTTTATGTATGATTTTCCAGTTCATATGAAAAATACATCTGCACTAAAACTGGAAGAGCAAAAACCAGAAATAGTAGTAAAGACAGAACCTAGCAGAGGTAAGTGTGACAATAATGTCTATGTGGTCTGATGTCAGCGACTGAGAATAATTCACAAGGAGGATATATTATATGTTACTTTTTTACATGAATTTCCAGTTGAGACAATAAATACATCTGCATTAAAACTGGGAGAAGATGAAGACCCAAAAATAGTCCCAGAGACAGAACCGAGCAGAGGTAAGTGTGACAATAAGGTTTTTGATGTCTGATGTCGGCGACAGAATAATTCACGAGCAGGATATATTATATGTCAATGGTGGGATTTTCACATCTATGACTGACAATGATCACTGACTTGTTTTTCTTACTTATTTTGTATGAATTTCAAGATGAGACAAAAAATACCTCTGCATTAAAACTGGGAGAAGATCAAGACCCTGAAATAGTCGCAGAGACAGAGCCTAGCAGAGGTAAGTGTGACAATAAGGTCTATGTTGTCTAATGTCGGAGACAGAATAATTGAGGAGGAGGATATATTATATGTCAATGGTGGGATTTTCACATCTATGACTGACAATGATCACTGACTTGTTTTTCTTACTTTTTTATCTGAATTTCAAGATGAGACAAAAAATACCTCTGCATTAAAACTGGGAGAAGATCAAGACCCAGAAATAGTCGCAGAGACAGAGCCTAGCAGAGGTAAGTGTGACAATAAGGTCTATGTGGTCTGATGTCGGAGACTGAGAATAATTGAGGAGGAGGATATATTATATGTCAATGTGGGATTTTCACATCTATGACTGACAATTATCATTGACTTGTTTTTCTTACTTTTTTATATAATTTTCCAGTTGAGGCAAAAAATACATCTGCATTAAAACTGGGAGAAGAGCAAGACCCAGAAATAGTGGCAGAGACAGAGCCTAGCAGACGTAAGTGTGACAATAAGGTCTATGTGGTCTGATGTCGGCGATTGAGAATAATTCACAAGGAGAAGATATTATATGTAGTGATAAGTGAATGTGCTCTTTACTCGAGTTTTCTGAACATGCTTGGGTGTTCTCTGAGTAGTTTCGGCGTGCTCAGAAATCAAGCTTTAGTCCCCGCAGCTGCATGATTTGAGACTGCTAGAGAACCTGAATTTATGTGAGGATTTCCAAAAAAACGGGCAATCCCCACATTTATTCAGGCTGCCTAGAAGCTGCAAATCATGCAGCTGCGGGGACTAAAACTTAATTCATGAGCACCCTCAAAATGCTCGGAAAACTCGAGTAACGAACACACTCGCTCATCACTATATGTCAATGGTGGGATTTTCACATCTATGACTGACAATAATCATTGACTTGTTTTTCTTACTTTTATATATGAATTTCCAGTTGAGGCCAATAATACATCTGCATTAAAACTGGGAGAACAAGACCCAGAAATAGTTGCAGAGACAGAGCCTAGCAGAGGTAAGTGTGACAATAAGGTCTATGTTGTCTGATGTCGGCAACTGAGAATAATTCATGAGGAGGATATATTATATGTAGTGATAAGTGAGTGTGCTCTTTACTCGAGTTTTCCGAACATGCTCGTGTGTTCTCTGAGTAGTTTGGGCGTGCTCGGAAATCAACTTTTAGTCCCCGCAGCTGCATGATTTGAGACTGCTAGAGAACCTGAATACATGTGGAGAACACCCGAGCATGCTCGGAAAACTCCAGTAACGAGCACACTCGCTCATCGCTATATATGTCAGTGGTGGGATTTTCACATCTATGACTGACAATTATCATTGACTTGTTTTTCTTACTTTTTTATATAATTTTCCAGTTGAGGCAAAAAATACATCTGCATTAAAACTGGGAGAAGAGCAAGACCCAGAAATAGTGGCAGAGACAGAGCCTAGCAGACGTAAGTGTGACAATAAGGTCTATGTGGTCTGATGTCGGCGATTGAGAATAATTCACAAGGAGGAGATATTATATGTAGTGATAAGCGAATGTGCTCTTTACTCGAGTTTTCTGAACGTGCTTGGGTGTTCTCTGAGTAGTTTCGGCGTGCTCGGAAATCAAGCTTTAGTCCCCGCAGCTGCATGATTTGAGACTGCTAGAGAACCTGAATTCATGTGAGGATTTCCAAAAAAACGGGCAATCCGCACATGTATTCAGGCTGTCTAGAAGCTGCAAATCATGCAGCTGCGGGGACTAAAACTTAATTCATGAGCACCCTCAAAATGCTCGGAGAACTCGAGTAACGAACACACTCGCTCATCACTATATGTCAATGGTGGGATTTTCACATCTATGACTGACAATAATCATTGACTTGTTTTTCTTACTTTTATATATGAATTTCCAGTTGAGGCCAATAATACATCTGCATTAAAACTGGGAGAAGAACAAGACCCAGAAATAGTTGCAGAGACAGAGCCTAGCAGAGGTAAGTGTGACAATAAGGTCTATGTTGTATGATGTCGGCAACTGAGAATAATTCATGAGGAGGATATATTATATGTAGTGATAAGTGAGTGTGCTCTTTACTCGAGTTTTCCGAACATGCTCGGGTGTTCTCTGAGTAGTTTGGGCGTGCTCGGAAATCAACTTTTAGTCCCCGCAGCTGCATGATTTGAGACTGCTAGAGAACCTGAATACATGTGGAGAACACCCGAGCATGCTCGGAAAACTCCAGTAACGAGCACACTCGCTCATCGCTATATGTCAGTGGTGGGATTTTCACATCTATGACTAACAATGATCATTGACTTGTTTTTCTTACTTTTTTACATGAATTTCCAGTTGAGACAATAAATACATCTGCACTAAGACTGGGAGAAGATCAAGACCCAGAAATAGTCCCAGAGACAGAACCTAGCAGTGGTAAGTGTGACAATAAGGTCTATGTTGTCTGATGTCGCCGATTAAGAATTAGTCACGAGGAGGAGATGTTAACTCCCAGTGGGTACGATTGTCACATGTATGATGACTGACAATGATCATTGACTTGTTTTTTCACTTTTTATATGAATTTCTAGTTGAGAAGAAAAATAACTCTGCAATAAAACTGGTAGAAGAGCAAAATGCCAAAATAGTAGAAGAGCGAGAACCTAGAAGACGTAAGTGTGATAATAAGGTCTATGTTGTTTGATGTTGGCCAGTGAGAATAATTCATGTGGAGATGTTTTCTGTCAGTGGTGGGATTGTCACATGTATGATGAGTGACAATGATCCTGTTCCTCTGCACGGATAAGATTTCTCTACCGTCCTGCCACAATGACACCAAAGCAGTATCCTCTAATACGGAGTCCCATTACTTAAATTAGTTTTATATCTCTTCTCCTAGGATCCATCTTCCGCCGGATTATATCATCCTGTCGGCGTGGATTATCCAGGGCCGCTCGCAGCATCAGAAGATGCATTTGTCCAATTTGTCTTTAGGGCACCATATACATCTATTACAGCAAGTCCATCATCAAAGCTGTACTTGGGCAGCACGGGGGCTCAGTGGTTAGCACTGTTGTTTTGCAGCACTGGGATCCTGGGTTTAAATGTCACTAAGGAAAACATCTGCAAGGAGTTTGTATGTTCTCCCCGTGTTTGCGTGGGTTTCCTCCGGGTACTCCGGTTTCCTCCCACACTCCAAAGACATACTGATAGGGAATTCCTAATTTAAAAAAATGAAATAAAAATTCTGAATTAATTAATATTCCTTTGTAATAGAATATTTCTGAAATATATGGCATACCAATATTGTACGTCGTACATGTTTGAAGAATCCTCATGAAGTTTTGTTTTTTTCACTAAACGTGTATGTACTGTAGTGTGGTAGGGTAATATACTTCCCAACTGCTGTCTTCTCTGAGATCAAGCTCTGTCCAGCTCCACTTTTATGTGATGTCATAGATACATAGTTACATACAAAGGTTGAAAAAAGACTTAGGTCCATCAAGTTTAACCTTTCTCCACCAATTGTCCATTTTGTCACTAAATTAAATATAACCCACAATGTTATGTGTATTGAAGAAATCATCCAGCCCTTTTTAAAAGCTGTTGTAGTGTCTGCTATTACTAGTTCTTGTGGTCGGCATTCCAGAGTGTGACTGCTCTAACTGTAAATAACCCTTTCCTATTTAGCTGTCGGAATCGCCTTTCATCGCTCTCCAGACTCTTCGGCTCACTCTATGCTCTCGGTGTGAGCGAGAAGTCTCTTCTATTATACTAGCCTATGGGGCCTTGTTCTGATGCTCCATAGGCTTACATTGATAAAGGCAACCTGTTACCTCGTTTTTCAGCTATAAGCTGCGGCCACTGCCTTTCAGGGCTTATCGACAGCATTCTAGAATGCAGTAGAAAGGCAGTGGCCGCAGCTTATAGCTGAAAAACGAGGTGACAGGTTTCCCTTTACTGACTACATACTTGCCGATGTGGGAGATGTTGTGACCTTGTCATCATCTAGCCATGACAATTATTCCCTTATAAAAGGTTCTAGAGACATTCATTAACTAGTAGGACTTGGGCATCCTAAGACAGTCCTGCTTAGACTGCAGAGACCCGTATGACGTAAACGGTGCCTCCCCGCCTCCCACCAATCCCATAATAACGAAACAACAAAAAGGCCTGGATGGGTTGAACAGGTCGGTCAAAGTTTATTGAATTCTAAACCGAGAGAGGCAAATACAAATTCTCAACAGACTCAGAGCCGAAAACCCCCCATAACTGACAGTGGGTAAGGAAGCTGATGAGAGGTTACGAACCTTTGCCCCCCCATACTACCGCTGTGACATTGGATACAACAAAATCATGTAAGTAATGAAAACATAGTCCAAAATTTTTTTTTTTTTAAATAAACATTATATACAATAGCCGCACAGCACAATTGCGAATTTATAAGGGAGGGAGGGTGGGACAAAACTTCGAATGGTCAGCCAGGGGAGGAAGAGGAATTATCCGGCCCAGCACAAGAATTTAACCCCTGAGGGTGTGGCCGGACGCCCCTTCCCCTTTCTCCCGTTGGTCAGTGGGCGTTCTAATATATGGCATCACCTGAGAAGTAGTGGGAGGGGGGAAGCACTGCCCAAAGTTCCTTTATAGCTTAACCTATCTATGGGGGCTCTGCAGTCAGACACACATTCCCTATACGGTGCCGTGCCTCTCAGACTGTTCACGTTGGACTATGATCAGTGGCCCTGTCGGTATTTGTGTCTGAAGCCCCATAGAATGGGATTCAGATGTTCGCACCAACAGGAACATTGAATATAATGATGCAGGCAGAGTCAGTGTTCTATGTTAGCATTATTATATGCCTATTTGAGGCAGGCACCAAGACGCCATCTTGGTGTCTGCCTCAAAAAGGCATACGAGGCCAAAAATTATGACCTATAGAGCACACAATGACTCCATCTACATCATTATAATCAACAAGATGGTGGCCCGATTCTAACGCATCGGGTATTCTAGAATATGTATGTAGTTTATTTAAAGGGAATCTGTCACCCCATAAGCAGGGGCCACCGCAATCAGGGGCTTATCTACAGTATTCTGTAATACTCAGGTGGTCTGTGCCGGCCTGCCGGGGGGCTGTGCCGGCCTGCCGGTGGTCTGTGCAGGCTCTGGTGGGCTGTGCCGGCCTGCCGGGGGGCTGTGCCGGCCTGCCGGGGGGCAGTGCCGGCCTGCCGGGGGGCTGTGCAGGCTCCGGGGGGCTGTGCCGGCCTGCCGGGGGGCTGTGCCGGCCTGCCGGGGGGCTGTGCAGGCTTCGGGGGTCTGTGCAGGCATCGTCCGATGGGACTACAAGTCCCATCGGGCGATGCCTGCTACCATGACAGTGATTGACACATTAGCCAATGATGGGACAGTAGTAGTCCCATCATCCGGCTAATGTGTTAAATGTAAAAAAAAAAAAAAAAAAAAAAAAAAAATTACATGCTACATACATACAACATGCATACTACATACATGCTACATTCATACTACATACTACATACATGCTACATACATGCTACATTCATACTACATACTACATACATGCTACATTCATACTACATAAATACTACATGCAACATACATACTACATATATACTACATACATACTACATATATACTACATGCATGCTACATACATGCTGCATGCTACATATATACTACATGCTACATACATACTGCATGCTACATACATACTACATGCTACATACATACCACATATATACTACATACATACTACATACATACTACATGCATGCTACATGCATGCTACATGCTACATACATAACACATATATACTACATGCATGCTACATGCATGCTACATGCTACATACATAACACATATATACTACATGCATGCTACATACATACTACATGCTACATACATACCACATACATACTACATGCATGCTACATACATACTACATGCATGCTACATACATACTACATGCTACATACTACATATATACTACATGCATGCTACATACATACTACATGCTACATACTACATATATACTACATGCATGCTACATACATACTACATGCTACATACATACCACATACATACTACATACATGCTACATACTACATACATACTACATACATACTACATGCATGCTACATACATACTACATGCATGCTACATACATACTACATGCATGCTACATACATACTACATGCTACATACATACCACATACATACTACATACATACTACATGCTACATACATACTACATATATACTACATGCATGCTACATACATACTACATGCTACATACATACCACATACATACTACATACATGCTACATACATACTACATATATACTACATGCATGCTACATACATACTACATATATACTACATGCATGCTACATACATACTACATGCTACATGCATGCTACATACATACTACATACATACTACATGCTACATACATACCACATATATACTACATACATACAATACATTCATACAATACATACATAGACATACAGTACATATAACATAGAGTAACATACTTACCAATACTTGTCACATTGTTCCCCGAAGCCATTGTCTTTTCCGGAATAAATATTAACATAACAAACCACAAAAATACTCACCCACGATCCGAAGCAGTCCACGAGTGTGTCCCACGACGATCTTGGGTAGAGAACGGCAGCATCAGCTGATGCTGCCGTTCTCTACGGGCTGCAGGAATCCAATGACGGAAGGTAGGTATCCTTCCGCACTGTATTCCTCCGCCACTTAAAAAAAAAAAAAGTCCCTATTCTCACTTTATGCCATTGCTGTGTGGGAATTTCCCACGCAGCAATGGCATAAAGTGAGACTAGGGACTTTTTTTTTTCAAGTGGCGGAGGAATACAGTGCGGAAGGATACCTACCTTCCGTCATTGGATTCCTGCAGCCCGTAGAGAACGGCAGCATCATCTGATGCTGCAGTTCTCTACCCAAGATCGTCGTGGGACACACTCGTGGACTGCTTCGGATCGTGGGTGAGTATTTTTGTGGTTTGTTATGTTAATATTTATTCCGGAAAAGACAATGGCTTCGGGGAACAATGTGACAAGTATTGGTAAGTATGTTACTCTATGTTATATGTACTGTATGTCTATGTATGTATTGTATGAATGTATTGTATGTATGTAGTATATATGTGGTATGTATGTAGCATGTAGTATGTATGTAGTATGTATGTAGCATGCATGTAGCATGTAGTATGTATGTAGCATGCATGTAGTATATATGTAGTATGTATGTAGCATGCATGTAGTATATATGTAGTATGTATGTAGCATGTATGTAGTATGTATGTGGTATGTATGTAGCATGTAGTATGTATGTAGCATGCATGTAGTATATATGTAGTATGTATGTAGCATGTAGTATGTATGTAGTATGTATGTGGTATGTATGTAGCATGTAGTATGTATGTAGCATGCATGTAGTATGTATGTAGCATGCATGTAGTATGTATGTAGCATGCATGTAGTATGTATGTAGTATGTATGTAGTATGTATGTAGTATGTAGCATGTATGTAGTATGTATGTGGTATGTATGTAGCATGTAGTATGTATGTAGCATGCATGTAGTATATATGTAGTATGTAGTATGTATGTAGTATGTATGTGGTATGTATGTAGCATGTAGTATGTATGTAGCATGCATGTAGCATGCATGTAGTATGTATGTAGCATGCATGTAGTATGTATGTAGCATGCATGTAGTATGTATGTAGTATGTATGTAGTATGTATGTAGCATGCAGTATGTATGTAGCATGTATGTAGCATGTATGTAGTATATATGTAGTATGTATGTAGCATGTAGTATGTATGTAGTATGTATGTAGTATTTTTTTTTTTTTTTAACATTTAACACATTAGCCGGATGATGGGACTACTACTGTCCCATCATTGGCTAATGTGTCAATCACTGTCATGGTAGCAGGCATCGCCCGATGGGACTTGTAGTCCCATCGGACAATGCTTGCACAGACCCCCGGACATCAGCACAGCCCCCCGGCAGGCCGGCACAGCCCCCCGGCAGGCCGGTACAGACCCCCACAGGGTGCACAGACCACCGGCAGGCCGGCACAGCCCCCCGGCAGGCCGGTACAGACCCCCACAGGGTGCACAGACCACCGGCAGGCCGGCACAGCCCCCCGGCAGGCCGGTACAGACCCCGGGCAGTCCACACAGCCCCCCGGCAGGCCGGCACAGCCCCCCGGCAGGCCGGCAGAGACCCCCGGAAGGCCCGAAATGACGGAGCATCATGATGCGCACACACCGCGCATCATGATGACGTCAGTCTGTCAATCAACTTTGAACTTCCGATTCCGATGCCGAATTCCGATATTGAAAAAATATCGGAAGTCGGTATCGGAATTCCGATACAGCAAGTATCGGCCGATACCCGATACTTGCGGTATCGGAATGCTCAACACTAGTTATGACATCTTCTTGTATGGACCTTGAGAATATATCCATGTCAGAAGGAGCAGACATCAGAAGGAAGGGTCGGAGGTTGATCATAGAACTTTGCTTTACCTTATTCACTTAACGGAGTACAAAACATGAACCGATTGGCTTTATTAAAAAAATAAAGTTTTTTCCTGATCCCGAGTGACAATCAGAGTGGACCTACAGGCATTTAGGCTTCACGGCGGTCAGAGCCAGAACAATTAGTTCCAGTCAGAGCATAACAGTTCATTTTAATGGCTACATTTAATCAGCAACATTCCCTTTATAATCTACAGTACATGATAAATGGATCTGGCAGATTTAAAGGGAATGTGCCCATTTTTTTCTCAACAATTGGAAAAAAAATGTAAAAACGTATATTTTTTAATGGTATAAAATAGCAATTTTTGTTCATATTTTCAACTTGAAAAACTGGAGGGAGTGGGGGGCAACTGCTGATATTTGCCATAAAAATTTAATGTAATGTGAGATAGTGCAACTGCAGTACACATTGGTGGGATCTGCTCCATGTGTGAGACGTCACTCCTCGCCTTCTAGATGTTTGCCAAAGGATAAGGCAGGATGAAGCATAGGAGCCATTTTGTTAGTGGCGGCAAAGTGATATTGACAAGTGGACAGTGACACAGAGGTCGGTCGTTAGCACCGATTCTGTTAGTTGAAGCTGCGCTGCTCACCGTTTCAGTGACCGCATGAGATACATGGCTCAGCAGACCGTCACACATGATGGGACTAGATACATGGCTGTGCTCAGTGTAAAGCCTCACTCAGATGTATCATGTAGGGACATCTGAATGAGGCTTTACACTGACTGAGCAGAGATGAGTCAGTGTTCAGAGCACAGCAACGTGATGATGAACTCTGAATACTGAAGTGAGTACAGGTCGGCAGGCTGACATTGTACGACTAATCCCAGGCCACCGAGCTGCTCAATAGCCTGATATTAGTACAGCGTCAGGCTCCTGATCTGTGCTCACCACATCTCACAACCACTGCGCAGACCTCCTGTCACCGACAGCTACGTGAACTGTTGATATTGGGGTGTAAATTGTAGCGAAGAGCACAGTTCTGGACTACAATAAAATGGCACCTGACTCCCCCGCAGCGTTGAACTGGACACCCCATGGGGAATACACAGTCCACAGCTGAGGCAGACACAATATAGGAGATTGTGGTCTGTGCGTCTCTAGTCTCCTATGGCTGCAGTATTTGCGGTGCGCAAGTGTCATACCCAAACAGTTTTGTTGCTACATTGCAACAAACAAAAGATTCAAATGATCCACAACTTTAATAAAAAAAATTGATACACATATAAAGCATTCACGGAAAGCCTACAAGTGAAGATCATTAACTGGAAAAATACAGTGTTTGTGTATCCATAGTCCAGCATAGTGCAATTATTCGCATGTACTTTTATATCTTGGCCGATTTTGGTTTCAAAGACCTGCTGCAAGTATTGGCAACTGAAATAATAGTGGTTAGATTTGGCTTGGGGAAAAAAAAATAATTATATACAATTTTTTTTTTTAATAATGAAATAGAAGGCACGATTCATTAAGACTGTGCTGTGCAGGCCAGTTTAAGAAGAGGATTGCTGGAGTGCACCCAATTCAGGTGCCGTCAATGTACCCCAGTCAGACTCTTTATGCAGGTGGGTGCAGCCATGCCCTGTCCATATTGGCATAGCTGGCTTGTAAAGTAAACTCCAAATGTTGCAATATTTTTGCGCAACTTCACCAGAATTCTGCTGAAATCAGCTTAATAAATCAGGACCCAAAAGACTTCAAAATAGTGAATAATGAAGTTATTAAAATCTAATAAAGGCTCATTTTAATAGCTTACACATGTAGCAGAATATGAGCACCGAACTGTTACTTGCCAATTACAGGTGGACTACATAGAGGTAAAGGGACAACATCCCATTAGAAGGGAGGTACAGTTTACCATTACCTTTTTTGGGACAGTCAGAATAACAGCCCCAATACATGTTAGTTGAAAGCCGGTCAAAGCCACAGATTTTGGGAGGATCGCTCGGCCATCTGATGTGTAGGGGCACCTCCCGGCTCTTCCCCGATAGGAGAGAGAAGGACCGGGCAGGTGGAGCGGCAATGTCTGATACTTTTGTTCTCAGGGGAGATAATCTCAAAATCCCCAGCACTCACAAGTATGTGGAGTCGGGAGTGATAGCCTTTGGCCGAACATTCAGCACACGGCTACCCAATGTGTATGGTCAGCTTTTTCCATCTCGTGTAGCCTTACAACTGGAGAATATGAAACCATCCTCAAATCCGAGTTTGCCATATTCATGGCTTTTTTGTACTCTATTCGTGCAGAATTTATGTTTGACGATCAGTCCCGAACATATTCGCTCAACTCTAGACCCATTGACGTTTGGTGAATACTGTAAATACAATATTCGCCGGCGATCGTAATCCGAACCAAATTTTGCAAAATTCGCTCAACTCTTGTCACAACCCCTATCTCCTGTGGCATTGCTTACTCCCAACACTACATTGATAGCTATACGATAGGGATACATTTTTATAATAGACATTACCAGAATTTTAATGCCAGGTAACACAAGAATACAAACCATCTTGCAGCAAGAATTCAAACCAAAATTTATTTGCATAAAGTAAAATATGAAGCCGCAAAAGGAAATCAGTGCATAGATGTCCAAGGTATGATAAAATCACAAATCTTTATTAGATAACACAGGTAGAAAAGCACAAACAATGACAAACAAAGGGTGACACAAACAGAAACAGAGCAAAAGGGTATACAGTGTCAAAAACCTCACTCTGACCCATATCGTGAGTAAACACCTGGTGGTAAAGATAAATAAGTATCCAAGTATAAACACCCAATATATAGCAGGCAGACCAATGAAAAGCAGTAAGGGGTAAAATCCCCAGCTGGACAGCCATATAATCAGGGGTGAAGATACAAAGACACAAAAGCAAGGTACATACCAGGAGGGGAGAGGGGAGAGACACTGAATCCAAAGCTCAGCTGACCCCGACGTACGTTTCGGAAATGATCTTCCTTCCTCAGGGGGCGTGTCAATAGGGTGTTAATTGCGGTTTAAATAGGGGAAGTAAAAACAAGCACCAATCATGAGGGGTGACGCTGACCAATCCCCCCACATCCCCATCACTGCCTTAGCTGGCGCTGATCTTATTTATGTTGGCCTTACAACACGCCAACTAAAGGTCCGTGTGCGGGAGCATGTGTTGGGGATCCAGGCGGCACGGGACCACATGGATGACTCCACCCTGAGAACTATTCCCAAGCACTTCAAAGATCATCATAAATGTGACGCATCTTTATTTAAAGTGCGTGGCATCGAGGCTCTGAGAAAAGATATCAGAGGTGGGGGCCTATCTAAAAGGCTGGGTCAATTGGAAACCAGGTGGATCTGGAAGTTGCAAACGGTTCATCCGAGGTGTCTTAATGAGTGTCTGTCATTTGCTCCATTTTTATGATTATCCTCTCTATCCCCTTTTCTGCTGCTGCCAGTTGGGTGACTCTTTGTGTCTTTGGTTTTAACATTTGTTTTTATTTTAGTTTTAATTGCAGGCACCTGTCTGATGGTTTTCTTGTGGCTTTCCTTGCTGGGTTGGATGGATATCCTACTTGGGAAGATGAAGATACATCTACTCCTCCATTGTTGTATGGAGAATATGGCGGTTTCAAGGCCTCATTTTTCCCTCATCGCAATACTATGAATGCTGGACTAATAATGCCTCTGTATTTATGTGCCAGTTTACTCTATGGCACATTTTGAATGGAGAATTTGGCGGTTTCAAGGCCTCATCATCTTTTTTTCATCACAATACTATGAATGTTGGTTTAATAATGTCTCTGTATTTATGTGCAAGTTTAATTTATGGCACATTTTCATGGAGAATATGGTGGTGCCCTAGTCCTTTTTTTTTTTTTCTCCATCTCATTATTATGAATGCTGGACTAATGATGTTGCTGTATCCATATATAGGTGTATTTTATGGCTCAATATTATGGATGTGTATACTGATGTATATATTGACACGTATACAGCTTTTGTGGAGCTTTATGTATTTAAAATCATGTATTCGATTATATATGATAGGTATGGGCACTGAACACTGGTTATTGTTATTAACTCTGTAATATTATGTGCTCTGCCTCTCATCTTACCGATTATTCTTGCTGCCTAGGTGTAATTTATACACTTAGTTTACATTTCCATTTCTTGCTAATGCCCTATTTGCGCTCCCCTATATATTAATTAATTTGTATATCATTGGTGATGCATTACTACATTGTTATATTAGGGTACTAAATTAGTTGTAGCGCTATTCAGCCCGCTTCTATCTTGTAAGGTCTTTTCAGGGACGTTCACTATTCCCCTTCACAGTTCTGGCAGATTTCCTGCCTTTTGCCCATATCCAAGATGGTGGCGGCCGTCTTTCCTGTTCCTGTACATGTGTGGGTGGACACGCTTCCTGTCCCGCCCCCGTCTGCCTGTGGTCTGGCGTCTGACGTCATGGGGCCCCGTGCTGATCAGCGCCAGCTAAGGCAGTGATGGGGGATGTGGGGGGATTGGTCAGCGTCACCCCTCATGATTGGTGCTTGTTTTTACTTCCCCTATTTAACCCGCAATTAACACCCTATTGACACGCCCCCTGAGGAAGGAAGATCATTTCCGAAACGTACGTCGGGGTCAGCTGAGCTTTGGATTCAGTGTCTCTCACCTCTCCCCTCCTGGTATGTACCTTGCTTTTGTGTCTTTGTATCTTCACCCCTGATTATATGGCTGTCCAGCTGGGGATTTTACCCCTTACTGCTTTTCACTGGTCTGCCTGCTATATATTGGGTGTTTATACTTAGATACTTATTTATCTTTACCACCAGGTGTTTACTCACGATAAGGGTCAGAGTGAGGTTTTTGACACTGTATGCCCTCTTGCTCTGCTTCTGTTTGTGTCACCCTTTGTTTGTCATTGTTTGTGCTTTTCTACCTGTGTTATCTAATAAAGATTTGTGATTTTATCATACCTTGGACATCTATGCACTGATTTCCTTTTGCGGCTTCTTATTGATTACAGTGTGTCCTACACTGATTTTCCATGGGCTGATTGTGTTGGTTTTCTTTTCATCTGCACCCACATGTAATATATGATGTTATACTGTTTCAGCCTTGTGGTCTGTCATTTTTATTTATAAAGTAAAATATGAAAAAGGCAACTTCACAAACAACAAAAAAAAAAACAAAGAAACCTTCACAATGTTGATAATAAATGGAGTATTCAGAAATACAAAAAATAAATGCATACCTATTTTTCCCATTAAAGAAATTATTGCTGATTTGAATCCCCAGAAACCCTCTTGGCAGTGAACCTGTCAGACACCTGATGTGGGAGTTTTCAAATTAGGCCAGGATCACACATTGCTATGCAGCCGCACGCTCCGCTCCCGAGTGCAGGCAGCAATGCCGGGTATTAACATGCGAGATTCGTCCGAGTTTCTCGCATGTGTGATCCCGGACTTAAACCAAATGTCGGTGGTAAGAACATTTTATTTGCTGCCGATGTGCAAAACAGCAATCGGTGTGAAGAAACCGAGACACTGTTCATAGGACGGCACTTTTTATTGCAGCTTATCCCATTTTACATCAATGAAGCTACAATACTGAGCTAATCCCATGGACACGAGTATCTAATTATCCATTTATTAGATTTGCTGGTGTTTATATTATACTAGCTGAAGAGCCCGGCGGTGCCTGGGCATAGTAACCAACTGTGGTTAGTTATAACAAATTATAATGATTATATTGCACATAAAAACCGTGCATCTAATCCTATCCTGTGTGATATTGACTGCTGAGCCATGTATCTAATCCTATCCTGTGTGATACTGACTGCTGAGCCGTGTATCTGGGTCGCCCTCCCAGGGCTGTGGGGTACTCGGTACCAAGCCGGTCACTCAGGGGGAAAGGTGTCACAGCAGCGGTGACCCGGTCCTTGGCCCTGAGCGCCCAAGTAAAAGGAAGATTGAATGGTGGATTGTAGTTGATTAAATTAATAGATTGTGATGCCACCTGTGTTGTTTGGCAAGGGAGGTGTTAAGCCGACACTGCATGCAGATCCTCTGGGACTGATGGTATGGTGCAGCAAAGATGTAAAAGCTCCCCACACGTGAAGCTGTAGTCCCAGGGCAGTGTAGATGTGGAGGCCAAGGGGAGATGTAGGTCAGGCGGTGTTGGGCACCAAGATGTAGCAGTGCCGGGTGTGTTGGCGCAGGAATAAGTGGAGGACACCAGGGCATGTAGTTCCAAAGCTTTACTTACAGTCTGTTGTGCAAAGAGGTGCCTGCCTCCGTGCCGTGTCCTCCAGGTCAGGGACTCAGTCAACCTCCAGGCCAGGTGGAATACTGCTTTCCAACACTCCGCCAACATGTGCCTTTCTGAACGTCTCCTCTTATAACGCCTATAAATGAAGTACTCCCAGTACTGAGTTACACTGGAGTTCCTCCTGTCCGATGTTCTTATGAACTTTCCTTGTACGGCAGATAGTTGTAGCCTGCTTCGGGACTTCTTGCTTCTTAGTCCCGGCTCACTATCAATGTTGCTGTTGTGCCCCCTAGTCTGACGTGGGAATAAAGTATTGCTAACTTCTATTCCTCCGGTGTCTGCTGCAGGATCATTAGTATCCATACAACCTCGGGGACCGGGCCCCGGCCTTGCGCTTAGAAATCCTAGGCAGGGTTCTTCTCTAACCCACATCATGTTCTCTCTTTTACTCCTCACGTTCCGCACTAATCCTTTTTTTCTATGGAACTATCAGGTGTCCTTTCTATGTCTCTTTCTTGTGCTAGCAGACCCAGGTCACTGTGGCCTGCTGCAGCACTTACTTCATCCATCCCTCTCCCGGGGATCCTCTCTGTCTTACTCTCTGTCCTTCTGCATCCTCACTCACTCTCAGTGACTGACTGAATGACTATGACTGAATAACTGACTAGTAACTGCTGAATCATAAACTCTTCCCGCTCTTTTAATGTAAACTCAACTCCACCCACCTCCCAGCACGTTTCGTGTTCCAAGCAGGGAGCCACCAATGGGTGCTTTGCTATACTCCAAGCAGGGAGCCGCCGAAGGTGCTTTGCTACACTACTTTGTGGTGTCGGGTGCAGGTGTTGGAGTGTGGTCAGGAGCTTCCCACCTTACCTGGATGGTGGGGCACCACACCTCAGGAGGAGGTGCAGTACCTCTGTGGCGACCGAGCTTCAGGGGCGCCACATACCCCCCGTTAAACACAGCACGTTCGCAGGCTGCAAGTTAAACAAAGTTGACAATACAGGAACATACAAAAATTTTATATTGCATAATGAACATTTCTTATACTAAACTTCCCAATGTGGGAGGCACAGTTTCTTGAATGTTACAAACAATTTAACTGCCTATCTATATTTAAAGTTATGCTACCTAATTCAAAGTGCTATGGCAACAAATTCACTATTAACTTGAGTATCACATTTGCTAGCAACACATTTCTTTTTCTGCCATCTCTCACATTTGCTACTTTCTTCTTTACTGAGTGACAAACGCTATTGCCTGGTTCATCTTCTCCACATTTTTATTCCATTCTCACATCTTTATTCAAACTTTGTAAAACATTCACTGTATTTCTTCCTCAATTAAACCTTATAAAATCTGTCATTAGTACTTTCACTACACACTATCACTTTATAGCTTTTTGTTCAAAAATATCAAACATCTAATATATAAAGCTAAATGTGGGCGTGTATGTATGTATGTATGTATGTATGTATGTATGTATGTATGTGTGTATGTCCAGGAATGGCATCCACACCGTCGCAGCTACAGCCACAAAATTTGGCACAGTCACACATCTGAACCCCGAGAGCGTCATAGGCTATGTTGTGAGGCAAAATTTTAACCCTGCGCGTTCCAATTCACCAAACAATTTTGCCCCTATCTACATAATGGGGAAAAAGTGTATGTATTGGCATCTGCACCGTCGTAGCTACAGCCACAAAATTTTGCACAGTCACACATCTGGACCCCGAGAGCGTCATAGGCTATGTTGTGGGGTGAAATTTTAACCTTGCGTGTTCCAATTCACCAAACAATTTTGCCCCTATCTACATAATGGGGAAAAAGTGAAAGGAAAAGTGTTGGAGGCAAATTGACAGCTGCCAGATGTGAACAAGGGGGACTTAAAGAATGAGAGCGATGGCGCCAAAGAGTATATACCGTACAGTTGCTAAGGTGGGGCCCTGACATGGTATACTCACCACACACGGGGATATAAACACACACACAAAATGCGCCACACACTACCACGTGCTCCAACACATATACCACCCTCAGCACACATTTCACCACACATACACCAATCTCACCATATAAAAGTCCAAACACAAAAGTCGCCACTCAAAACTCGCCACGCTGTCCCAGAGCTGTTTAAAAGATGAAAAGTGAGCTGTGATTGGTTGCTATCAGCAACAGTTTTCTTTGTAGACAGTTGTGGTAACTGAGACCTATTACACAGGTCTGCGACTAAAAAGCTGTTTGATTATTTTCATCTAATTTCCATGTATTTTGGTGTGCTGAAAACAAAAGAAATATTGAAAAAAATCCTGGACGTCAGGATTGCCACAAAATGCAAAATTCTCTTCAAATTTAGTAAATTTTTCTCAATTTTTGGTTTTTTTTTATCTTAGGGTTTTGAAAAAGTCAAAATTACTATTAATTAATTCACATCAATGCATTGAAGATATACAATGCCAAAAAAATATAACTTTCAAAGAAAAGAACTTGCAGAGTGAGCTAATTAAACCAGCATCAACATGTTGCAAGCTGAACGAGCGGGCTCTGACATGCCCCGGCTTGTTTCAATTGTTTTATCTTGCTTCTCGCCTGTTCACACTTTTTAATCTCAGTTCGTGTTAGCTCGTCACATTCAACCGTGTTTCCCAAAATTAGCATTATGACTCAGCGGAAGTGTATTAATTCGCCTGACAGTTTCTGTTACATTTGTGGTGAATATACAGTGTTGAAGCAACAGCTGAATATTACAGACTTTGTGAAAAAAATATACTTCGCATATTTCGGACTAAAGCTTGGAGATCAAGATAAAGCTTGGGCATCTTCAGTTTTTTCTGTCAGCTAAAATCCGCCAAAATAGCGGAAAACGGATCCGCAGGCGGACTGACTGAAACGGGGGTCAGCGGATCGGCGGATGAACGGATCCGCCGAAGGTAAAAATTTAAAGGAACCGCGCCTGGGGAAAAGGAGAGAGAGAGAGAGAATTTTCTCCAGCAGCCAGACAGAAACGTGGGTTAAATCTGCAAATAGCGGATCCGGACACAAAAAAAAGTTACATGCTCCGTTCGGGCCGCTGAGCGGATGCCAAAATCTTGGCGGATCCGTACAAAAATGGATCAAACGGACGACCATTCGTCAAGATCCACCGATAATGCACGCCTATGAGGAAAAAAAGGATCTGCCAAGAAAAATGGCGGATATGTTTTTTTTCCAAATCGGCGGATCTTGACTGATGGTCACAAACGGAAGTGTGAAACAGGCCTAAGAAAAAAGCTTTCCGTTATGGGATTCCTATGGTATGGCGAGAGCAAAAGAACCATAGTGACGATTGCTACTTTTGTTCATGCGATGTGAAAGGGTATAATTCAAAATGGAAGCATTCCATTTCATACCCCAATATTCACTCAGCAATTCATCCCATCCCCCATGGCACAGATATACCAGTACCCAAGGCCCCTGCTACCTTGGAAGAGATAACTAGCTCCGATGAAGGTGGAGTCATACCTGAACCAGATGATGAATCAAGTTCTGACTTTGAAGATGATACAAGAACAAAATTGTTTTCCCAGGAGGAGATGAATGATTTGGTAAGAGACTTGAATCTTCCCAAAGATGCCACTAAGTTACTCAGATCGAGGCTCAAAAGCAAGAATTTATTGTTGCCAGGAGTGTCTTTCTCATGGTTCAGACATCGTGAAGACGAGTTCATTCCTTACTTTGCCCAGGAAGAAAAGTTGGTTTATTGCATTGATGTCGAAGGTTTGATGGGTCAATTCAAAATCCAATATGATTCAGCGCAATGGCGTCTTTTTATAGATTCTTCAAAAAGAAGTCTCAAAGCAGTTTTACTCCACAACGGCGGTTTTTTATGCTTCCATCCCTGTAGGTCATTCCGTACAACTCAAGGAAACCTACGAGAATTGGTTCTTCGTAAACTTAACTATGAAGACCACGGTTGGCAAGTGTGCGGGGATTTGAAAGTCTTGTGCATGCTGCTCGGGCAACAAGCTGGGTATACTAAATACCCTTGTTTTCTGTGTCTATGGGGCAGTCGAGACTGACAAAACCACTGGACCAAGAAGAATTGGCAGCCGATGGTGCTCACAGTTGGTGAAAAAAATGTCCTCTGAGAAACTTTGGTTCCTCCCCATAAAGCTCTTCTACCACCTCTTCACATCAAATTGGGATTGATGAAGCAATTCGGAAAATCACTTCCAAAAGATGGAGAATGCTTGAAATACTTGGTCACCAAGTTTCCAAGCCTCTCGGAGGCAAAATTGAAGGAAGGTGTGTTCGTCGGACCAGACATTAGAAGGCTTATAGCTGATCAAGAGTTTATCAATACCATGACGCATCATCAAAAAGAAGGGTGGATTGCATTTAAAGAGGTCGTAGAGAAATTTTTAGGCAGTAGCATAGACTCTGACTACAAAAAAATCATCAGACGAATGCTGAAAGCATTTCAAGCTTTAGGTTGCCTGATGAGTTTGAAAGTGCATTTCCTCCATTCCCACCTTGACAACTTTCCTGAAAATTTGGGAGCTGTGAGTGAAGAGCAAGGTGAACGATTCCACCGGGACTTTAAAGAGATGGAAAGAAGATACCAGGGAAGATGGAGCATTACAATGATGGCAGACTACTGTTGGACGCTTCAGAGAGACATTACAGATGCTACTCACAAGTGTAAATGTACCAAGAGAAGCCTCACAGGGAAGAAGTGTGTGTTAGTGAGCTCATTGCAGTTAAAAAAATGATTTTCATGAAACTCTTGTAATAAAAAATTAATTTTATGAGTCTATTTTCATTTATTTTGAGGTATTGTCTTATTTAACATAGTTACTTAAATTGTCAGAAAACGTGATGCCCTATGACAAAACGGAGGTCATTATCGGATTCAGCGCACTCAAAAACATAAAAATTACGTGGAATAACCAAAACAGCTCTTGAAAAATTTTTTTTTGCAGACCTGTGTTATTCTTATCATTTCTATGGTGTTATCGTCCTTCTGAAAAGCTGGAAATAACACAATTTATTACCGTGCCAACACAAACCACCCTCTGACACAGACTGCAGGGGGAGCCCAGTATCACACAGGATAGGATTAGATACACGGCTCAGCAGTCAGTATCACACAGGATAGGATTAGATACACTGCTCAGCAGTCAGTATCACACAGGATAGGATTTGATACACGGCTCAGCAGTCAGTATCAAACAGGATAGGATTAGATACACAGTTCAGCAGTCAGTATCACACAGGAGAGGATTAGACACATGGCTCAGCAGGCAGTATCACACAGGAAAGGATTAGATACACAGCTCAGCAGTCAGTATCACAGGATAGGATTAGATACACGGCTCAGCAGACAGTATCACACAGAATAGGATTAGATACACGGCTCAGCAGTCAGTATCACACAGTATAGGATTAGATGCACGGTTTTTATGTGCAATATAATCATTATAATTTGTTATAACTAACCACAGTTGGTTAATATGCCCAGGCAACGCCGGGCTATTCAGCTGGTTTTCAATAAGTGCAATTGTAGACACTGGTCCGGCCATCATGTCTTGAAATGTCCCTATAATGAGGTAGTTCCCTTTTTTTTCAAAGAGAGGTTCCTATGTAAAACCAAGAGAGAGCACCTAAAGAGGTGCAAACTATTTACATAACAGTTCTGGATCACTCAGCGTCCATGATCTCCACAGTTCAAGTGTAAAGGCTGCCAATGGAACTAGGCAACAACTGGGTAAACATAATCAAAATAGAAAAATTGAACAATAGAAAAAAAATAGAAAACTTGGTTAATACCCTCCTGGGTAGCGAGAGTTAGTTTGAATCAACATTAGAGCTAGTTATCCCCTCCTGGGTTCTGGAAGCTGGTTGCTTGGGCTGCTTCCAGGGGAGATACTCTGGGTGTCCTGACAGGTTGGTGAATTGCCAGTATTCATCTGGCATGGCTGCTGCCTGAGGTACAGCAGGGGTGGTATAGCAGTGGTTGCTGGTGATGTTTCGGCTACCAGTGATTCAGCAGGAGTAGCAACTGGTACCAATGGATGCTGTTCCTCATTGGCGGGTGGTCCTGCTGCTCTGGTGCATGGCCTGACATCTGGGGAGGCTGCGGCCTGTTGGCGTTGGTAGGCGGCTACACAGGGATTCAGTAGCCAAGGGATCTCATGGCGCCTTTCACTATCCCAAAGTGACCTAGACTCGTCCCAGCCCTCAAGGCGCCGAATCATGCGTGCCTGTTCCAGCCGTACCCTCCTCAGTAGGGACCTCTTCCACCTCCCCATCTCCGACAGCCTAGTGCCCCCGGATGACTCATCCAACATCCCCATTTCGAGCTCCAGCAAGCCAGCCTCTGACAATGTGAATTCAGGGGCTAACCCGTTAGGAGGGCCGGGATATATACCTGGTACATCCTGGTGGTGTAGTCTCGGGTCCGGTACAGGCATGGTGCGGCTCCCGGTGGCAGTAGTGGTAGCAGATGGCGACTCCCGATCCACGGGGGGCTCCGGCGGGACCTGCGCGGCCGCGTCAGGTCCAGGCGGGAGCTCTTCTTCCTCCGCTTCGGCTCCCAAGGCCTCGTACAACTCCTCCCGTGGTGACGGCAGAGAGGGGACAATGGAGGCTGCCGGTGGTATGGCAGCGGTCGCAGGCTCCAGAGTCTGCCTGGATGAGATCCGGTGCAGCAGCGACGGGTACCGGTGTAGCGGGTACCGCAGGTGTAGACCCCCTCCTGGGCGCACTGCAGGTTCAAAGTCCATAGCGCCTCCTGCCTCAGTTGCAGATGGCGCGTCAGCTGGGCTATTTCGTCCTCCAGCTGCTGGCGGTTCATCTCGGAAACTGGCTTGGAGTCTTCAGCCATGGCGCCGAGGAGATTCAGCTTAAACTCCTCGAAATCCGCAGGCCTCCTCCCGTCTCCTCCCCTCTCCTTCCAATATGGCGTTCTGGCGTTCTTCTTCCTGTCTGGGCTCTTTTTCCGCCACTGGCTTCCGCTCCTCCTTCTGGGGGCGGCGTCTTCTTCCAACTCCTCCATACCAGGCCAGTATACGAACCCCTCGGGGGGTGGGCCATGTCGCTGTCGCATAGTAATTCAGGCAGGGGAGGCCCAGGACAGTTCCCGGTCTTTTCTTAGGACCTCCCATGTTGTCACGCTCTTCTTCACCGCGCCAGCGGCCATTTTTAGCATTCATTTTACAGTCTATTAAATTGGGTCTTCTGCACATTTTCAAAAACTTTGAGTCTTAGGCACACAGAACCCGATGGCATCGGGTCTCGTCATCCTGTTCGTGACGCCAAGTTGGGTCGCCCTCCCAGGGCTGTGGGGTACTCGGTACCAAGCCGGTCACTCAGGGGGAAAGGTGTCACAGCAGCGGTGACCCGGTCCATGGCCCTGCGCGCCCAAGTAAAAAGGAGATTGAATGGTGGATTGTAGTTGATTAAATGAATAGTTCGTGACACCACCTGCGGTGTTCGGCAAGGGAGGTGTTAAGCCGACGCTGCATGCAGATCCTCTGGGACTGATGGTATAGTGTAGCAAAGATATAAAAGCTCCCCACAGTTGAAGCTGTAGTCCCAGGGCAGTGTAGATGTGGAGGTCAAGGGGAGATGTAGGTCAGTCGGTGTTGGGCACCAAGATGTAGCAGTGTCGGGTGTGTTGGCGCCGGAATAAGTGGAGGACACCAGGGCATGTAGTTCCAAAGCTTTACTTACAGTCTGTTGTGCAAAGAGGTGCCTGCCTCCGTGCCGTGTCCTCCAGGTCAGGGACTCAGTCAACCTCCAGGCCAGGTGGAATACTGCTTTCCAACACTCCGCCAACATGTGCCTTTCTGAACGTCTCCTCTTATAACGCCTATAAATGAAGTACTCCCAGTACTGAGTTACACTGGAGTTCCTCCTGTCCGATGTTATTATGAACTTTCCTTGTACGGCAGACAGCTGTAGCCTGCTTCGGGAACTTCTTGCTTCCTAGTCCCGGCTCACTATCCATGTTGCTGTTGTGCCCCCAAGTCTGATGTGGGAATAAAGTATTGCTTAGGCTACTTTCACACATCCGTTTTTTTAAATCCGGCACGATGCGCCAAAAATTGTGAAAACCGGATCCGGAATTGGATACGGTTTTTTCACATAGAATGTAATGATCGCCGCATCGTGCCGGATAGACATGCGGCGGCCTCCGGGTTTTGCCGGATACGGCAAACATGCGCCGTAAGGCTGCGACTTTTTTTGCAGCGCCGGACCGGCTTTTTCAACAGCACATGCCCGGGCACTGTGAGTTTTAACCCCACAAGTGCCCGGCACGCATCTCTCTCTCTCCCCCTCCCCTTCTCTCTCTCCATACGCTCCATACCTCTCTTTGGCTGCTCTCTCGTCCCCCGCTCTCTCTTTGGCTGCTCTCTCGTCCCCCGCTGTCTTTCTGGCTGCTCTCTCGACTTTTGTGTTTGGACTTTTATGTGGCGAGGTTGGTTTATGTGTGGTGAAATGTGTGCTGAGGGTGGTATATGTGTTGAAGCACGTGGTAGTGTGTGGCGCATTTTGTGTGTGTGTTCATATCCCGGTGTGTGGTGAGTATCCCATGTCAGGGCCCCTCCTTAGCAACTGTACGGTATATACTGTTTGGCGCCATCGCTTTCATTCTTTAAGTCCCCCTTGTTCACATCTGGCAGCTGTCAATTTGCCTCCAACACTTTTCCTTTCACTATTTCCCCATTATGTAGATAGGGGCAAAATTGTTTGGTGAATTGGAATGTGCGGAGTTAAAATTTTGCCTCACAACATAGCCTATGACACTCTCTGTGCCCAGGCGTGTGACTGTGCTAAATTTTATGGCTGTAGCTACGACGGTGCAGATGCCAATACATACATACACTTTTTCCCCATTTTGTAGATAGGGGTAAAATTGTTTGGTGAATTGGAACACGTGGGGTTAAAATTGAGAAAGTTTAGCGCATAAACTTGGCCATTTTATGCACTAAACTTTAGCAATTTTTCATATTTCTAATGCAGTAATGCAATTCATTATTCATTTTTCATGTTTGCATGGTTTGGCGCTACAGTGTGCTTCCTTTTTTGCTTGAATGTGCCAAATTTTATGGCTGTAGCTGCGACGGTGCGGATGCCAATCCCGGACATACATACATACAGTACATACACTCCCACATTGAGCTTTATATATTAGATAGTACGGTGTTGTGCACATGACTGTATTATGGCTCCATACAAGCAAAGCGTTGTATAATCATAGCCAAACTAGAGCCAATTCTGCACCTCTAGGTCTCATATGGAGGATTTTTTCATGGCATCCATATTTTTTTTGGATTCCATTTATAGAGCACCATATGGCGGCACAATGGCTAAGCAAGACGCACCCAAAGGGACTACTGTCTATGTCTTGAGGCTTTACTCTCACACTTGACAATATGGATCAGGCATGTGTTGTCGAATGCAGTATTTCCCCCCCCCACATTTCTCCCCATATTGTAACCCTTTTGCTCAGCGTTGTCCATTTTTTATCTAGTAGTTTTGTTTTTGGTTAAAGCATTAACCAATTTTGCAGAAAAGCAAATGAAAAAAAAACAAAAAAAAATGCATGCTTAAACTAATTAATCTTTTTTTTGTTTTTTTCTTAAATAAACGTCTATGTGGTAAAAATGGTACCAATACCGAGCTGTTGCCACATGCTGGGCATTTTAGAAAAAAATTAAAATAAAGAAAAAGTAAAATATATATTTACAGGTCACTTTTTCTTCTCTTTTTGCAAGTGACATGTAAATTAAATCATGAACATCTACTGCCAAATTTAAAAAAAATGAAAACGAATCTAAAATAAGCAAATGTGATTGAGCCCTTGGCATAAAAGACTGCGGACTACTAGCCAAAAAATCGGACCAGATTAAGCTTTTTAGTGCAACTATATTGTATGTGTGACAGGACTGGACTGGATTTTTTGTTTTGCTTGCATAGTGTGCCTATGTCAGGCATATTCACTTTTATGGTTCATACACACCGCTATAATTATTTCAGCATCATTATGTTTTATCCCCTCACTTTCAACACTTGTTATCACTTAAAATAGTGATTATTATTCTTCATAATTATTTTATTTTCATGTACTCACATGAGCGCATGCCCAGTTCTGTCCTCCCTAGGAGCCTTCTGACGTGCTCAGTCTGGTATGTGGCTGTCTCTGGCTGCTTCGCAGCTCGAGCCACTTTCATGCTGATGATGAGCGCTGATGATAGACTCCCTGTTTATAGTGGGGACTCAACAGCGCATGCGCTGTAATGCTGTGGACGTTTAGAACTGGATACTATTGACGTCACCGTGGATGCTACAGCGCAGGTCCTAAATTTTACAAGCTTTATTAGGGAAAGCGGTTCATTGGCTGACCGCACTATATAAACTAGATCCGGGGCACATGTAAACCACGCCTCCTGAGGAAGCTGCGGCGTAACGCGCGTGGGGCGGCAGGTCTAACAGCGACATACACAGCACATGTAAGTGTTACTTTCTAATGCAGCCCTTGTATCCCACTCTGGAATTTGTATAGACAGTCTTTACTCTGTGTACACTTAACGCCTACCAGGCTTATTGATACAAGGCACTTATGCACTTTATATTCAGCATTTTACTCTGGGCACTTATTGTATGCAAAACCTTATCTGGGCATACATATTATGTAAATGGGGAGTTTTCTGTTTATCATGCATTCTATTTGTGAAAGGAAAGCAAAGAAACTACATGTTTTATACAGATAAAAACTTTATTAACTGTCAAGGTGCTGGTCTAATTATATTGTGTTTATGTCTGCTGTAACTTGCACTTAGCATTTATGCTCTGTTAATTATTCTAAATAAATTATTTAGCTTGAAAAACTCCAATTTTGATCTCTTGTGATGCTTAATAGCTCATTTATGAGATTTTTTTGCTATTGTATTTTCAGTGAGTTGAGCTTTTGAAGATTTTTTCCAGTATTTGGGATATATTTGTACTTAACTACAGACCATAGCAGAAATGCTGGATGACTCCGAGAACAGGGGACGCAGGAATAATATAAGAATACGGGGGTTACCTGAATCTATACCTCCCCAGGAGCTGAATACCACTCTGAGAGGCATTTTCAACACGGTATTAGATAGGCCTCAAGACACCCCATTGGAAATAGACAGTGCACATAGGGCTCTAGGCCCACGTCCCGGAGAACAAGACCCACCGAGAGATGTGATATGCCGGGTGCACAAGTACCAACTTAAAGATGCGGTCATGGGAGCAGCCAGAAGAGCAAAGCCCATACACCATTTGGATTCTCGCATACAGCTTTTTCCAGATCTGTCCAGATGGACCTTACAGAGACGTAGAGCTCTTCGCCCCCTTTTGAATGAACTGCGGCAGCGTGACCTTCTTTATACCTGGGGATTTCCATTTTGTCTTCGAGTTCAGAAGAGAGGCAGAGTGCATCGATTGAGTCACCCTAGTGGTATCCCAGCTTTTTCAGCTGCCCTCGACATACCTGAGGTGGACATTCCTGATTGGCCATCCTTACCATCATTTTATCGAATGGAGGACCCCCGCAGAGGCCTGGATCCTCAACAACAGCGCCGTCACGGAAGATGGCCTAATGGACAGGGACGCATACACTCGGAAGAAGGAGAAGCTAACTGATTATCCTGTATTTTTCGGGCCTTTTTCTCCCTTTCCCCTTTTTTTGAAGAGGATAAATCTTAGGGGTTACTTCTATAAGTAATACCGAATTAATGTTCATGTATGTTCATGCTATTAACCGACTCTCCTCTTCTATTTTTTCCTTCCCCCCCCCTTTTTTTTCCTTTCTACCTCCCCTCCCTTCCCTTGTTTCCCCCTCATATTCTTAAATAGCTCATATTTCTTAAATTAGCAATGTCCTTTGTCCTTCATTGGATTATTAGTCTAGGATGTCCTGTTTTTGAAAAAAGAAGTGGATTCTAAAACTTACACTAGTTCAGAGTTACAGGATGGGGTATCTTTATATACTGTTCATCTCAACGATATTGAAGCTAATCACGAGTCGTTACGAGTATCATACGTGCTATAGTTATGATAGGATGCATATGGTCTTTACCCGTTACATTTTTGATTTGCAAGGAACATGACTGTTATATCATTACGGGGTCGGGTATCGAGGGAGGTGGTATCTCCGACTCCTCTTTTGTCGTACACGTGCCCCCTGGAGACGCTGCTTTGCCATTGAGGCACGCAGCCATTAACGTTTTCCTCCACTTGGTTAAATTTTCTATTGGAGTGTGACTATCCGCACTCGTATTGTTAATTTCTTCTATTCTTTGTCCTGTGTTAACTTTATTTACTTTTCCTTTTGCTGCATCCACCCCCCTCTTCCTAGCCTTTCTCTCCCTTCTCAGTAGCGGGCATTGGACCCCGAAGCCGACTCATCCCTGCAGGTGAAATTTACATCCTTGACCCCGGACTACATCCACAATGCCGGGTAAGACTGCCACGCAGAAGATCATATTGGGCTCCTTAAATACTAGAGGCTTTAACATTCCGCAGAAACGGTCACATATCTTATATGGCATGCATAAGAAAAGAGTAAATGTGTTGCTTTTACAAGAAACACATTTTAAAACTGGGCATGTTCCTAATATACACGATCGTTATTACACAACCTGGTTTCATAGTACCAACCTGAGCTCCCGATCCCGAGGTGTATCTATAGCGCTCCATAAAGCGGAGGGCAGATACGTAATTTTGAAAATTCAGATTTTTTCAACAATATACACTATAGCAGGATGGTACGCCCCCAGCCGAGACCAAATACGGACAGCTAGATCCTTCTTGAAGACAATGGCTGACTTTGCAGAAGGGGTTGTTATACTAGGGGGTGACTTTAATTTGACTCTTAACCCGACGTTGGACTCCACAACCGCAAAATCTTATCTATCTCTTCGTCAACTGTCCTCTTTGAAAAAAGACCTACACAATGTCTGGAGACTACTTAACCCTAACGGGAAAGATTATACGTTCTTCTCCACGCCACATAACTCCTATGGCAGAATAGATTTCTTCCTCCTCAGTCATTGCGCACTGGCCTGGGATCCGAAACCATCCATCGGCAGTTTTTTTATGGTCGGATCATGCTCCAGTCTTTCTAGACATTAGTCCTCCCGATTCAGGGGTACGACAGTGGACGTGGAGATTGAACGATAACCTTTTAAAGGACGCTACTTGTGTGGCTGATATTAAGACTACCATAGCAGAATTCCTACAAGACCATGCACACGACACTACTGCTATGCCTATCAAATGGGAAGCCCTCAAATGCGTACTCAGAGGGGTATTTATCAAACATGGATCTCGCTTAAAACAAATAAAAAGTAGGGAAATTATAGACCTGACGGAAAAAATTTTGATGTTGGAGATGAAACATAAGATGACTAAGGAGGCGGAGACAATGACTGACCTGATTAAATGCAGAGACGATTTGAAGTCACTACTAAATGAGAAATACCGACACCATAGAAATCGTTTTAAGAGTATATTATACGGTCAGGCCAATAAATGTGGGCGTTTGTTAGCTAGATTTCTACACCCACGCAATCAAACCACATACATTCCATCTCTCCAACGACATAGAGGTCAGACGACATCGAACCCGACAGAAATTTTGGATATAATGCGGCGGTATTACCATACATTGTATAATATTAATGGAGATTACCCCCCTCAATCGCCTTTGGACCCCCAATCACATATAGAGTCTTATATACGGGACACGGCCCTTCCGACATTGGCCACAGACCTGACAATGCCATTAGACACTGATTTTACGCCAGAGGAGATTGACGACGTCATTCGAAATACCCCAACTGGTAAAAGTCCAGGACCGGACGGTTTTTCCCCTCATTTTTATAAGATGTTTCGTGAACAACTTAACCCCATCATGACGTCGGTGTTCAATACCATTGCAATCGACACCCCGTTTGTCCCACAATCCTTAGAGGCTTTTATCACAGTCATACCGAAACCAGGGAAAGATCCTAAAGTAGTAACTAATTACCGCCCAATATCTCTCATCAATATCGATGTAAAATTATAGGCTAAAATCTTGGCAAATCGACTGACTCCTCTTTTACCTTTAGTAGTACATTCGGACCAGGTGGGATTTGTGCGATGGAGAGAAGCGAGAGACGGCATAGGTAAAACTCTCATATTGACTGCACATGCTAAATTAAAATGTAAGCCACTGGCTTTGTTATCGATTGACGCGGAGAAGGCCTTTGACCGTGTACACTGGGGCTTTATGTTCTCGGCCCTAAAACAGCTGGGCCTGGGAAATCGTTTCCTACACAGAATCGCAGCCCTATACTCTGACCCTTCAGCGAGGGTTAGGGTTAACGGTGCTTTATCAGACCCTATTTCCATTGGGAACGGAACCCGACAAGGTTGCCCCCTGTCGCCCCTCTTATACGCGATAGTTATGGAACATTTGGCGGTGGCGATTAGGAAGAACTCCAGTGTGCACGGTCTCTGGGTGGACCGCGTTCATTATAAGGCCCCTCTTTATGCAGATGATCTCTTACTGTATATATCCCAACCACACATCACTCTCCCATCACTAATGGAGGAGTTTCGAAAATATGGAGCAGTCAGTAACTTTAAAATCAATTTTCAGAAAACTGAAGCCCTCAACATTTCCTTAGGACAGGCAGAACTTACAAGCATAATGGGAAACTTCCCCTTTCGATGGAAAACTGGGGCCATTCAATATTTGGGTGTTCAAATTCCTACTGACATGACTGACCTATACAAATTAAACTACGTGCCCCTCTTAGAATCGAGTCTGAAACGTCTGAGGGAATACGGACGGAAATCTATCTCATGGTTTGGTAGGATGAATTCATTTAAGATGGACATTCTTCCCAGGTTTTTATACCTGTTCTAGGCGGTTCCAGTTGTACCGCCGAAGACATTCTTCCAGACCATCAGATTTGCGATAATCCACTTTATCTGGCAGGCTTCTAGACCCCGTTTAAAATATTCTATCTTAACTGCTCCAAAATCCAGAGGTGGTGCGGGTCTCCCTGACCTGGAACTTTACCATAGGGCCTCCTTACTTGCACGTTTATTTGACTGGCAATTCAACTACCGCTCTAAACAATGGGTTCAATTGGAGCAAACATCTTTTAGTATCCCATTGCGCCATCTTCCATGGATCCGACATTATGATTTGGGTGCAAACGAATCTGATGAATCCACTGGCTTCTTGACTCGAGAAGTCCTACAGATATGGAATCGTTTTAAAAATAAAAATAAATGTATTAGCACCCTAAATCCACTGACACCAATATTTGGTAATCCGGATTTTCCCCCAGGATGTCACAGAGACCAATTTCTGGGTTGGCATAGTAGTTCTGACTTAAGACTAGGACGGGTTCTAGTGGGGGGGGGAGTGTTCCGTCCTGGGATGCCTTACGAGAGAAGTTTCCCGATGGGGATCTCTCCTGGATGGAATACAATCAATTGAGATCGTTTTTTCGGGGACGTTTGGTCGATCGTTCTTCTGTTCCCCCCATGACACGGCTGGAAACTTTACTACAACAACAGAGCCCTCCCTTTCATCTGATTTCTCTTTTATATCAGGAATTCCACACAGGAGACTCGGACAGGGCTCTGAGCTATATACGAGCGTGGGAGGATGAGATAGGATGTAAATTTTCAGGTGAAGACCTTGACAAAGCATACCTCTTCACGCACAAAATGTCTCTGGCTGGGGGCGCACAAGAGAAAAACTTTAAGATACTGACCAGGTGGTATCTGTCCCCCGTCAGACTAAAATCTATTTTCCCGTCAGTAGACGATGTCTGCTGGCGTTGTTGGACCGAAAGGGGTACACTGCTCCATATTTGGTGGCAGTGCCCTGCTGTACGATCCTTCTGGGAAAAGGTGTTTCGGGCTTATCAAAAGATTACCGGGAAATATGTTCCCCCCTCCCCACAGATTGCCATCCTATCAATTCTTCCGGGTTCTATATCCACTCAGAAGAAGAGCCTTCTTAGGTTTTGCATTACCGCGGCGCGGATGGTAATCCCACGCCACTGGCACACGACAACACCACCAACTATGGCAGAATGGTTGGCGGAATTTGCAGACATTTTTTCCGTATGGAGGAATTATTGGCTGAAATGGAAGGTGATAACACTCGGTTGGTCCAAGCGTGGCAGCCTTGGATCTTATTCAAGTAAACTTCTGAACTCCCTCGATTACTCGAGGAAGCTCCTTAATGGTCGGTTCGGAAATCCGAGGCCCGCTTTTCCTCACCCCCTCCCCTTCCCCTCTCTCTTTCTTTCCTCTTTCCCCACTTCCTCTCCTGTGAGTTTTCTTTTCCCCTTCTTAATTTCTTTCTCTCTTTGTCTTAGAAGTGCACTCCCATTGGTTACAAGTAAAGATGCCGTTATGTATGCTCGCAATTATTATCTCCTTATATTTGATTAGGGATGCTGATAATGTACTGGAGGACACACAGAGCATAATGACGCTTTTTACATTTTGTTTTATTATATACGAGTAGCTATGGTATGAAGAATGTTCATACAGTTGAGTTTATTAAGATATGAAGACAAATTCTTGTTTATTCTCTTACATAAGATAATTTTGAGGAATATGCGCCTACCTCCGCTCGTTCGAGGCATACGAATATATGAGCCGGAAGACATCTTACCTTTACAGGGGACTGATTATACTGTAACCTAGTGCGGTTTGGTGTACAATTCTTGTTGCTGTCTTATATGTTATGTTATGTCTAATTGTTTTCAATAAAACAGATTCAGCATAAATCTGGTATCGCTGTAATTGCACCGACCCAAAGAATAAAGTTGGGCTCTCGCTCATAAGCCATCACCTCAGGATGCATTTCTTTGCTAGATCATGCAATACCGACTTCCTCCCCCCTCCCATTTACATGTCCAAGTCATAATGGAAAATCCAAAGCATCGGTGTTGTGAATTCACTTTCAGGCCTACCTCTGGTTGCTGGTGAAGGTAGTGGAGATCGTTGTATTGACAGAGGGGTCGCGAGTTCTCTTTCCGGGCTCCCTCTTGTGGTTACAGGAGGTAATGGAGCTGATCTAATTAACAGAGGCCTGCCACCTGATAATGAGGAAGACGATTGGACATTGGGTGTTTCTGACTGGATTTAAGACGGCCGACTCCCTCTATCCCGGCTGGGGCTGTGCTGAATTTCCATCTATGTTACTGTTTGTGCCAGTTTGTTTTAGTCCCTTATTAGATTGGCCTCTCTTTGCTCTGTTTTCAGAATATAACAGAGTGCTGATATAGTGGGCGAAGTCTAGTGACTTCAGTAATTTTTCTATCAGACGTGTTGCGCATTTTTTTGCAGAGTTTTTTGCGTGATTGCAGACAGCGTCTTTCCTTTCCTGTCCTGTCTAGTTAGTTTGGGCCCCATTGTTTGCTCAGCCTATTTTCCTATCTGCGTTTGTGTTTTCATCTTGTCTCACCGACAATATGTTTGGGGGCTATCTATTCCTTTGGGGTCTGCTCTGGGGCAGTTTAGATTTCACCTTTCTTGCTTTAGGCTTATTTAGTTCTCCGGCTGTGTCGAGGCATCTAGAATCATAATAGGTACGCTCCACGGCTACTGCTAGTTGTGTGGATAGGATTAGGGGTCTGCAATCCGCTTAGTTACCAACCTCTCTGGTTTTCTATGGCTTAGCTTGGTCTTGCTTTCCTCCTCGGTGACCCAATCATAACAGAATCACCAGCCTAAACCGCAGATTCTAGGGTACTAAAAAGCAGGAGAGAATTGTAAAAAAAAAGTGTCAGAAATTGTTTTTTTAATATATATTTTTTCCTCTTTTTCTCTTGGGCCATAGGATTTTTTCTTTGATGGAGATTAAGCATTTGTCTGATCGTGTTGAGCAGCTCGCTGCTGAAGTGCGGGGAATTTCCGCCTATCTCGCTCAATCACCTGCTGTTGAACCAAAGATCCCTACTCCGGATGTGTTTTCTGGGGATCGGTCTAAATTTTTGAATTTTAAGAATAATTGTAAACTATTTCTTGCCTTGAAGCCTAACTCATCGGGGAGCTCTGTGCAGCAGGTTATAATTGTCATCTCCTTGCTGCGCGGCGATCCCCAGGATTGGGCTTTTCTCTGACACCTGGAAATCCTATTCTGACTAATGTGGATGCATTTTTTCAAGCCTTGGGGTTGTTGTATGATGAACCTAATGCTATTGATCAAGCTGAGAAAACCCTATTGGCATTGAACCAGGGTCAGGATTCTGCAGAGCTATACTGTCACAAATTCCGAAAGTGGGCGGCCCTTACTATATGGAATGACGGTGCCTTAGCAGCTCTCTTTCGGAAGGGTTTATCAGAAACCGTAAAAGATGTTATGGTGGGATTTCCTGTTCCCTCTGGTCTTGATGATTCTCCAGTATGTCATTAGCCATTCAAATTGATCGGCGTCTACATGAACGTAAAACTACACGAGAGGCGTTGCCGCCTTTTGAACAAACGTCTGAACCCATGCAATGTGATAGGGTTTTGTCTAGGGCGCAATGTCAGGAGTTTAGAAGGCGTAATAAGCTGTGTTTTTTTTGTGGAGACGCCTCTCATACTATTTCTGTCTGCCCTAAACTAAAGAAACGTTTTGCGCACACATTTGCTGTGGGCAGTGTACAACCTAAGTTCCTTTTGGCAATTACTCTGATCTGCTCCTTATCTACATTTTCCTCTAAGGCTTTTGTGGATTCAGGAGCAGCTTTGAATCTGATGGATTTGGACTTTGCTAAACGTTGTGGTTTTCCCATGATACCCCTGCGGACTCCTATCCCTTTGAGGGTATTGATGCTACTCCTTTGGCGGAGAATAAACCCCAGTTTTGGACCCAGGTGATAATGCGGTTGCCCCAGACCAACAAGAAAATTGTAAATTTTTGGTGCTGCACAATTTGCATGATACTATTGTTCTGGGTTTTCCCTGGCTGCAACTCATAATCCTGTTTTGGATTGGAAATCTGTGTCTGTGGTGAGTTGGGGTTGTCAGTGTGGTCTTAGTGACACTCCTGTTTTCTCCACCTCTCCCCAGTCTCATGATATTCCTGATTATTTGGCTGATTTTTCTGATGTATTCAGTGAGAGTAAGTCTGCATCTTTGCCTCCTCATAGAAGTTCTGACTGTGCAACTGAGTTGATGTCAGGGTGTAAATTTCCCAAGGGTCGGCTTTTCAACTTATCGGTACCTGAACATGATGCTATGCGATCTTATATCAAGGAGTCGTTGGAGAAGGGTCATATTAGACCATCCTCTTCACCCTTAGGTGCTGGGGTTTTTTGTGACCAAGAAAGATGGTTCATTAAGGCCTTGTATTAACTGTCGTTCCCTTAACAAAATCACTGTTAAATATCAGTACCCGTTACCCCTGATTTCTGATTTATTTTCCAGAGTTAAAAGTGCCTGCTGGTTTACCAAGCTTGACCTCAGGGGGCGTATAATCTTATTCGCATCAAGCACGGGGATGAATGAAAGACGGCGTTTAATACGGAGGGACATTTTGAGTACTTGGTAATGCCTTTTGGGCTCACTAATGCCCCTTCTGTCTTCCAATCTTTTATGAACGATATTTTCCGGGACTTTGTGGATACGTTTTTGATCATTTATCTCGATGATATTTCGATCTTTTCCAGTGATTGGGATTCTCATGTGGAACATGTCCGGACTGTGTTCCGGATTTTGAGGGAAAATTACCTGTATGTTAAGGGATCGAAATGCCTCTTTGGTGTACAGAGGATTTCATTTTTGGGATTTATTTTGTCTCCGTCGGCTATTGAAATGGACGTGGCCAAGGTACAGGCCATTTATGATTGGGTTCAGCCCACTTCTTTGAAGGCTCTCCAGAAGTTTTTGGGTTTTGTTAATTTCTATAGTAAATTTATATGTAATTTTTCTGGTATTGTCAAACCACTGACTGATCTGACCAAAAAGGGTGTTGATGTGGTGAATTGGTCTCCAGAGGCAGTCTCGGCATTTCAGGAGCTTAAGCGGAGATTCACTTCTGCTCCGGTTTTACGGCAACCTGATGTCTCACTTCCATTTCAGGTAGATGCTTCTGAGATTGGTGCAGGAGCTGTTTTGTCCCAAAAAGATCCGGTGACTTCTAAAATGAATCCCTGTGCCTTCTTTTCTAGAAAATTCTCCCCATCTGAACGTAATTATGATGTGGGGAATCGGGAATTGTTGGCCATGAAATGGGCATTTGAAGAGTGGAGACATTGGTTGGAGGGAGCTAGACATCAAGTTGTGGTCCTCACCGACCAAAAGAATTTGATTTATCTTGAATCAGCCAAACGCTTGAATCCTAGACAGGCTAGGAGGGCCTTGTTTTTCACGCGTTTTAATTTTGTGGTCTCTTTTCTTCCGGGCACTAAGAATGTTAAGGCGGACGCCCTTTCTAGGAGATTCTTTGCGGATTCTCTTATTCTGACCGAGCCTACTGCCATTCTAGGTGAGGGGGTAGTTCTTTCCGCCATCTCGCCCGATTTAAGATGTGCCTTGGAGGAATTTCAGGAGGATAAACCTGAGCATTGCCCTATGGGAAAATTGTATGTTCATGACTAGTGGAGGAAGAGAGTAATGTCTGAAATTCATTGCTCCGTGTTGGCTGGTCATCCCGGTATTTTTGGTACCAGAGATTTGGTGAGTCGGTCTTTTTGGTCGCCTGCCTTATCTCGTGATGTCAGGAATTTTGTGCAGTCCTGTGGGGCTTGTTCTCGGTCTAAACCCTGTTCTCGTTCTAGTGGGTTGTTGATGCCCCTGCCGGTGCCCAAGATGCCATGGACCCATATCTCAATGGATTTTATTTCTGATCTTCCTGTCTCTCAGAGAATGACTTATCTGGGTGATTTGTGATAGATTTTCTAAGATGATCCATCTTGTACCACTCCCAAAGTTGTCATCTTCTTCAGAGTTGGTGCCCTTGTTTTTACAACAGGTGGTTCGGTTGCATGGGATTCCTGAGAACATTGTGTCGGACAGAGGAGTCCAGTTTGTTTCCAGATTTTGGAGAACTTTTTGTTCCAATCTGGGAGTTCAGTTATCTTTCTCCTCTGCGTTTCATCCTCAGACCAATGGGCAGACAGAGAACAAACCAGACTTTGGAGTCCTATTTGAGATGTTTTATATCTGCTGACCAGGATGACTGGGTCTCATTTTTGCCCTTGGCCGAATTTACGCTAAACAATAGAGCTAGTTCTGCCACTTTGATGTCGCCCTTTTTCTGTAACTTTGGGTTTCATCCTCGATTATCTTCAGGGCAAGTGGAATCTTCGACCTGCCCAAGTCTGGACACTGTGGTAGAGAGAATGCAGCAGATTTGGGACCAAGTGGTGGATATGTTGTCCCTCTCTCAGGAAAAAGCCCAACGGTTTTCCAACCGGCATAGGACCATTGGTCCCCGGTTTAAAGTGGGTGATATGGTTTGGTTGTCGTCAAAGAATATTCCCATTAAGGTTGCGTCTCCAAAGTTCAAGCCAAGATTCATTGGACCTTATAAGATTTTGGAGATTCTTAATCCTGTTTCTTTTCGATTGGCTCTTCCAGTTACGTTTAAGATCCATAACGTGTTTCATAAATCTCTGTTGAAGAGGTTTGTGGAGCCAGTAGTTCCTATGGCAGCACCTCCTGACCCTGTATTGGTTAAAGGCAATGTGTAATATGAGGTAGAGAAAATATTGGATTCTCATTTGGCTAGACGGAGACTCCAGTACTTGGTCAAATGGAAGGGTTATGGCCAGGAGGATAATTCTTGGGTCTCTGCTTCTGACATTCATGCCGATAGATTGGTTTGTGCTTTTCACCGGGCCCATCCTGATCGGCCTGGTGGCGTGGATGAGGGTTTGGTGACCCCTCCTCAAGGGGGGGTACTGTTGTGAATTCACTTTCTGGCCTACCTCTGGTTGCTGGTGAAGGTAGTGGAGATGGTTGTATTGACAGAGGGGTCACGAGTTCTCTTTCCGGGCTCCCGCTGGTGGTTACAGGAGGTAATGGAGCTGATCTAATTAACAGAGGCCTGCCACCTGATAATGAGGACGATTGGACATTGGGAGTTTCTGACTGGATTTAAGACAGCCGACTCCCTCTATCTAAATTTTTTCCTGCCTCATGAGGTCTTAGTTTCCAGCTCAGTCCCTGCTTGTTCAAGCTAAGTGTTCTTTTGCTAATGTTCACATTTGATTTGGTTTTGTCTATTTCAGTTTTTTGTGGTCAGCCAGCCCCGTCTGGGGCTGTGCTGAATTTCCATCTATGTTACTGTTTGTGCCAGTTTGTTTTTGTCCCTTATTAGATTGGCCTCTCTTTGTTCTGTTTTCAGAATATACCAGAGTGCTGATATAGTGGGCAAAGTCTAGTGACTTCAGTATTTTTTCTATCAGACGTGTTGGGCATTTTTTTGCAGGGTTTTTTGAGTGATTGCGGACAGCGTCTTTCCTTTCCTGTCCTGTCTAGTTAGTTTGGGCCCCATCGTTTGCTCAGCCTATTTTCCTATCTGCGTTTGTGTTTTCATCTTGTCTCACTGACAATATATGTTTGGGGGCTATCTATTCCTTTGGGGTCTGCTCTGGGGCAGTTTAGATTTCCCCTTTCTTGCTTAAGGCTTATTTAGTTCTTCGGCTGTGTTGAGGCGTCTAGAATCATCGTAGGTACGCTCCACGGCTACTGCTAGTTGTGTGGATAGGATTAGGGGTCTGCAATCCGCTTAGTTACCAACCTCTCTGGTTTTCTGTGGCTTAGCTTGGTCTTTGCTTTCCTCCTCGGTGACCCAATCATAACATATTGGATTGAGATCCCAGTCTTTCCCCCCATCCCCTTGCTAAACTCTGGAACTGATGAACAGAACTTTTGTATCACTATACATCCCCACAAACCGTGATACATATCCGTGCGTTCTGACCCGCATCTGAATAACATCTGATTGCATTGGGATACTAAAACCATATATGGCCCCATGAATAATTCTGAACAAGGTGTCACCCCAATTTTCATTAGGCTCGTTTCACATTAGCGTTTTTTGCACAACACATCATGTGCGTCCATGTGTATGCGTACCTATGTTTAATATGGCGTGCGCATGGTCTTGCGTTTGCACGCGTTTGTATGCGTTTTCATGCACATGCATTTTTCAAGGTGTTCGCCTAGGTGCGCCAGACGCAACCTGTTGCATTTTTGGGTCCGCCGAAAGGCATCAAAAAAATGCATGCGCATGCTTGCGCGCAGAATGCGACAAAATAATGCATTACAGTCTATGGGACCACAGGCGTGCGCATGGGTATGCGTTTGTCTGCATTTTCGCGCGTATGAATTTTTGGCATAAAAATGTGTAGATACTGGTTTTTACCCCTAGAGAACGAATGCACATAAAAATGCAAATGCATGCATAAACGCATGATGCGTTTTTTGCATGAGTTTCTATTGCGCACGATGCACTGCGGAAAAAAACGCTAATGTGAAATTAGCCTTAGTGATATTTTTCCTTAATATACACAACCCCTGAGTAATCTTGTCCATAATGTCCATGTCTCCCAACTGCTTTATCCACGCATTTGCGCAAGTCTGTTTCCCCGAGTTAACCAATCCCTCAGGACCCCGTATATTCTTGATAACTGGGGAGATCACACTCAATCAGGATATCAAATTCGTTTTTAAGTAATTCTTTAGAAACATCACGCAGATCACGCAAAACAAAGTGATGTATTTGTGAATATTGCATACCATGATACTTGTTAAGTGCAAACTTCTCAGTCACCTCTGCTTCAGTCATCCATCTCCTTTCATCTACATGCATCAAATCTTTCATTCTCAGTTCACCCTTCTCTCGCCATTCTTTAAATAATCTGTTCTCCCTTCCTAATTGAAAATTTGGATGGGCCCATGGATTGAGATATTTGGATAACTTCCACGGTATTCCCAATTTTTTTTCTTACCGCCTTCCAGGATACTATTATGTCCCTACATATCATCGAGGTCCTCACTGTCGAACCAAGACAGGACGGGGGGGAGTGTAGAACTGAGGCCAAGTCCCAAGGCTTACAAAATTCATTCTCCAAATACACATCCGAATGACGACTCGTTCTGTGCAACCAATCAATCACGTGCCTAGCCAAACATGCCAGATTATACCCCCTAATATTGGGGATTTCAATCCCTCCTTCCTCCACAGGGGACATAAAAGAGTACTCAAACCTATTATAGGCCTCTTCCCTCTCCAAAGAAACCTTGTGAACGCTCCATTCAATCTAGATATATCTCCTCGTTTAAGTAACAGGGGAATCGTCTGAAGAGGGTACAGCAGTCTCAGAAAGCTCATCATTTTAATCAGGTGTCCTCTGGCCTAAAGTGACAAAGGCAGACCCCTCCAACCTCTCAGCTGTGCTTATATTTTCAAAAACAACGGATAATT
The DNA here is from genome assembly GCF_039654945.1 of Dendrobates tinctorius. NCBI lineage: Eukaryota > Metazoa > Chordata > Amphibia > Anura > Dendrobatidae > Dendrobates > Dendrobates tinctorius. The sequence continues at coordinate 3,988,062 of NW_027361834.1, read as the reverse complement.
TAGGGCATAGACTGAATCCGCCGTGCGGCCCAAGTGAACACCCAGGTATTTGACCGAGGGTTTTGCTACCCTGATCCCCCCCGTTATCGGTGAGTTCACTAACGTTTCTTGTCCCATCCCCTCCTCGCAAAAATAATAACTCACATTTGTTTTTGTTAACTTTAAAACCTGAGAATTCCCCAAACTTCTCTATGAGCTTCAACCTTCGCATAAGATCTTTGTATGGATCAAACATATATAACACTATGCAAACAGTAAACAAAGCAGATCGGAACATCTCATTCCCTATTTTCATCCCCTCGTGGCTTTCTCCGCTATTAAGGACCCTCAACAGGGATTCGATGGCCATATTAAACAGTAAGGGCGACAATGGGCAGCCCTGGGTGTGTGCCCTTTTATAATGGAAATACAGCTCATAAAAATCCAGGTGTATACACTGGGGGTTCGAGTAGAGTGTCTGTATATATCTTCTCATTCCACCGAATAAACCCATTCAGGTCTTTGGAGATGGACTTGTAGCCTTGAGATTGCTCATGCTTCCTCACAATTTGGTTTCTCAAGTCCTCAGACAGTTCTTTGGTCTTCTTTCTTTTCTCCATGCTCAATGTGGTACACACAAGGACACAGGACAGAGGTTGAGTCAACTTTAATCCATGTCAACTGGCTGCAAGTGTGATTTAGTTATTGCCAACACCTGTTAGGTGCCACAGGTAAGTTACAGGTGCTGTTAATTACACAAATTAGAGAAGCAACACATGATTTTTCAAACAGTGCCAATACTTTTGTCCACCCTGCTTTTTATGTTTGGTGTGGAATTATATCCAAATTGGCTTTAGGACAATTCTTTTTGTGTTTTTACATTTAAGACAAATTCAATGAAGATAATAATACCAAAGAATTTGTGTTTGCAATCATTTTCAGGAAGAAACTGAGTATTATCTGAAAGAATTGCAGGGGTGTCAATACTTTTGGCCACAACTGTAAGACCTGATTGGTGTGACATGATAATTCTAGGCGAAATCGCTACCAGTCGATCTGCCAAAATTTTGGAAATCAGCTTGAAATCCTGGTGGATAAATGAAATTGGCCGGTAATGGGAAGGGTCCCCCAAATTCTTATAACCCTTAGGCAGTAGTTTTATATAAACCGTATTAGCATGGCTGGGTATTTCCCCTCCCCCTATCCAAATGTTAAACATATCAGTTAGCGTCCGTGAGACCTGATCTTTTAAGACTTTACAAAATTCACTATCAAAAATTGATCCAAAAAGGGTATCAACTGTTAAATCATATATATTTTTTGTGAACATGTATTCCCATTAAAATTAGATTTTAATGATAAATATAAAAACACCTATTCCCGTGAGCAAATGATAAAGAAGACAAATTGTATACAAAAAAGCCCTATTAAAGGCTACAATGGACTATCTGTACCCTTCCTTGCCGTGGAGGTTGGCACCCTAATAGATACGATTGTTTGGCGCCCCCACTCAACATCGACTGACCCTGTCTCCCCTATCTCACCCTAGTAACACAGGTGGGAAAACAATGTCAAATAGAAAAGAAATGAAGGAAGGGAATAAAAAGGAAAACCTTTCTAAAATAGAAAAAATAGCCACAATAAAAAGGTATGCCCAAACCTAGATTATAATAGGGCTGACCACTGACATTTAACCTCACAAACATGGAAATGTCAAAAACAATTAATTATTGCCTACTATAGAACAATGGGCCAAAAAAACACCATACATTGCTCAGAGCATGTTTCACAGAATATACATGCACCAAGGACATAAATAGTCCGACAAATAGAATATAGCAGTATATGGCGGATAGTCGCCTCTGATAATTAGAATAACCACAGGTGGTGCAATAGAATAGACATGATATTAAATTGTCCCATAACAGACACATAGATGAAAACATAAATCAAACACCACCTAGTGGTTTTACTTATCATTTAAAGTCGCCCCGACGCGTTTCCCCGGTGTAACGGTTCATCAGGAGGCCGCAGACTTTAGTACCACTGATACTGGATATACTCCATGATGCCCCAGAAAACAAGATGTAAAAAGGCATGGCGGCGGTCTCAAGAGATAGGGTTAAATACCCCCGCTATCATGTACCAACAAAGCCAATTGGGCGCACGGTCACACAGGATACAAATCATTCATTTAACCTAGCCAATCGCTACGTGTTTTACATTTCCTCACCCTGCTGCGTTCCAAAACAAAGCCAGCGTGCGTGTCAAGTGAAGTGCGCATGACCGGAAATGATGTACCGGAAATGATGTACTCAGAAAAAAATCAAAGCACGTTACCTCGCAACCAGCAGTAACATCCGGGCGAGTAAAAAGATCAGGAAGTGTCAGCATATATAATAAAATAAGTAGAAACGATGTCTAGGTCAAAACGCACTATCGCGCAAGCGCACATAAAAATGGCACATATATCAATTTCAATTTGAACAACAATAATATATCCATAGCTGAGCTATTAAAATTAAATGTAAGCGTCTCCAACAACAGGGATGTATTAATGCAATAACACTAGGAAAAATGAATTTATAATAATATGCTTAAATAATAATAAATAAAAACATATCATATTTATTTATAATAAACAAACTCATAATAGAGTTAGTGCGAAAATTACGCACTACTTACAAAAGGACTAGCTACACATTTTCAAAATAATGAAAAATTTATAAGGGCCAAAGCAATCATGACTCTTAGAGGAAACATGTGAATGACAGGCACTCATTCAGACCTTTTGGGGAAAGGGATTGGAGTCTAAATATCCATTCTGCCTCTCTTCTTTGTATAATTTTATCAAGGTCTCCCCCCCCGGGGTTTGGGTCTGACCAACTCAATCATACAAAAAATTAAATCCTTCAGGGATCCACCATGAACCTCATTCATATGTCGGGCAATAGATGTATCTCTTTTATTTCTAATGTCATTCAGATGCTCACCTGCTCTTATCCTAAGCTCCCTAATAGTTTTGCCAACATAATCCAGAGGGCAGGTGCATGTTGCTTTATAGACCATACCAGAAGATCTGCAATTACCAAAATCCCTAATATGGTATATCTTCCCATCTACCGAACTACAGAATGTTTTAGATTGTAACATAACACCACACCTCGAGCAGTTCCCACATTTGGGGTCAGTCGACGTTGAGTGGGGGCACCAAACAATCGTATCTATTAGGGTGCCAACCTCCACGGCAAGGAAGGGTACAGATAGTCCATTGTAGCCTTTAATACAGACCTCAGTGGAAAAGTTCCAAACTAGATTAAAAGACAGAAAACACGCACAGTTTGTGCGTGATTTTGCTGAATTTAAAGATAAAGCCTACGAATATCAAGTTAAAACTGTTGCGGAGGTATCTTCATCTGATTTGGATACTTCAGACACAGAGCATTCTGATTATTATAGTCATCGGGGGAGAGGTAAACAAAATCGGGGCAAATGGCGCATGCCAAGAGGTCAGTACAGGCAACGGGGAAATGTGAGGGATTTGAAAAACTCTCCTGGTGCATCACCTGCATCTTCCTCATCAGTACCACAGTCTTTTTTTAGACAGAGGCCCCATAATGGGCTACGATCTGAGGAGAAGACAAGTATAAATCAGAGACAGATTATCAATCTATCATCTTGTGAGCTATCTGGTAATGATTATCTATTGTTGCAGAAGAGTTTCAATTTTGTGCCTACCTTTTCTTTTGATTGTTTTAGGTGGGTAAAGGATTTGAATTTGTTCAGATGTAATTTGAAATGGAAGCTTTTCCTTCAGCAACATAACAGAGATGAATGCAAAAGGTTGGGTATATCTGAGGAGGATTATGATAGTGTCCAAATTTTGACATCTCTTCTAGAAGAAAACAATCAATCACGTGGCAAGGGCCCTTTCACTGATTTAAGGAATAGGAGTACTCGTATGCCACCTATGACGAGTAGCACTAGTGTTGATATCTTTATGAGGATGGTGGAATCTGATTTGTGTAAAATCAAGAATGATCGCATCAAAAATACCTATAATCTCCCTGAGGGTGAAAGGGAATCCCTAGTGGCAGTAGAAAAAAATAATGAGATAGTTATAAAATCTTCAGATAAGGGTGGGAATTTGGTCATCCTTGATCATAAAAAATACCTTCACATGTGTCATTCTGTGCTGTATGAGCATGGCACCTACGAGGTGCTATGTGGGGATCCCACAAAAAAGTATCATTCTGCTTTAACTGAGATTTTGACAAATACAAGAGGGATGGGACTTATTTCTTTGAATGAATTCAAGTTTATGTTACCTGTTCAACCAGTAATACCAACATTCTATGCTCTGCCAAAGATACATAAGGGTCTTGCACCTTTAAAAGGTAGACCAATTGTGGCAGGCATAGAATCGTTAACACAGAATGTTGGTATTTAAGTTGATAAGACAATTTGCAACATCTCTCCCATCTTTCATTCGAGATACATCGCATTTGTTAAATTTGATGGAAGGAATTTCTATTGATGAGAATACAATCCTAGCCTCTATTGATGTAGTGGCACTCTACAGCAGCATTCCACATGATTGTGGAATGAAAGCGGTGAATCATTTCCTTCAATCCAGAGCGGTTGAATGTGGAGATCATAATTTATTGATAGAGGAGCTTCTTTTATTTACCCTTACACATAACTACTTTCTTTTTGATGGTAAGTACTTCCACCAGCTCAGGGGTACAGCAATGGGGAGCCCTTGTTCCCCCACTTATGCTAATGTATTCTTGGGCTGGTGGGACGAAACACTCATCTTTAGTGGTGAGGACATGTGGTGGAACTCCTATATTACATTATGGGCCAGATATATAGATGACATCCTGATATTTTGGTCTGGCCCCGAAAGTGAGTTCCACCGGTTTATGGAAGGTATTAACATCAATAATATAGGGTTACGTTTTACGTCTGAGTGTCACAACAATAGTATCAATTTTTTGGATTTGACTATTATTAAAAAACAGGATGGCAACATTGAGACTCTTACATATCGGAAACCGACATCTACAAATAATCTCCTTAAATGGACAAGTCATCATCCAACCCCTTTAAAAAGAGGTATACCAAAGGGACAGTTCCTCCGTATCAGGAGGAACTGCTCTGATTTGGTTACCTTTAGAAACCAGGCTGATGATTTGCATCATAGGTTTCAAACGAGAGGCTATCCAGAACATATTCTGAGAAAATCATATTATGAGGCGCTATCGGCTGATAGATCCTCACTTTTGGGGGTTAAAGAAAAGAGGAATGATGGGAAGATGGTTAGGATGATAGGCACTTTTGATGGCCAAGCGGAAAGGGTATACCACATCTTTAGAAAGCACTGGGGTATTCTTTTGGCAGACCCTGATTTGAAGGGCATTATTACGCCAAAGCCTAGTATTACCTACAGGAAGGGTAGGTCCCTTGGGGACCGTTTGGTGCATAGTTTTTATCAGAGACCAAAAAAAGAAGGTACTTGGCTTGATCGGAAACCACAAGGTTTTTTCAAATGTGGGAACTGCTCGAGGTGTGGTGTTATGTTACAATGTAAAACATTCTGTAGTTCGGTAGATGGGAAGATATACCATATTAGGGATTTTGGTAATTGCAGATCTTCTGGTATGGTCAATAAAACAACATGCACCTGCCCTCTGGATTATGTTGGCAAAACTATTAGGATAAGAGCAGGTGAGCATCTGAATGACATCAGAAATAAAATAGATACATCTATTGCCCGACATATGAATGAGGTTCATGGTGAATCCCTGAAGGATATAACTTTTTGTATGATTGAGTTGGTCAGACCCAAACCCCGGGGGGGAGACCTTGATAAAATTATACAAAGAAGAGAGGCAGAATGGATATTTAGACTCCAATCCCTTTCCCCAAAAGGTCTGAATGAGTGCCTGTCATTCACATGTTTCCTCTAAGAGTCATGATTGCTTTGGCCCTTATAAATTTTTCATTATTTTGAAAATGTGTAGCTAGTCCTTTTGTAAGTAGTGCGTAATTTTCACACTAACTCTATTATGAGTTTGTTTATTATAAATAAATATGATGTTTTTATTTATCATTATTTAAGCATATTATTATAAATTCATTTTTCCTAGTGTTATTGCATTAATACATCCCTGTTGTTGGAGACGCTTACATTTAATTTTAATAGCTCAGCTATGGATATAGTTGTTCAAATTGAAATCGATATATGTGCCATTTTTATGTGCGCTTGCGCGATAGTGCGTTTTGACCTGGACATCGTTTCTACTTATTTTATTATATATACTGACACTTCCGGGTTTTTGCCCGGATGATTATGCGTCTGCGCGATATTGCGGTAGAACCTGGACATTGTTCCTATCTATTCTATCTATATATGCTGATACTTCCGGTTATGTAATAAAGTCCGGATGTTTGTGGGTCTGTGCGATAGTGCGGTATAGTCTGGATATTGTTTTTATATATGCTGGCACTTCCTGATCTTTGTACTCGCCCGGATGTTACTGCTGGTTGCGAGGTAACAAGCTTTGATTTTTTCTGAGTACATCATTTCCGGTACATCATTTCCGGTAATGCGCACTTGACTTGACACGCACGCTGGCTTTGTTTTGGAACGCAGCAGGGTGAGGAAATGTAAAACACGTAGCGATTGGCTAGGTTAAATGAATGATCTGTATCCTGTGTGACCGTGTGCCCAATTGGCTTTATTGGTACATGATAGCGGGGGTATTTAACCCTATCTCTTGAGACCGCCGCCATGCCTTTTTACATCTTGTTATCTGGGGCATCATGGAGTATATCCAGTATCAGTGGTACTAAAGTCTGCGGCCTCCTGATGAACCGTTACACCGGGGAAACGCGTCGGGGCGACTTTAAATGATAAGTAAAACCACTAGGTGGTGTTTGATTTATGTTTTCATCTATGTGTCTGTTATGGGACAATTTAATATCATGTCTATCCTATTGCACCACCTGTGGTTATTCTAATTATCAGAGGCGACTATCCGCCATATACTGCTATATTCTATTTGTCGGACTATTTATGTTTCTATTTTAGAAAGGTTTTCCTTTTTATTCCCTTCCTTCATTTCTTTTCTATTTGACATTGTTTTCCCACCTGAGTTACTACGGTGAGATAGGGGAGACAGGGTCAGTCGACGTTGAGCGGGGGCGCCAAACAATGGTATCTATTAGGCCGGGGTCACACTGGCGATTAAATCGGACGAATGCAATGCAATAAAAAACAAAATCACATTGCATTCGTCCCAATGTTATTCTATGGGGCAGCTCCCATCATGCGATTTTGATCAGATCCGATCCTCGGACCGAGACAATCGCAGCATGCTGCGATTGTCACCGATTTTCGGATCGGATTCGACAATACAAGTCTATGGGGCGAGAAAAAATGGGACTAAAAACGGACTAGATGTGTGACTTGCGATACAATCGCACCCGGTGTCCTTTAGCAAAAGCCGGCAATTCTTCCAATACAGTAAAATCACAGAGACCGGTTAAATAAAGAATGAATAGATCTAGACACACACATATATATATATATATATATATATATATTTTATACATGTCATAGAGACTCATTAATATATATATTACAAATTCATACAGTTCATCATAGCAGAATAGGCGCAGAAACATTTGCCGGCTTTTGTATAATTATTCTCCTGCCTGACATGAAATGACACATGGTTTACATATAGTTAACCATTTCATTTCATGTTTTTTTTGTTATGTCTATCACTATTAATTAGATGAGGGTTTGTGGGTAAAATTTTGGACTTGTAGGGGTTAATTTAAGGGGTTAATTCGTTGTATGAAATTGCTGGGACTCCCGCTGACGTCACTGAGGCTGCAGGGAGTCCCCGTAATTTCATACAACGAATTAACCCCTTAAATTAACCCCTACAAGTCCAAAATTTTACCCACAAACCCTCATCTAATTAATAGTGATAGACATAACAAAAAAAACATGAAATGAAATGGTTAACTATATGTAAACCATGTGTCATTTCATGTCGGGCAGGAGAATAATTATACAAAAGCTGGCAAATGTTTCTGCGGCTATTCTGCTATGATGAACTGTATGAATTTGTAATATATATATTAATGAGTCTCTAAGACATGTATAAAATATATATAGATATATATATATATATATATATGTGTTGTGAGAATCATGTGGGAATAGTGGATGAGGGCAGGTATATCTCGCCCAGATTCCTTTCCTATGTGGCCTAGCCTGGTCAGTATCGCACCTGCTTGCTAATGAATAATGGGAGGTGGATATAAAAGGATGCCAGGTGGTTGTGTGAGTGTCTCAGCCTGGGAACACAGAGAGCCTGTCTGTGTGAGAGACACACGTGAGTGGAAGCAGTGCCCACTGCAACTGTGGTTTGGCTGGACGGGAGAAGCCCACCAGTTGGTAGTTAGGTTGTCCATTGTTTAGTTAGTGCCGGACAGGCAAGGATTTGTTTTGTGTTTTATTTCCTTTTTGCATTGCTTTCACCGTTAATAAACCTGACTCAGGGTCAGTTACACCCGAATCCCAGCTCTGCGCCTGAGTTTCATGCTGAACGCACGTGACCTTTGACCCCAGCAAAGGCGATCCCGGAGTGTTTTATCACAGTGTCTAGATTTATTCATTCTTTGTGTGGGGAAACCTGTCATTGGGCTCCATTATATGTCCATTTAGCTACCCTGCGAGAAAATCTCGCCAGTCGGATGTCAAACGGATCCTTACATGAGATTTAAATCGCATCAATGAAGAAAAATCGCATCAAAAATGGATCAATGGTTAAGATACCTTTGTGCAATTTCGGACCGTTAAAATGGGACCGTTTTTTTAATGGTTGTGTGTGACTCCAGCCTTAGGGTGCCAACCTCCACGGCAAGGAAGGGTACAGATAGTCCATTGTAGCCTTTAATAGGGCTTTTTTGTATACAATTATTTGTCTTCTTTATCATTTGCTCACGGGAATAGGTGCTTTTAAATTCATCATTAAAATCTAATTTTAATGGGAATACATGTTCACAAAAATTATGTTATTCCTTTTTCTATTTAATTAGTCTGTTAAATCATATATATCCCTAAAAATTATCTTTATTGATTAAAAAACCATATACAATGGTTCACACCAAAAAAAAACGTGCACAAACAAAAACAAACGTGTTCCAAAATTACCAATAAAATGGGTAAGCTAGAAGTCCCTCTTACGTCAACTACGCTGTCACCTTCCTGGCTGCGGAGGTTGGCACCCTAGGGGGGAACGTTGTGGCGCCCCCGCTCCACAATGGCTGACCCTGGGAGCCCTGTATCACCCTACAGCCGCTAGGGGAACCCTTCTACCCGATGTCCTAAAGGAACCCCTATCAATAGACATAGACGATCCTATATCTAAGAGGACCCTAGACCCCAATTAAAAACAAAAAGAACACAATAGGCAGTTGGTGACGATTGACATAATTTCACAACGTGGTCAAAGGATAATAATACTCCAGGGGTTTGGGCCCTTGATTTGCCAAAATAGACTATAGTCTCTTAACATGCAGACTAAATTTCAAAAGTTGCTACAGAAATTAGATACTGCTTACACCGCCAACTAATAGTTGGTATAGATGAAAAAATGGTGCTCAGAAAACTATTAGAGCCAACTCAGATGTGCTCACTGTAGGAAAAACCTAATGTTGGTTAAATCAGTGTTTTCTAAGCATGCAGTGTATGTTCACACTCTTTCCAATAGCAACAAAAAGACCGACAATGCCACATTTCAAATGTCACAAAAAATACTGAATGATATTGCCCAAAAGAAGTTATAACCCCATCATTAACCACTTGTATAAAATGGAAGTGGCTTCTAAGCATGCAGACTGAGTTCAAAAAACTGCTGCAACAGATACTGCTTTTTAATGCCAATTGTTAATGACACACATGAGTACCAATGCTAAACCAACTTATAACTACAATGAGGTCAATGAAGGACCCAAAATACATATATATATATATATATATATATATATATATATATATATATATATATATATAATTCACCCCAAAACCATCTGGTCCCGGAGCCTTTCCATTACCAAAGTCCTTGATAGCCGATTTAACCTCATCCTCTGTAATCTTGGCATTGAGAAACTCCAGCTCTTGGTCAGTGAAATTAGGAATTATAGCCCTTTTTAACCATTCCTCGCTCCCTCCTCCAACCCCCCTAGTTGCCCCATAGAGATACGTGGTCTAGGTTCTTTTTTATCTAAGTGATGAAAAAAAATTCCAAACTTTTTTAGACGAAAAAAATTGCACCATTTTCCGATACACGTAGCATCTCCATTTTTCGTGATCTTGGGTTGGGTGAGGGTTTATTTTTTTGCATGCCGATCTGACGTTTCTAATGATACTATTTTGGTGCAGATACGTTCTTTTGATCGCCCATTATTGCATTTTAATGCAATGTCGCAGCGACCAAAAAAACTCAATTCTGGCGTTTTTACTTTTTTTCTTGCTACGTAGTTTAGCGATCAGGTTAATCTTTTTTTACTATTGATAGATTGGGCGATTCTGAATGCGGTGTTACCAAATACGTGTATGTTTGATTTTTTTATTGTTTTATTTTGAATGGGGCAAAGGGGGTGATTTGAACTTTTATATTTTTTTATATTTTTAAAAACTATTTTTTTTACTTTTGGCATGCTTTCATAGTCAACATGGGAGACTAAAAGCTCCCAATACCCTATTGGCTCTGCTACATAGAGGCGATGATCAGTTTGCCTCTATTAGAATTACTCACTTGCTATGAGCGCCGACCACTGGGTGGCGCTCACAGCAAGCCAGCAGTGACAACCATAGAGGTCTCCAGGAGACCTCCGGTTGTCATGCCAACCCACTCGTGACCCGTGATCACGTGATGTGGGTCACCAGTGGGCGGATTTCCAGCGCGATTGCCGGAAGCGCTTGTTAAATGCCGCTGTCAGCGTTTGACAGCGGCATTTAACGAGATAATAGCCGCGGGGGCATCGCGATTCCACCCGGGGCTATTCCGGGCACATGTCAGCTGTTCAAAACAGCTGCCAAGTCCCGAGAAAGATGTGGGCCCACCGCCGGAGCCCACATCAAAGGGAGGGAGTCTGATATAAACGTAAATGTACGCCCAATATCGGAAATGGGTTAATAATTTGGGAAAAGGAACAATATCCCAAAAGGTTCTCAGGCTATTAATAACAGCTCACAGCTGTTTGCTTAACCTTTACTGGTGAGTTTACAGGGGACCCCCCAAAAAATGACTCCTATAAATTAAAACCAGCAAGACTAAACAGACAGCTGTGGGTTAATATTAATAGCCTGGGAAGGAGCCAGAGATATTGCCTCCCCAGCTACCAACATTATCGCTCAGCCGCCCCAGAAATGGCGCATCCAGAAGATGCGCCAAATCTGGCGCTTAGCTTCGCTCTTCTCACTTGCTCTCTGGTAATGGCAACTGAGGTAATTTATATATTCTTCACCTGTCTGACGAGAAGATAATCCATTGATGCCAATGTCACCTGTAAAAAAAACAAAAATAATAAAACACCATTTTCCTCACCTGTCCGACGAGAAGATAATCTATTTGACCCACACCGTAATCCATCTCTGCTGCATCTGGATGTCTTGATGAACGGTGACATGATGCGACCGTTCACCCTGACATCCAGGAGACACTGAGCTGAGCTTGGGGTGCAGCTTCAGAGACGAGCGGTAATGTGATAGAGGTTACCACTGGTCACTGATGCTGCAGTTCCCAGGCTCAGTTCACTATGAGCCACCCGATGAACTGTGGTAACCGTCATTAAGTCACCACCGCTAGCACTAGCGGTGATCTCATTGAGGCCACTGCAGTTAATCGTGCCGCTCCCAGCAAACAGAGTGGGAACCGCAGCTTCATTGAGCTTCGGTAACCTCTATGACGTCACTGCAGGTCACTGAAGCTGTGCTCCAAGGGAGACACTACATCTTTTTCACCAGAAAAGGCTAAGCAAACAGCTGTGAGCTGTTATTAATAGCCTTGGAAACATTTGGGATATAGTCCTCTTTCCCAGATAATTAACATTAGGCTCCCAAACATGGGCTTTCCCTCTACTGGTTATGAAAATTACGTGGGAGCCCACGCCATTTTTTTAAAAAATTTAATTCTTAATTTTACAACGGATGTACACAGCGGGTGCTGAATACAAGTCCTATCATTATTGCCTGGACGCGCTAATCTCAGGGAGACTGGGCAACAATGAAGAGAGCTGTCTTCAACACACGGCTCCTGGGAACAGCTAATTATTGCTTTTCTCAGGTGCCAGTGTCACATGGACATACAGACGGCACACGGGTGCCACACGAATAGTAAATGGATACAAGGATGTCACATACGTACATGCAGATGACACACAGACCATGGATCTCACCAATACAGGAATCACCAGGATGTGTGAAGGAGTCCTTAGACTCGGCTCACATTTATCCTGCACTCTATGCTGAGAAAACATTCTCAGAACCAGTGGGATCCATTGAAGCGTTTCAGAATTATTACCTCATAAAGTGACACTGGTCAGAATTGAAAAAAATGGTCTGGTCATGAAGGTGAAAACAGGTTCTGGCATGAAAGGGTTAAAGCTCGAATGCGTAACTGGAGGAGGGGCTGAAATTAGGATCAGAAGATGTAATTACTGGTAGGCTAATTTTGGGCAGGCATTGTGGAGATGCATAATAGTAGAGCAGCAATGCAAATTACAGGATACAGTGAACCTTTGAACTACTTGTGAAAAGTCTAGGCTGCCTTGTCTATTGCTCCACTAAAGTCTCAAACATTAATGGATTCTGTACTTTTTACTGAATTATATTCAAGAAAACTGAGGGGTATTTAAAAGTGCAAAGAGAAAAGGGGTTTATTGATTATAGGAAAATGATTGGCAGTAGGACATGGGGAACGTTTTGGTAACGGTGCATTATACTATTAGCAAACAAATACATAAATTAACAAAAAATGGTTGAGGGAAAGTAAATTACCCATGACCACAATAATCTCTCTGTATTTCAGGCAGGCAAAGTGGGGAACAAAAGCTTCCCCAGATCTCAGCTTCGTGAATTCCTTTGTGTTTGGCATAGGGCAGAGTGGGATAACTGCAGGCAAATGTGATTTTTTAAGATAACAGCATGTTCTGGCTAAACAAGGCTAGGTTCACATATTCAGTTAAGTCAGCAGTGTATCGTCCGCAACCGCATGCAAAAATGCTTGCAAACGCATGCATGTGTTTGCGGACGATAGGCAAATGCTATTTCCCGGCAAATTTTGAATTTACACAAGCCACGCCCAATGGGTTTGTCTTATGTAAATTATTGCGTACGCTGGCATTACTATAGTGCGGATGGCTGCGGATATTTGACGCTGCAAGAAAAAATGCAACACAATGCGTTTGCCACGCCCTGCCACATACCGTGAAACGACGCAAACGCATACAAATGCATGTCCCTGCGTACCCCATATTAAAGATAGGTACGCAGGACGCATACGAATGTATGCGCATCAAACGCTGCGGACTCAACCGCAAATGTGAAACTGGCCTTAATGGATAATTTTAAGCTAAAGAGATCTGTTGGCAGGATTTTGCTACTTAATCTGACAGCAGCATGAGGTAGAACCCCTGACTACAATAATGTATCACTTACTGGTTGCAGCAGTTGATATAAAAAATTTTCTCTGCTGCGGATCTAGCAGAGCTCAGTTGTTGAGAACCGCTAATCAGTGGTGAGGGCATGGTTGGGCTACCCTGCAAAGGCCAGTTGTCCTGTACTGATAATCTCCTGTTGATAAAAAACTTGATTGTATTGAAATGACAAAACACAGCCTAGTAAGTGACACATATCTGTAACCAGAGACTGTGCTCCTACACTCTAATGCTCTCAGATAACATAACTACAAAGAAGGTCCAGACTAGAATGAGCGAATGTGCTCAGATAATGTCTTATCCAAGAATGTTCAGGTGTTATCCAAGCATGTAGGAGTGCTTGTATATTATGTTCAAGTCCCCTGCAGCTGCATGATTTGCAACTGTCAGACAGCCTGCACACGTGGGGATTCCCTAACAAACAGGCAATCTCTGCATGTGTTGTGTCTGTCTAACAGCCGCAGGGACTCACACATAATATACAAGCACTCCCAGATGCTCGAATAAGAAGTTATTAGAGAACGTTTTCTCATCACTAGTCCCGGCATGTAACTTGAATGGACAGTCCATTTGTACTATGCAATATTTCATTTCTTTTATCAAACAAATCACAGTTGATCATGAGGAGTACCAGCAGAAGGAAGCCCTGTTTTCACCAAACGAAGCGGACCCTTATAACAAAAATTGGATTTTTTTTTAACTTACTGTAAAATCCATTTGTTGTCTTGATCATTGGGGGACATAGAGACCCCAATAAGTGTAGGTGCTGCCAGTAGGAAGTGGCACTCTGCTAATCAGTTTGTACATAATCAATAGAATCTCATGGCTTCCAGTATCACATCTATGCTGATGACACACAGAGCTACATCTCTGGACCAGATATCATCTCCCTACTAACCAGAATCCCACTATGTCTGTCTGCTATTTTATCCTTCCCCGCTAGACTTGAAAAACTTAATATGGACAAAACAGAATTCATCATCTTTCCCCCATCTCACTCGACCCCCAACAGACCTATCCATTAAAGTAAATGGCTGCTCGCTTTCCCCAGTCCCACAAGCTCGCAGCCTCGGGGTAATCCTTGACACTGATCTATCCTTCAAACCACATATCCAAATATCCAAGCCCTTTCCACTTCCTGCCGACTTCAACTCAAAAATATTTCACGGATCCGTACATTCCTCAACAAAGAATATGAAAAGCCTTAGTCCATGCCCTCATCTTCCCCTGCCTGGTCTACTACCACCTCCTGCTCTGTGGCCTCCCCCCTAACACTCTTGCACCCCTCCAATCTATTCTAAACTATGCTGCCTGACTAATCCACCTGTCCCCCCGCTATTCCCCGGCCCCTCCCCTCTGTGAATCCGTGCACTGACTCCCCACTACCCAAAGAACTGTCTGCCATAGCATATCAGATTCTCGCCTACCATGGAAACCTTCAAAAAGAACCTGAAGACCTACCTCTTCCGACAAGCCTACAACCTGCAGTAACCACCGATCCATCAAACCGCTGCACGACCAGCTCTACCCTTGCCTACTGTATCCTCACCCATCCCTTGTAGATTGTGAGCCCTCGCGGGCAGGATCCTCTGTCCTCCTGTACCAGTCGAGACTTGTATTGTTTAAGATTACTGTACTTGTTTTTATTATGTATACCCCTCCTCACATGTAAAGCGCCATGGAATAAATGTAATAAAAACAAATAGTCAGAAAAGGAAAGCGCCATAAATACATTGCTCCAAAAAATTAAAGTATAACTTTAATCACACATCAAAATTCGATGGAAAAAAAGATTAAAGTTGAAAATATTTAATATAAATTGTTATTCAATTAAAACAAAATGATGTGTCAAAGTCAATGGTAACCAAAACTGTCAGCCACGTGAGAGCTGGATTTCCTCAAAGATGAAAGTAAAAACAAACAAAAAAAATATATATATATATAATCACAGATGCACCTAATTTGTGTGGCACACCCAACGTTAACTAAAAATTTAAATGGTAATCGTGGGCATGGGCCACTCCTAAGACCCAGAGTGGAGGGAGAGATTATCATAATCATAAAGACTCTAGAGTAAAGTGGCGGAGGATTTGTGTTCTGATGATGGCTCACTAAGCTTGCTGCTAGTGTCCTGATGAAAACCCTCTACTGCTGACCAACCTTACTGCTTGGGTCGGTTACGCTGACAGTAATAAAGGGTAAATCACATACCAAAATTACTCAGCCTATTGAAGAGACTATAGCAGTTTTCTCCAGAACCATGTTTGTTGCCCCATCACCTTTTGGAAGGAAGTAATGTGGTTGCCTGTGTTGGAATAGGCTATGCTGTTAGCAAAAAGGGGCAATTCAGGTACCACAATAGCTGCACCTATGGGGTGTGCATAGCAATGTACAGACACTGTAGGGGGAACCTTCCTTGAGGATTATACTCACTTAATCCGGCAATACATATCTTTATCCTCATTGCTTTGGTTCCCACGTTATAGCAGCAATGTCACACCCTTCAACAACTGTAGGAAGAGTAAGCTGGAAATAACAGGGGAGCAGAGGGGAACAACAAGTGTGATGGTTCGGCACTGAGCTCCTTCCCAATTTGGTGTAGATTCAGGACTGTCAAACTCAAATACACACAGCCCCAAAATTAAAAACTTGAACAAAGTCACAGGCCAACTTAATCTAGTCTATTTATGGCAATTTAGGATTGTCATTTTAACAAATTACCCCATAAAATATCTATTTTAATGGAATAAAATCTTATTTTTATTGACTTGCTAGAGAGGGGTAATTTCTAATGGAGTTTTGCGCCCTTTAGGTCTTTTTGGATTAGATAACATACCCTTCCCAGGTCAAGAGCAATAAAAATGATAGCAACCTAAATTGGCTAATTGGTATCGAACTGCTGCCAGAAATCCACAGCATTAAAAAAACACCATGGGAACTTAGCCCAATAGGTTCAAGTCCCTTAGTGGGACTAAAAAAAGTGGAAAAGAATGTGAAATTCACATAATAGGTTTCCACATATCTGTAACGGTACAACATTTTATTTCACCCACATGGTGAAAGTCATACAAAAATATTTGAAAATCCTTGCAGAATTGCTTGTCTTGCCTCCAAAAAATGGCATGAAAAATAAAGAATCTTATGTACACCCAGGAGCATGTTTTTTTTTCGACGAATTACATTTCTCAGTGGAATCATTTTGGGATTCATAGGACTTATTAACAAACTTTTATTAACTCTTTATAAACAAAACAGTACTTCTGCAACTGATTTTTTGTTTTTGCGTTAACAATTTTGCGCTATTCGCCATGCTGCATACATAAAGTGTTACCTTTATTCTGTGAGTCAGAACGAATAGGGCAATACCAAATGTACATAGTTTCATATATTTTTCTTCTACTTTTGTCTAAATATTACGCTCTTTGAAAAGTATTCATTTATTTCAGGGTCTCCATATTCTGCGAGCCATAAGTCTCACAGGTTTCCATCAGCACAGTTGTAGAACATCTTGATTTTTGTGGGACAAGCTGTAATTTTCATTGGTGGCATTTTGTTGTACATGTGACTTTGATTTCTTTTTTTTTTTGAGAGGCAAAAAGAGCAAAACAAAACCAACAATTCTATTTTTTCTTAACCAAACAACATTCAGTATAATTGGCATAATATCTTTATTCTGCAGTTCGATGTGACCATGCCAATACCAAATATTACCGTATTTTCTGGCATACAAGATGACCCCCAACTTTTCCATATAAAATATAGAGTTTGGGATATACTTGCAGTATAAGTCGGGGGTCAACTTATACGCCCGGTGTCGTCTTATATGGCGGATGTGGAGCTCTGTGAAGGTGTGAGTCAAGCTGCAGGCATCTGTGACGCCCGGGGTATGGAGAAAAGAGAGTGCGGCGCTGGATCTAGAGAAACACGCCTCGCTGAGGAGCTGCTCCACCAGGCTGGGTGCAGAGTGTGGTGACGGCAGCCTGGTTGCTGTGCACCCGCAGGCTTCTCCTGCAGTAGACGCTCGGCTGGTCCAGGTATCAGTTCGCCACTTCGTTCACCTCCGGAAGCAGTGACCCGGGGAGACATCTCCAGGCCACATCTTCCTCTCTGGGTGATTCGGGCTCAGGGCGGGGTGCAGAACATCAGCGGATGTAATTTCTCCGTGGAGCTCTGCCCTTCAGTGATCGCTGAACTCTTCCAGGGAAGTGTCCATCGCCAAGGTGACTATCAGCCTCACTCCATCATGTTTGGGAACTGGAGGGCAAGGAAGCTTCGTTAGTAGGGTGCAGTCTGGAGTCTTCCGGCCAGCAACTGTGACAAACATTGATTCCTACCCTGACGTTCGTATCTAGTTAGCAATTGTACTGTCCATCCTCACCAGTAATGGCGCTGACGGCTCCATATGCGGCGACCCCAGAGCTCCGCACCTGCTGTATAAGACGACACCCGGCGTATAAGACAACCCCTGAACTTTTGAGAAGATTTTCAGGGGTTGAAAAGTCATCTTACACGCCTGAAAATACGGTGTATATATCCTACTATATAATCGTCTAATTCTGTCTGTCTGTAACGGAAATCCCGCATCGCTGATTGTCGCGGACGGCCGGCAGGGCGCAATCAATCAGCGACAGGCGCAGTCCGACCGCGAATTGGTGCGGAATTTGAACGACGCACGCCACCGCTACTGTCGGGAGATCTGCGGTGCTAGCCGCTGATCTCCCAAAGGTTGCCGTGGGTCATCTCCTGCCGCACGGAGGTCAGCGGCGACGTAGCCGGGAGATGACTGGCGCTAGCCGGTACCCAGGGTCCGGAGGAGCGGAGACTCTCCTTCAGGCCCTGGGTACCATAAACCTGTAAACAATAGAATTAAAATAAAAAATAGTGATATACTTACCTTCCGACGGCCCCCGGACTCTTTCCCTCCTCTCACCAGACCGCTGATGACGCTGTGCTCTCGCGAGAGTGACGTAATCTCCGGTCCTTCGCGCCAAGCATTACTGGGACCGGAAGATGCCAGGAGCGTGGAGAGGAGATCGGGGACCGTCAAAGGTGAGAATAACCTTTTTTTAAAAAATTTTTTATTATTTTTTACATTTTATCTTTTACTACTGATGCTGTATAGGCAGCATCAATAGTAAAAAGTTGATCACAATTGTCAAACACTATGCTTGACAAGTATGACCAACCTGTCAATCACATTCCAAGCGATGCTTCAAATCTCTTGGAATGCGCTTGAATTCCGCACGCGAAAATCGCGTGAAAAACGCATGTTTTCCGGGGAAAACACATGCGAATTCACATGAGTTTTTCCTGCGGCGGGAGTTGCGGAAATGCTGTGGAAATTTTTGTAGCATTTCTGCAAAGTGGGTACTTAGCCTTAGTGTGACACGCAGCAGCGACCAGGCCCCCACTGTGAGATCGCCGATCGTGGTGGATTGTCTTGGACCATCTTTTGAACGTCGGTCTCCCGCTGGCCATATTCTAGAATGCCCGATGCGTTAGAGTCGGGCCACCAATATATTTAATCTTTTGCAGCAAAAATGCAGAAAGTGGGCAACCCCTTTTAAAGAAAATATTAAATTGCTCAGTTCTAAGACATAATGCAAATTTTAAAATACATTTAAAAAGAAAAAAAAAGTAGTTCAGAATGTGCATTTAGTCCATCTGCAAATAATGAATGCACATTTGTAGCTTCAGTTCTGAGCAGTATAAATATCACAGCAGGAAGACACTGCCCTCTGCTGATGAAATGCTTCATTGCAACAACTTCAAACATTTTTACATAGACAGTAGTTTGCATTAATGGAAAAATAATAGTTTTTACCTTATATCAGGACCATATTTTGATTGATTACATTTTGATTAGTGTCTAGAAAGTGCATAGGTAGGTCTGCATTATCAAACTAGAACATTTAATGGTGTGTTCTGGGTAATAAAAAAAATATACCTTAAAGTTTGCTGACTAGTTTTGTGTCCATTTTTGTAATAGGACTTTATTTCCCTTCATCATAGATAAAGGTAAAATGTAAAAAGATAGCGAGTTACTATGGAAATCCAAGTAAATCTAGACAGTCAATGCTGCATCATAATAAATGTGACCCAGTATTTAAAAGAACTAGGTAGCAGTTGGGCAGAAGGTCAGACACGGCATATGCACTCTGTACTGAAGCCATTAGTGGTGAGGGGAGAAATCAACCCCAGAAGCCATACAAGGGACAGGGAGGCATAATACAGGCGGCTAGTGGGTCATAGTTGAGGGATAGTTAATAGTTTCTGAAGATGGTTCTGACGGGGGAAAATGTTGCTTAAGCTGCAGACTACTTGGCTCCAACTGAAATTGGGAAGGTGAACACTATTGGTAGGGGGTCAATTCGATAGGAAAATTAGAGGTTGGATCAGGTTAGAAACTATATATAAGAAATGGGTTAAGGCATATGTAAGGGCCGGCTCAGATGAGGGAGCTCAGAATCGTACCTGAGAAGATTGGAAGCCACCCAACACTCCCTGTATAATGAGACATTGCTGCAGAATGTAGGCCTGGGGTTGCGGCACAGTAATCACTGTAGACAGAAGGGTTGGACTGGAACTGAAATCAGCCCTGGCAATTGAGATCACGCAGGCCCACCCGATGTGTGTGAATGTGAAATATTTTTGAGTACTTGTGGGTTATGACTGATTTGGGTATATTTCACATTTTTCAAATAAAAATGGCTGCAAACTGCACTTTATCGTCAACAGACAAAACTGAATTGACATAATGTGGAGTATAAATTTCCCTCCAGGAAAATGTTAATTTCTTTCAACTGGAGGGACAGACATGTTTGTAGTAAAGAGCTCCATGATCCCAAAAACGCTGTTTGATAGTAATAGAAAAGTGAATGAGATGTCTGAAATCTCATGGAAAAGCCGCTTATGTTTTCCTTGCAGATTTGAAGCAGTTTTATGTCCGCAGCGCAGAGGTGTAGCTAGGGTTTTGGTTCGGGGGGGCGAAACTTCTGAGTGGGCCCCTAACCAGGTAACCTTGATTATAACTGGGTGACGCACCCTAATAGTGGAGGAGAACCTCAGCAGATGACCGCGCTGTTACTGAAAATAATCGCTATATAAAGACCAACATTGATATTACCGCCATATGGTCAGTGGTAGATACCCGTCCTACAGAACATACTGTATAAGAGATCACAGCACAGCTACAGATAATGACTTACCACTGACGTTCTTTCTGAAGGAATCATTAACTTTTCACGCCTTTTCCATCTGGCCCAGACTGACATGACAACTCCTCCAGCCAGGACTCGGCTACAGAGAATACAACAAAGACATGTTTCACTGCTCACATTTTCAGCACTGTCCAAAACGGGACTATTCCCAACCTGCACAAACTCCTCATCCTACTGATGCCCCAATGCTGATCTGCTGCTGCCATATGTGACCCTATCAGTGCACCTGCTGTGTGGCCCTGTGTGACCTCTAAATTTTAAAGCAACCCTCTAGAAAATACTAAGGCCGGGTGCAAGTGCTCTAGAAAACTGCCCACATTTTGTCCCCTAGAATGTAATAATGCCCTCTGTGTGCCCATTTGACAGTCACAGTAACCTACTGTAAGTTCCCCTATAACAATAAGTGCCCACTTTACATTTAATAATGTCCAGAGTCTCCCTCCTGTACAGCTCCTCTATACACAGTATGATACTATCTTATACACAGTATAATGCCCCCTCACTGTATATACAGTCATATGTAAAAGTTTGGGCACCCCTATTAATGTTAACCTTTTTTCTTTATAGCAATTTTGGTTTTTGCAACAGCTATTTCAGTTTCATATATCTAATAACTGATGGACTCAGTTATATTTCTGGATTCAAATGGGGTTTATTGTACTAACAGAAAATGTGCAATCTGCATTTTAACAAAATTTGACTAGTGCAAAAGTATGGGCACCCTTATTATTTTCTTGATTTGAACACTCCTAACTACTTTTTACTGACTTCTTGAAGCACTAAATTGGTTTTGTAACCTCATTGAGCTTTCAACTTCATAGCCAGGTGTATCAAATCATGAGAAAAGGTATTTAACCCCTTCATGACCCAGCCTATTTTGACCTTAATGACCTGGCCATTTTTTGCAATTCTGACCAGTGTCCCTTTATGAGGTAATAACTCTGGAATGCTTCAACGCATCTTAGCGATTCTGAGATTGTTTTTTCGTGACATATTGGGCTTCATGTTAGTGGTAAACTTAGGTCGATAATTTTTGCGTTTATTTGTGAAAAAAACTGAAATTTGGCGAAAATTTTGAAAATTTCGCAATTTTCAAATTTTTAATTTTTATTCTGTTAAACCAGAGAGTGATGTGACACAAAATAGTTACTAAATAACATTTCCCACATGTCTACTTTACATCAGCACAATTTTGGAAACAATTTTTTTTTGTTAGGAAGTTATAAGGGTTAAAAGTTGACCAGCGATTTCTCATTTTTACAACAATATTTACAAAACCATTTTTTTTAGGGACCACCTCATATTTGAAGTCACTTTGAGGGGTCTATATGGCAGAAAATACCCAAAAGTGACACCATTCTAAAAACTGCACCCCTCAAGCTACTCAAAACTACATTCTAGGAGATTATTAACCCTTCAGGTGCTCCACAGGAACTAAAGCAACGTGGAAGGAAAAAATGGACATTTTATTTTTTGCACCACAAATTTTCTTTTATCATTAATTTTTTTCATTTTTACATGGGCTACAGGATAAAATGGATCCTAAAATTTGTTGGGCAATTTCTCCTGAGTACACCGATACCTCATATGTGGTCATAAACCACTGTTTGGGCGCACAGCAGGGCTCGGAAGGGAAGGAGCACATTTGACATTTTGAATGGAAAATATGCTGGAATATTTAGCGCTTGCCATGTCGCGTTTGGAGAGTCGCTGTGCGCCTAAGCACTGGAGCTTCCCCACAAGTGACCCCATTTTGGAAACTAGACCCCCCAAGAAACTTATCTAGATGCATAGTGATCACTTTGAACCCCCAGGTGCTTCACAAATTGATCCGTAAAAAAAAAGTACTTTTTTTTCGCAAAAATTATCTTTTAGCCTCAGTTTTTTCATTTTCACGTGGGCAACAGGATAAAATGGATCCTAAAATTTGTTGGACAATTTCTCCTGAGTACTCCAATACCTCATATGTGGTCATAAACCACTGTTTGGGCGCACGGCAGGGCCCCGAAGGGAAGGAGCACCATTTGACTTTTTGAATGGAAAATTCGCTCCAATTGTTATCGGACACCATGTCGCGTTTGGAGAGCCCCTGTGTACCTAAACATT
Source organism: Dendrobates tinctorius (assembly GCF_039654945.1). Taxonomy (NCBI): domain Eukaryota; kingdom Metazoa; phylum Chordata; class Amphibia; order Anura; family Dendrobatidae; genus Dendrobates; species Dendrobates tinctorius. Next base: position 3,965,014 of record NW_027361834.1, on the reverse strand, counting down.
GGAGCTCCCCCACAAGTAACACCATTTTGGAAACTAGACCCCTTAAGGAACTTATCTAGATGTGTAGTGAGCACCTTGAACCCCCAAGTGCTTCACAAAAGTTTATAACGTAGAGCAGTGAAAATAAAAAATCATTTTTTTTCCTCAAAAATGATTTTTTAGCACGCTATTTTTTATTTTCACAAGGTTAACAGGAGAAATTGGACCACAAAAGTTGTTGTCCAGTTTGTCCTGAGTACGCTGGTACCCCATATGTGGGGGGGAACCACTGTTTGGGCGCACAGCAGGGCTCAGAAGGGAAGGAGTGCCATTTGACTTTTTGAAATGAAAATTAGCTCCAATCGTTAGCGGACACCATATCGTGTTTGGAGAGCCCCTGTGTGCCTAAACTTTGGAGCTCCCCCACAAATGACCCCATTATGGAAACTAGACCCCCTAAGGAACTTATCTAGATGTGTGGTGAGCACTTTGAACCCCCAGGTGCGTCACAGAAGTTTATAACGTAGAGCCGTGAAAATAAAAAATATTTTTTTTTCTTAAAAAAAATATTTTTAGTCCGCAATTTTTTATTTTCACAGGGGTACCAGGATAAATTGGACCCCAAAAGTTGTTGTACAGTTAGTCCTGAGTACACTGGTACCCCATATGTGGGGGGGACCACTGTTTGGGCACACGTCGGGGCTCAGCAGGGAGGTAGTGACATTTTGAAATGCTGACTTTGATGGCATGGTCTGAGGGTGTCATGTTGCATTTGCAGAGCCCTTGATGTACCTAAACTGTGGAAACCCCCCACAAGTGACCCCATTTTGGAAACTAGACCCCCCAAGGAACTTATCAAGATGTGTGGTGAGCACCTTGAACCCCCAAGTGCTTCACAGAAGTTTATAACGCAGAGCTGTGAAAATAAAAAATCATTTTTTCTCCTCAAAAAAAAAGATTTTTAGCCCGCAATTTTTTTTCACAAGAGTAACAGGATGATTTGGACCCCAAAAGTTGTTGTACAGTTTGTCCTGAGTACGCTGGTACCCCATATGTGGGGGGGAACCACTGTTTGGGCACACGTCAGGGCTCGGAAGGGAAGTAGTGACATTTTGAAATGCTGACTTTGATGGCATGGTCTGCGGGCATCATGTTACATTTGCAGAGCCCTTGATGTACCTAAACTGTGGAAACCCCCCACAAGTGACCCCATTTTGGAAACTAGACCCCATAAGGAAGTTGCCTAGATGTGTGGTGAGCACACTGAACCCCCAAGTGCTTCACAGAAGATTATAACGCAGAGCCATGAAAATAAAATTATTTTTTTTTCTCAAAAAATGATTTTTTAGCTCGCAATTTTTTATTTTCACAAGGGTAACAGGAGAAATTGGACCCCGAAAGTTGTTGTACAGTTTGTCCTGAGTACGCTGATACCCCATATGTGGGGGGGAAACCACTGTATGGGCACACGTCAGGGCTCGGAAGGGAAGTAGTGACATTTTGAAATGCTGACTTTGATGGCATGGTCTGCGGGTATCATGTTACATTTGCAGAGCCCTTGATGTACCTAAACTGTGGAAACCCCCCACAAGTGACCCCATTTTGGAAACTAGACCCCATAAGGAAGTTGCTTAGATGTGTAGTGAGCACACTGAACCCCCAAGTGCTTCACAGAAGATTATAACGCAGAGCCATGAAAATAAAAAATATTTTTTTTTTCCTCAAAAAATGATTTTTTAGCTCGCAATTTTTTATTTTCACAAGGGTAACAGGAGAAATTGGACCCCGAAAGTTGTTGTCCAGTTTGTCCTGAGTACGCTGGTACCGCATATGTGGGGGGGAACCATTGTTTGGGCACACGTCAGGGCTCGGAATGGAAGTAGTGACGTTTTGAAATGCAGACTTTGATGGAATAGTCTGCGGTCGTCATTACGTTTGCAGAGCCCCTGATGTGCCTAAACAGTGGAAACCCCCACAAGTGATCCCATTTTGGAAACTAGACCTTCCAAGGAACGTATGTAAGATGTGTTGTGAGCACTTTGAACCCCCAAGTGCTTCACAGAAGTTTATAATGCAGAGACGTGAAAATGAAAAAATCATTTTTTTCCACAAAAATAATTTTTTAGCCTCCAATTTTTTATTTTCCCAAGGGTAACACGAGAAATTAGTCCCCAAAAGTTGTTGTACAATTTTTCCTGAGTACGCTGATACCCCATATGTTGGGGTAAACCACTGTTTGGGCACATGTCAGGGCTTGGAAGGGAGGGTGCACCGTTTGACTTTTTGAACGCAAAATTGGCTGGAATCAATGGTTGCACCATGTCGCGTTTGGAGACCCCCTGATGTGCCTAAACAGTGGAAACCCCTCAATTCTAACTCCAACCCTAACCCCAACACACCCCTAACCACAGCCCTAACCCTAACACATCCTAACCACAAGCCTAACCCTAATTCCAACGCTAACCCTAATTCCAACCCTAACCCTAATTCTAACCCTAATTCCAACCCTAACCCTAATTCCAACCCTAACCCTAATTCAACCCTAACCCTCTTTCCAACCCTAACCCTCTTTCCAACCCTAACCCTCTTTCCAATCCTAACCCTCTTTCCAACCCTAACCCTCTTTCCAACCCTAACCCTAACCCTCTTTCCAACCCTAACCCTCTTTCCAACCCTAACCCTAACCCTCTTTCCAACCCTAACCCTCTTTCCAACCCTAACCATTTTTTCAACCCTAACCCTAACCCTAATGTAAAAATAAAAATAAAAATATTGTCTTTATTTTATTAGTTGTGCCTACCTATGGGGGTGATAATCGGGGGGTTTATTTACTTTTTCTTTAATTTTGATCACTGTGAGAGTGATCAAAATGAAAGAATGGAATCTGCAGTCGGCAGATTCGGGCGGGCGCACTGCGCATGCGCCCGCCATTTTCCAAAATGGCGGCGCCCATGAACCGGACCCGCCGGACACCGGGAGCGACAGGGGGACTTAGAAGGTGCCAGGGGAGGTGAGAGGGGGTGAGGGGGTTATCGGAAGCTGGCGGGGAGCAGAGGGAATGGGAGGGGGCAGATGATGACAGCGGCGGCAGATCGCCGCTGTCATTCAGTTGCGGGGGGGGGCGATCGCCGGTGGGGGGGGTGGAATCGGTGTCTCCAGCCATGTCCGATGCTACAGCAGTATCGGCCATGGCTGGATTGTAATATTTCATCAATTTTCATTGATGAAATATTACTGTCGCTCTGATTGGCTGTTTCACTTTTAACAGCCAGTCAGAGCGATCGTAGCCACGTGGGGGCGAAGCCACGCCCCCTGTGGCGAAGAACAAAGCCCCCTGTATCTGCGGGTCGGGTGACCTTTCAGTGACCTAGGTCACCCGACCCGCAGGGGGGCTTTAAAGTCATGACGCCACATAGGCGTCATGGGTCGTTCTGGCACGACTTTTCATGACGCCTACGTGGCGTCAAAGGTCGTGAAGGGGTTAAGGTGGCCACTTGCAAGTAGTTCTTCTATTTGATTCTCCCATGAAGAGTGGCATCATGGGCTCCTCAAAACAACTCTCAAATGATCTGAAAACAAAGATTATTCAACATAGCTTTTCAGGGGAAGGATACAAAAAGTTGTCTCAGAGATTTAACCTGTCAGTTTCCACTGTGAGGAACAAAGTAAGGAAATGGAAGAACACAGGTACAGTTCTTGTTAAGCCCAGAAGTGGCAGGCCAAGAAAAAATATCAGAAAGGCAGAGAAGAAGAATGGTGAGAACAGTCAAGGACAATCCACAGATCTCCTCCAAAGACCTGCAGCATCATCTTGCTGCAGATGGTGTCACTGTGCATCGGGCAACAATACAGCGCACTTTGCACAAGGAGAAGCTGTATGGGAGAGTGATGCGAAAGAAGCCGTTTCTGCAAGCACGCCACAAACAGAGTCGCCTGAGGTGTGCAAAAGCACATTTGGGCAAGCCAGTTACATTTTGGAAGAAGGTCCTGTGGACTGATGAAACAAAGATTGAGTTGTTTGGTCATACAAAAAGGCGTTATGCATGGAGGCTAAAAAACACAGCATTCCAAGAAAAACACTTGCTACCCACAGTAAAATTTGGTGGAGGTTCCATCATGCTTTGGGGCTGTGTGGCCAATGCCGGCATCGGGAATCTTGTTAAAGTTGAGGGTCGCATGGATTCAACTCAGTATCAGCAGATTCTTGACAATAATGTGCAAGAATCAGTGACGAAGTTGAAGTTACGCAGGGGATGGATATTTCAGCAACACAATGATCCAAAACACCGCTCCAAATCTACTCAGGCATTCATGCACAGGAACAATTACAATGTTCTGGAATGGCTATCCCAGTCCCCAGACCTGAATATCATTGAACATCTGTGGGATGATTTGAAGCGGGCTGTCCATGCTCGGCGACCAGCAAACTTAACTGAACTGGAATTGTTTTGTAAACAGGAATGGTCACAAATACCTTCATCCAGGATCCAGGAACTCATTAATAGCTACAGGAAGCAACTAGAGGCTGTTATTTTTGCAAAAGGAGGATCTACGAAATATTAATGTCACTTTTATTTTGAGGTGCCCATACTTTTGCACCCATCAAATTTTGTTTAAATGCAGATTGCACATACTGTATTCTGTTAGTACAATAAACCTCATTTGAATCCAGAAATATAACTGAGTCCATCAGTTATTAGATATATAAAACTGAAATAGCTGTTGGAAAAACCAAAATTGTTATAAAGAAAAAAGGTTAACATTAATAGGGGTGCCCAAACTTTTACATATGACTGTATACTGACCCCTTAATATCCCCCAAACTATTTTATGGCTCCAACACTATGATAGCCCTGTCACTATAATCACCACACTGTATGATGGGCCACTAGATAGGTCTCCATATAGTATAATGTACTCCCCATAGGCCTCCACATAGTATACTGCACTCCCCATAGGTTTCCATATTGTATAATGCATTCCCCATAGGTCCATCTCCAAATAGTATAATGCACTCCCCATAGTCCTCCATATAGTATAATGCACTCCCCATAGGTCTCCATATAGTATAATGCTCTCTCCAAAGGCAGACTCTATATTGTATAATGACCTCCCCATAGGCAGACTCTATAGCATCGTGCACCCCTATAGGCAGCTTCTGTAGTGTAATGCACCCCCATAGGCAGCCTCTGTAGTGTAATGCACCCCCATAGGCAGCCTCTATAATGTATTGCATCCCCATAGCCACCCTCTGTAGTATAATGCACCCCCGTAGCCACCCTCTGTAGTATAATGCACCCCTATAGCCACCCTCTGTAGTATAATGCACCTCATAGCCACCCTCTGTAGTATAATGCACCCACATAGCCACCCTCTGTAGTATAATGCACCCGATAGCCACCCTCTGTAGTATAATGAACCCCTATAGCCACCCTATGTAGTATAATGCAGCCTCATAGCCACCGTCTGTAGTATAATGCACTCCCATAGCCACCCTCTGTAGTATAATGCACTCCCATAGCCACCCTCTGTAGTATAATGCACTCCCATAGCCACACTCTGTAGTATAATGCACTCCCATAGCCACCCTCTGTAGTATAATACACCCCATAGCCACCCTCTGTAGTATAATACACCCCATAGCCACCCTCTGTAGTATAATGCACTCCCATAGCCACCTTCTGTAGTATAATAGCCACCCTCTGTAGTATAATGCACCCCATAGCCACCCTCTGTAGTATAATGCAGTCCCATAGCCACTCTTTGTAGTATAATGCACTCCCATAGCCACCCTCTGTAGTATAATGAACCCCTATATCCACCCTCTGTAGTATAATGCAGCCCCATAGCCATCCTCTGTAGTATAATGAACCCCATAGCCACCCTCTGTAGTATAATGCACTCCCATAGCCACCCTCTGTAGTATAATGCACTCCCATAGCCACCCTCTGTAGTATAATGCACCCCATAGCCACCCCCTTGTAGTGTATTATAGCCCCATAGCCACCCCATTTAGTATACTGCACCCCCATAACCTCCCTCTGTAGTATAATGCACCCCCATAGCCACCCTCTGTAGTATAATGAGCCCCCATATCCACCCTCTGTAGTATAATGCACCCCTCCCCCATAAACTAATAACTCACCTTTCTCCCTCATGGTTCCTGTGCTGCTCCCACTCATCTCCGACTGCAGGTGCCGAGTACTGACGTCATCAAGCCCACTGTCAGTGTCGGCGTCGGTGACATCAGACGCTGACAGGGGGATGATGAGAGAAGGAGCGCTCGCTCCTTCTCTCATCAATGCGGTCAGCTGTATCGGCATGAAGCCGATTCAGCTGAACCTACGATGACGGGCGGGGGGCCCATTGCTGACACTGGGTCCCCCCGCCTGCTCAGGGGCCCCATAGCGGCCGAGCAGGAAGATTGATTCTCCCTGCTCTGCCGCACAATGTAACTGTAACGTAGCTCCGGGTGGGCCCCCTGAGAGCGCGGGGCCTCTGCCCCCCTGGTAGCTACGCTACTACCGCAGCGTCTATTCTTTCAGCATTTTTCAACCATCCTAAAGAACGGGAAAAAATCTCATTAAAAAAAGCAGCAATATGAAGGCGATTTTCCCGCCAAGTGACACATTTTTGGTGCAGAAATGTCTGCAGCCTGTACTTATGGTGTGCACATACCCACGCCGTATCATTACCAGTACACACACCAGACTATAGGCTGCTATCTCTACTAGATGCTGAATTCAACAATTATCTTGGACAGGAGAAAGGTCCATGTACACCGGCAGAATGCAGCCATTAAAACAGCATCCACCGTTTTGTCATGTAACTGCTGGAATGTGATTTCCACAGTTGCAGTTTCGTGCTGAATAGATCCTCAATATCTTCTCTCAATGTTCTGTTGAGTAAAGCAGATGACAATCTGATCAGAACATGACCACCATGCAGCCCAAATCACATTCCTGCAGTGACGCGACACCAACAAGCAGAGCCGAACCCTGACTTTGTATATACTGCTCACTGTCAGTTATTCTGCACGCTGTACTGCTTGCTGAGTTTCCTTCTGGGTGAAAACCCCCTTTAACGGCTGTGGTCAACCGGGGTGAATGCACCTTAAATAGAACCTGTCAGCAAGTAAAGAGATGGCTGTAATGGCGCGGTAATACTGATCACATTGATATCTTTGGTGAGGGAATCCACATTGATATTCCTCTGTAGTCACCATGGGAAGTTTTCTGCTAATCACATTTCAGTGCACAGGGGCCGGACTGTTTAATTAGTTTTCCATAGACTTCACTGTTAAAAAAAAAAAGAAAAAAAAAAAGATTCAGTTGAAACCAGTTTTTTTCAAGCTGGTCAAAACAGTTGTGTCTGCAACACTTTTTTGTCAATTGATGGCTGCTGGATCCGCTCTAACTGATGATACTAGACAAGTGAACAGAGCCTTACTGTAGGGATTCTTACTTTGTCTGGTCTTATCCCCTCACTGTTTGGACTCGCTGAGCTCATTCTAGGGGTCTTTAGACTTCATCTTTTCTAAAAGAATGGTCACAATAAGTCTAAGTATAGAAGTGCAGCCATTCTTCCCATTCTTTTTTGCTTATATTTTGTTATGTAGCGTTCCTCAGTACATTTATGTCATCCCCCATTAGCTTTTTCATCTCTCCTTACACATATGTCTTGTATCTTAGCTAAAACCTGGTAGTAAGTAGCACATAAGACAGTTCTATAATGGGTAGTGTATAATCCCTGCATATTTCAGGGTTATGTGCTTCTGAGGACTAATTAGTGCTGCCTTCCTCAGGCAGAACCTGGTTGTGACCTCGTATAATATGGGGCTGGCCAGTCTCAGCTACCAGTGTGGGTCACAGACCCTTTTTCTGTTTGCTTTGATGTTTTACTCATCTTTTATTATGTTACACCCCAAATCCCTCCTAACCCTGGAGATCCTGGTGTGGGCGAGGTTAGCTGTGGAGTGGGCGGGGTTAGCTTTCTCAGCTGTGCTGCATTGCTAAATCTAATAGCTCTGATTGTGTCAGAATGGCTGCACCCAGTAAACTAAGCAATAAATATTTGGATTCAGGGTTTCTTTTCCTATATCGGGCTGCTCTCAGATGAAATAGTAAAAAACTGCTGACAGATTCCCTTTAACTAAAAATTATTTTAACTTCTCAGTTTTTCTGAATCTAAAAGTAATGGATCAAGGCAATAAATAAGAGAGGGTGATCCAGCCCACCCACGTTAAATGACCTAATCCTCAGCTTGGATGAAAAACCACTCCTGCTTGGTGGTAGCAATTGGAAACGATAGGGATATCTATCTATTTTTTAAATTAAAATTTTCAAAACTATTTTAGTAGAATTCAATAAAAACAGAACATACCCAGTAAAATAGAAAAAGTGAGACCTGTTCCAAAATGTTTTGTTTTTATTCAATTCTAGTAATATTTTTTTTTTAAATTTGTTATCCAAAAAACGGCTGGATATCCCTACCTTTTCCAATGGATCAAGGCACCCTCCAAACTGCATATGTTGATTATTAACCTTTGACATTATAATGATACAAAAGGATCTGGAAATTATTCCTGCAAGAGTAACCATATGGCAGATGACGTTTAATGTAGAGTAATGCACCGCAATGGTAGTAATCATACCGCTGTATATAGATTAAATGTAAATATATTAGAGATTACAGAACAGGAGAAGGACTTGTGTATTCTGGTCATAAGTAAGGGTCCCGTTTTTCACATAGCGACGCATCAGCGATCCCGACAACTATATGACCTGGTAGGGATCACTGGTGTGTCACTACATGGTCGCTAGTAAGCTGCCAAAAAGGCAGATCTCTTCAATGACGCAGCAACGATCTGGCGATCCGTATAACGACCTCGGCAATCGTTGATACCTTGTCACACAGCAGCTTATCTGACGACTCACACCTGCGTCCCTGAGTTCTGCGTCGCCAACGAGGTCGCTCGTCGGAGTCAAACACAGCGATGCATGCTGGCCAGCGGGACGCCGACGATCAAAAAATGGCCCACGACATTCGAGCACGATCAGCGATATCCAGCGGGGGGCCGTCGCCGCTATGTGTCACACCTAGCGAGATCGCTGGCGAGGTCGCTGTTGCGTCACAAAATCGGTGACTTTTCAGCAATCTCGCTAACGATCTCGTTATGGGATATGGGGCCTTAAGCTGAGCAGCAGTACTCAATGTCAGGAAGCACCTGCAAAAGCAAACAAGATTTTAGGGTGTATAAAAAAAGAGAGATAAAATCCTGTGATCCATATGTAAACAGCGATAAAGTCCCTAAAGGAGAAAAAAACAACAGCTCGACACACCAAAAACAAGTCCTTACAAAGCTCTATGGGATAGAAAAATAAAAATGTTACAGATCTTGGAATACAGTAAAATTTAGATGTGGACTCATATACAGGAATTTCCAAAAGGCAGGACATATAGACTGAGGCATCATCATAAGGAGTTTGGGAAAAATGAAGATTATACATAACGCTCACCCTAAAGATCCTCTGCCAATCTCTTTGATCTGGGTATAGTCGCTCATACTTGGTTTTCTCATAGGGGTCAATGATCTGATCACGGCCTAGAAGAATAAGAAATGACAATAAGACATATAAGTTGCAGGAAGATAAAAGCTGCAGATGCAGGAACTTCTCTACATTATGTCCCCGCTGATTACACTGCAGCAGATGTAGAGGACATGATAACAGCAGGACGCGCCACAGACACTATTATATTATAGGGATATCCTCCATACACATGTATCATTGTACTGGAGGGGATGGTAAGGGACATCACACAGAGGAGACAGGAATAATAATAATAGGTCCAATCTACATTAAGAATAGAGTTAACACACTGTACTCTGGGGTGTAACATGTGATGTGTAATTCATACCCCGTTATCTGATGATATACAGATGTTTTCTCTGATACTTACACTGGCAGATTCGGGGATCTCTGGTGTCTCAGATATTCCACCGTCAGCAGTTGCCGGCTCAGTTGTCTCTAATATAATGATAAAATAATGAGACATCATGTATTAGACTATATCAGAACTTAATATATAACACATTGATATAAGGAAGGAAAGACAAGTAAATGGTATAATACTAGTTATATGGATATTCTGCACATACTGTATATACTTATGGCACATCCATAGATAGATATACTCTGCCATAAATGTGTGATTGTTCGGGATCTGACAGTGACTTGGATGAGGACCCTGTGAGGTCCTCTGTGCATTTTGGGGCTTAGAAGATCCCAGAAGGGAGAACCAGAGGGGTTTTCAGAATTGCATGAGCCCTCTCCATTACAGTCTACAGGAGGTTCAGGAGCCGTCACCGGCCTCATACAGAGGATGAAGAGTAAATTTATATATTCTCTGGTGTCTCCATAATATTAATGTTTGTAGGAATGCGAGATGATCAGCTTACCTTCAATCAGATCACTTTTTAGCCCTGGCTCACTGGTATTGGGGTCAGCAATATTTCGGTGTTGCCCCTCTTTGGAGTCACCGGCCGGTGTTTCCTGACGGATATAATATGTGCAATTAATATAACAACTCACAAATACTAAATTACAGTACACAAAAGACAGAATGGACTAAACCTGGATTAACATAATTGCGGGGAATATACACGGCCGCTCCGTCCAGAAAATCCACATTAATATATAAGGGACTTGTATATACAACAGTTCTCCAATAACATCTATTACCAGAACTGCAGCATTTACAAGAAGGAAGATTGTGAAGATAAAGCGAGACCGATGTGATATGAAGGGTCCGCACCACTGAGCACAGTACAGACTGTCACCACAGAGGATGGAGCAGAGACAGGCTGCCATAAAAGATCCTGTATCTGCCTGGAGCGGACAGGGGGCTTCTATAATGAGAAATATGACAATCTGCTATATGACCAGTAATCTGGAGAAGATCAGACAAGAAAGACATGAGATATAGAAGATGACGGATTCTTACCAAATGCTTCAGTGGGCGGGCAATAAACTCTAGTACATACAGGAAATGTTGGGCCAATTGTTTAAAAAAGGCCAGATCTCCACATTGGGATCTTTCTTCAGCCTATAAAAATGGAAATAAACAAAAAAGGAAAATCATGAGAGAAAGTAGAGAATATAGGACGCTATTTATGTCACCATTTTACTAGTGCAATCTACAGCTACAATTAATACATATATGGATATTTCTTATAAGCTATAAATTATATTGCTCTTGGCCAAAATATATAAATATATATTTCATGTAAAGAAACTTGTATTTTATAAATATTATTCATTATTGTTTCATGTGCTGTGAATATCATTCATTATTATTGTTATGTGCTTTGCCCAGATTGTCTGTTACCTGTTGTACTAATGTCCTGATGTTCATCTGTAAATGCTCAAGATATTCTGAGCTCATACGACCTTGTTGGTGTTTGGTCAGGCAGTCACTCACTAGCTCCATAACCAGCCGGTAAGTGAAGCTGAGGACGCCATCGGGTATTGGTAGCACATGGGCAGGGGCATAGATGGTAAGAATCCCCTGGAGTAGTGCCAACTCCTCAAGTTTATCTGAAGAAATGTCAGACATTTCAAGCAAATCCAAGCGCAGTCAGTATATCACCAGCTTCGCAGCCAATCACTGACAATAATGACACCTGGGCAGTAAGCACTTGGTTAAGTAGTGGCGGAGCATTATGATGTCATTTTTACGCTGAGATTTATATTCAGATTTTATCCATAGAATTGCATTAGATGAGGAAAATACGCAGGTAAAAAACATAAAATGCATAAAATCCACACATGACTCTATCAATAAAGCTTTGTTAAAGCCGAGTACCAGGAAGTATCAAAATTAAAGCAGATTTATTCAACACATAACATAGCAAATAAACAAAAAAACGCAGTCAAAAAGATACAAAAATAGGTGGAAAAATGCAGCAGAAAATCTGCGACATCAAGAACTCACCAACTACTCTAACACAGACAGGGGCTGGCTGGCACTTTTCAGCCTGGGGAGCCATTACAAGGCAGTGGCCCTCGAGTTGCAGTGGCCCTCCTTTTCCCTCCCTATCTCTGGCCATTGTATTAAAGCAGCAGAGATAACAGGCTTTAAAAATAGGCTGGTATGTAGATATGGGAACAGTAAGGAGCTTGCTGCATAGATATGGGAGCAGAACCAAGCGTACTCCAGAGATATGGAAGCAGAACCAAGCTTACTCCAGAGATATGGGAGCAGAATGGAGCTTACTCCAGAGATATGGGAGCAGAACAGAGCTTACTACAGAAATATGGGAGCAGAGCAGCACTTACTCCAGATATATGGGAGCAGAATCAAGCTTACTACAAGATATGGGAGCAGAACTGAGCATACTCCAGAGATATGGGAGCAGAACTGAGCATACTCCAGAGATATGGGAGCAGAACTGAGCTTACTACAGACATATGGGAGAAGAACTGAGCTTACTACACAGATGTGGATATGGATCAGAACGGAGAATACTCCAGAGATATGGGAGCAGAATGGAGCTTACTCCAGAGATATGGGAGCAGAACAAAGCATACTACAGAAATATGGGAGCAGAGCAGCACTTACTCTAGATATATGGGAGCAGAATCAAGCTTACTACAGAGATATGGGAGCAGAACTGAGCATACTCCAGAGATATGGGAGCAGAACAGAGCTTACTCCAGAGATATGGGAGCAGAACAGAGCTTACTACAGAAATATGGGAGCAGAGCAGCGCTTACTCCAGATATATGGGTACAGAATCAAGCTTACTACAGAGATATGGAAACAGAACTGAGCATACTCCAGAGATATGGGAGCAGAACTGAGCATACTCCAGAGATATGGGAGCAGAACAGAGCTTACTACAGACATATGGGAGAAGAATTGAGCTTACTACACAGATGTGGATATGGATCAGAACGGAGAATACTCCAGAGATATGGGAGCAGAATGGAGCTTACTCCAGAGATATGGGAGCAGAACAGAGCATACTACAGAAATATGGGAGCAGAGCAGCACTTACTCCAGATATATGGGAGCAGAATCAAGCTTACTACAGAGATATGGGAGCAGAACTGAGCATACTCCAGAGATATGGGAGCAGAACAGAGCTTACTCCAGAGATATGGGAGCAGAACAGAGCTTACTACAGAAATATGGGAGCAGAGCAGCGCTTACTCCAGATATATGGGTACAGAATCAAGCTTACTACAGAGATATGGAAACAGAACTGAGCATACTCCAGAGATATGGGAGCAGAACCGAGCTTACTACAGACATATGGGAGAAGAACTGAGCTTACTACACAGATATGGATCAGAACGGAGAATACTCCAGAGATATGGGAGCAGAATGGAGCTTACTACAGCGGTATGGGAGCAGAACCGAGCTTACTTGTCACAATCCATTTTTGGATCTGTGTCAGAGTCTGGACTCTCTTATATAAACCTTTTTCCTTTCAGGCCCTGGGGGTTAATATGGTTTTTTTCCCCGGTGGCTGCTGGTGTTACTACAACTGTAGTTGCTCTGCTGCTGGTTTTCTCCTGGTGGCCGCTGGTGTTACTACATGTTCAATTAGCCAGCAGGTGGTGACCTCCCCCCTCCTTCCTATAAAAGATCATCAGCTGCTGCAGCTCTCTGTTGGTAATACCGGTCATTTGCTAACGAACCTTGGTGAAGTCTGGACCTACCTGGTGGAGAAGGGGTTCAGCTTATCTGGAGCAGTGGAGTTGCTGCTGGATGCTGATCGGGTACCTTTCTCTGCTGCTTGGAGCATTGGCAGCAGATAAAGCTAAGTTTGGGTTTATAGTTGCTTTAACCCCGTGGTGTCTGTTTTATTTTCCCTTGTGTTATTTGGTGCAATTTACTTTATTCCCTGTCTCACCTCCTGGGGAGGGGGTTGGGGTTGAGCTCATGGCTAAACAGGGGATAAGGACAGGTCAGAGAATTGGGCCTCACTACCATTAAGTGTACCCCCAAGTTAAGGAAAGTCAGGGCACCCCCTAAGCCTGAGGGACAGTTCAGGGGCCCAGGTTCCATGTCTCCTGCCTTTTCCCTACTGTCCTGTGACATTATTACCAACCGTCCCATTTTTTCTGGTGAGCCATGGCCCTAATGCAGACCTGTTTCCAATTGCTGCAGACCCTCACTGAGGAGTGTGGGGTGCTGCGTGGTGTGGTGGAGCAGCAGCTACAGCAGTTGGTGGGGTACGGGGCTTCAGCTCAGATGCAGGCTCAACCAGAGCCCAAGTTACCTCTCCCAGACAGGTTTTCTGGAGGGAGAGAGAATTTTTTGTTTTTTAAGGAGGCCTACAAGCTACACTTCAGGCTCCACAATCGCTCATTAGGGAGTGAGGAACAGCAGGTGGGATCCACTATAGCCCTCCCTGAGGGTGAACCCCAATCCTGGACCTTCTCCTTGCCGGCCGATTCACCATCTCTACGGTCGGTAGATGAGTTTTTTGTGGCTTTGGCGAATATGTCCAATGTAGTCCTTGCTAGGGAGGAGGACACACTGGTGCAGGAAGACGAGCCCAGGCAGGTGGGAAGAGGTGGTTCCCCAGCGGTGTTTCCTCCAGTTCATCGTGGTGTGGGGGCATGTTTTAGCTATGGGCAAACTGGTCATGTTTTCAGGGTCTGCCCAGCAAACGCGCCAAATCTTCTGTGCCATCTAAGAAGCCGCGTCCCCCTGGTCGTGTGGAGGGAGGCGATCAGGGAGTGTATATTTCCTCCATTTTGCCCTCTCTGTCTACATCCACGATATATTTTTGGTCTGGCAGGGTACTACTCTGTACTACTCTGGAACTACAGGAGTTTATTGGTCGCCTGAATAGCAACGACCAAAATATACGTTAAACATTCACATGCGATGCTGATAAGATTGAGTTCCTCTATGTCATTGTTTAAAAGGATACTGATGGTCTGGGGCAGCCCGATATTTTTAGGAAGATGACTTCTACAAATATGTTGTTACATGCTTCGCTATGTCATCCTGATCACATGGTCAGGTCTGTTCCCATTGGTCAGTTCCTCCAACTTTGTCGGATTTGCTCTATTAATGAGGATTTTGAGAGAAGAGCAGAGGAGCTAAAAATGAGATTCTTGGAACGTGGCTATAGTCGGCATCTACTCAAAAGAGCCTATAACAGGGCTAATTATTCTTCCCAAAATGGCCTGCTGTACAATAGGGAATCAGCTAGGAAGATGGAGGGACCTGGAAGTTACGCTTCATTGCAAATTATCATTCCCATTCTAGGCAGGTCAGGCAGGCTTTGTCTAAAGCTGTCCCTGCTGTCCTATATTGAAAATTGACCCAATAATTGGCAAATTTATTCTGGATATACCAGTCATTACATTTAGGCATGCTAAGAATCTGCGCAATCACCTCACCCATTGTCATTATACAAGTGAGAGAAAGGGTACATTTTTGGATAATTTCACACATAGGAGTGGGTGTGTTCCGTGTGGACATTGAGTTGCCTGTCCCAACATTGAAAAGTGTGATTCTTTTTCCGATTCAGTTGGCGTTAAAAATTTTAAGATCAATAAATACATTACTTGTGCTACGAGATATGTTATTTATTACGCCACCTGTCCATGTAGATTAATTTATGTCGGTTTAACAACTAGACAATTCAAGGTTTGCGTGCGCGAGTAAGTGTTGGATATTCAGGCGGCGGCTGGCCACATGGATGCATCCACTCTTAAAACGTTACCCCGTCACTTTAAAAACTTTCATGACTGTGACAGTACGGTGCTACAGGTGAGGGGTATCGATGCCTTAAATATTGGAATTCGTGGTGGCAATCTGTTTCAAAGATTGGGTAAACTTGAGACTCGCTGGATCTGGATGCTTAATACGGTATATCCACAAGGACTAAACGAGAATTTGAGTTTCGATCCGTTCCTGTGACCACCTTACTGTTCCAGGTGGACATTGGGTGGATCTAATCCTTGCTATTTTTTATTGTTTTTATTATATTTTTAATTGTGTGTTTTTCATGTATTAGGTATTTTTATGATATTTTGTGGATCTATGAAGATCATTGGACGGAGTCCAGGATAGTGGCGGTACCTTGTACAGATGGACTAATTTCTACTGTTTTCTGTGTCCATCCTATACCTATGTTTGAAGAAGATCCTTTGACGAGGTTGAAGATGAGTCGGGGGGATGTCTTGTGGATATCTTTATTTTGTTTATTTTATTTTATTTATTTTTCTATTTTTTTCAATGATATATAATTAGGACTGTATGATAATGTCTCTTATATAATCATATCTTGGTAATGCTGTTCTATATATTTTGTGGGCAATAATGAAATATAATATTATTATATCTTTCTTTGTGATATGATTGTATATCAATTTTGATATTGCTTGAAAATTGTGAATATAATATGAATTCTTATCTTTTTTTATATTATCTATCAAAAAATACATATGGCATTCTCCTTTAAATGTTATGCAGTGAAGGGTATGTGTCTATTTCTATTATAAAAACTTGTGGGATACATAGAGGGTGTTTTTTGATTGTTGGCACTGCTGCATGTGCGGTGGTGCTGCTTCTTATGTATTTGTACTATTCTGTATTACTCTGCTTTCTATTGTATTATGTTGCCCTTCTGCATATCTTGTGTCGGCGGTGCATCCCACGCCAGACCTCAGGGACACCGTGGTTTGGGTGCGGGCTGCCATGCCTTGTACATATACACTATTTCACCTCCCTGGTAGCGTGTCACTTGTTCCCACTCCCCCTCCTCTGCACATGCGACGCCTTCTTGGTTCATCGCGTCGGTCCCCGACACGTGGTGCCTCCGGCGTCTGGTCACATGATAATGTGTTTCCGATGCTGGGGGTTCCTGTGTCGGATGCTGGCATCTTGGACACCATGGCGATGCACCACCTCTTCCCTTATTAGGTATTACATTATTTCCGGCCTCCTCCCTTTATAACATCACTTAGGTCAACCTTTACCACGCCCCCTGATAAAGGAGTAATCCGAAACGTGTGTAGGGGAGGGCGGGCTGGCCTCTTGTAGACCCTGCTGCCATCCATCACCACTTATCACCAACGGGTAATTATTGTAAGACTTTATGCACTTTATTATACATACAGTATGTTGGACATTTGTTCATGTATACATTCTGCTGTTTGAGCCCATATACTTCTGTGTATAGAAGTGAGAGTGATGGGTATAGATGTATGCAGTGACTGCTTTATCTCTATGGCTGATATAGCTGGGCACTGTGCAATATGAATCAGGGCTGCAGTGCAGGGTGTTATATCCACTGATGTTTTTAACTCCTTCTATCTTTGTCTGCTCATCTTGACTAATAAAAATTATATATTTTTTGCATTACATGGACTCTTGTGATTGCAACTTTTGTTGGTTTCCTTCCCTCCTTTGTATGATTATTGGCAATCTGTTCTTACCAGTCCTATGCATTGTTTGGGGATCTATGGCCAGTCATATTTATATGATTTTGTGAGATTTATATATAACTAGCTGAAGAGCCCGGCGCTGCCCGGGCATAGTAACTAACTGTGGTTAGTTATAACAAATTATAATAATCCTCCATCCCATAGTCCCGTGCCCATATACCCATCACACATCCACGATCCCATAGGCCCATGCCCATATACCCATCATACATATCCTCCATCCCATAGTCGAGTGCCCATATACCCATCCTCCATCCAATAGTCCCATGCCCATATACCCATCATACATATTCTCCATCCCATAGTCCCATGCCCATATACCCATCATACATATCCTCCATCCCATAGTCGAGTGCCCATATACCCATCATACATCCTCCATCCCATAGTCGAGTGCCCATATACCCATCACACATCCTCCATCCCATAGTCCCGTGCCCATATACCCATCATACATAGCCTCCATCCCATAGTCCCGTGCCCATATACTCATCATACATATCCTCCATCCCATAGTCCCGTGCCCATATACTCGTCATACATATCCTCCATCCCACAGTCCCGTGCCCATATACCCATCATACATATCCTCCATCCCATAGTCCCGTGCCCATATACCCGTCATACATATCCTCCATACCATAGTCCCGTGCCCATATACCCATCATGCATATCCTCCATACCATAGTCCCGTGCCCATATACCCGTCATACATATCCTCCATCCCATAGTCCCGTGCCCATATACCCGTCATACATATCCTCCATCCCAGAGTCCAGTGCCCATATACCCGTCATACACATCTGCCATACCATAGTCCCGAGCCCATATACCCGTCATACATATCCTCCATCCCATAGTCCAGTGCCCATATACCCATCACACATCCTCCATCTCATAGTCAACCATTATGACATCATAATGAGCGGCGGCAGGGCTTGCAACCTATGATGACATCAGCGTCGCCATGGCAACCATTGTGACATCATAATGAGCGGCGGGGCTTGATACGCACACACTGCTTCCCCAGAATGCAAATAGGGGCATTATGACATCATAATGAGGGGCGGGGCTTGACGCGCACACACTTTTTCCCTCAGTATGTAGACGGGGGAAAAATTGTTTGGTGAATTGGAACGCGCGGGGTTAAAATTTTGCCTCACAACATAGCTTAGGACGCTCTCGGGGTCCAGACGTGTGACTGTGCCAAATTTTGTGGCTGTAGCTGCGACGGTGCGGATGCCTATCCCGGACATACACACATACACACACACACACACATACATACATACATACACACATACACACACACTTTGAGCTTTATATATTAGATATATACATTTGGATATTATCCATTCATATATTCCTTTTGGTCCATTGTTACCCCAGACATTCTAATGTCTTTCATATACAATATTTCCTTATATCTAAGTACAGCAGCATATAGAAATAATGCCCCCATGCCTCCTTATAATAATTCTCCTTCACCCTTTATAGTAATAATATTGACCCCGTACCGTCTTACCCCCATGATTGCTTATAATAATATGTCTCCTGTTCTCTCCCTGTAATGATACTGATTTTGCATTCTGCCTCTTGATAGTAATGCCCCTGAGCAGGAGCATACGTAGAAATCACTGGAACGCCAAACCAAAAGTCTTATTATTATTTATTATTATTATTATAGTGACATTTAATCCATGGCGCTTTACATGTGAGAGGGGTGTACATAATAAAAGACAAGTACAGTAATCTTTTTTTAACTCCTTAGTGACTGAGCCAATTTGCAGCTTACTGACCAGGCCAATTTTTACAATTCTGACGACTGTCACTTTGAGGTTATAACTTTGGAACACTTTAACAGATCCCGCGATTCTGAGACTGTTTTTTCATGACATATTTTACTTTATGTTAGTGGTAAACGTTCTTCGAAATGACTTGTGTTTATTTATGAAAAAAACGGAAATATGGCAAAAAAATTTAAAATTTTGCAATTTTCAAATTTTGAATTTTTATGCCCTTAAATCAGAGAGATATGTTACACAAAATACTTAATAAATAACATTTCCCACATGCCTGCTTTACAGTAGCATAATTTTTTTTGTTAGGACGTTATAAGGGTTAAAAGTTGACCAGCGATTTCACATTTTTACAACAAAATTTGCAAAACCATTTTTTTAGGGACCACCTCACATTTGAAGTCACTTTGAGAGGTCAATATGACAGAAAATACACAAAAGTGACACCATTCTAAAAACTGCACCCCTCAAGGTGCTCAAAACCACATTCAAGAAGTTTATTAACCCTTTACGTGCTGCACAGGAACTGAACAACGTGGAAGAAAAAATTTAACATTTAACTTTTTTTTACAAACATTTTACTTCAGAACCAATTTTTTTATTTTCACAAGCGTAAAAAGAGAAAATAAAACACAAAATTTGTTGTGCAATTTTTCCTGAATACGGTGATACCCCATATGTGGGGGTAAACCACTGTTTGGGCGCACGGCAGGGCTTGGAATGGAAGGAGCGCCGTTTGACTTTTTCAATGCAGAATTGGATGGAATTGAAATCGGATGCCATGCCGCGTTTGTAGAGTCCCTGATGTGCCTAAACAGTGGAAACCCCCAACAATTGACACCATTTTGGAAACTATACCCCTTAAGGAACTTAACTAGATGTGTGGTGAGCACTTTGAACCTCCAAGTGCTTCACAGAAGTTTATAACATAGAGCCATGAAAATAAAAAATCATATTTTTTTCACAAAAATTATCTTTTTGTCCCCGAATTTTTATTTTCACAAGGGTAACAGGAGAAATTAGACCCCCAAAGTTGTGCAATTTGTCCTGAGTGCGCCGATACCCCTTATGTGGGGGTAACTGACTGTTAGGGGGCACGGTAGAGCTCAGAAGTGAAGGAACGTCATTTGACTTTTTCAATGCAGAATTGGCTGGAATTGAGGTCAAACGCCATGTCGCGTTTGGAGACCCCTTGATGTGCCTAAACAGTGGAAACCCCCTACAAGTGACACCATTTTGGAAACTAGACCCCCCAAGGAGTTTATCTAGGTGTGTGGTGAGCACTTTGAACCCCCAAGTGCTTCACAGAAGTTTATAACGCAGAGTCGTGAAAATAAAAAATCATTTTTTTTCCACAAAAATGATTTTTTAGCCACCAGTTTTTTAATTTTCCCAAGGGTAACTGTAGAAATTAGACTCCCAAAGTTGTTGTGCAATTTTGTCTTGAGTACGCTGATGCCCCATATGTTGGGGTGAACCACTGTTTGGGCACACGTCGGGGCTTGGAAGGGAGCATCATTTGACTTTTTCAACGCAAAATTGGTTGGAATCAATGGTGGCACCATGTCGCGTTTGAAGACCCTGTGATGTGCCTAAGTAGTGGAAACCCATCAATTCTTCAACCCTAACCCCAACACACCCGTAACCTTAATCCCAACCCTAATCATAACTCTAACCACAAACCTAACCCCAACACACCCCTAACTCTAATCCCAACCCTAACCATAACCCTAACCCCAAACACAACCCTAACCCTAACCACAATCCTAACCACAAACCTAACACCAACACACCCCTAGCCCTAATTCTTAACCCTAGTCCCAACCCTAACCCTAATGCCAAACCTAACCCTAATCCTAACGCCAATCCCAACCCTAACCCTAATTCCCACCCTAATGCTAACCCTAACCCTAATGGAAAAATGAAAATAAAAATATTTTCTTTATTTCATTATTTTTCCCCACCTATGGGGTGATAAAGTGGGGGTTTATTTACTATTTTTTAATTTTGATCACTGTGATAGGGTCTATCACAGTGACCAAAATGAACCAATAGGAAAAATCTTCCTATTGAAAAAAAGGGAGAAAAGAGACACAGGATAACATGCACACAACAGCAGAATGTCCATGTGAAAAAAGGCTTTTATTGACATACAATAGCCAGAGAGATCCAAGTGTACAATAAAAACAATTAAAAACCACAAATAAAACAAAAGTGGGCAGGTGGAGAACACATGCAGTATACAAAGGAAGAAATGTTTATATAAATAAGTGTTCCTTACTTCCCCTGACGAAACTGCAGGTTAGTAGCGACACGCGTTGGGTTCTGTGGGCAGTGTGAGTATGCTTAGGCAATTTTCATGTGATCCAGCAATTGCCTTCCCTCATCTATGGACTTGCATGGTAATCATTTGGATTATTCATATACCTACAAGTGACTATTAGACTGATCGGACTTCATTGCTGCAAATTGTCCATATGTTTATACTAAACAATTTATGCATATTATATGGCGATAGAGGGCATTGTTGTGAATGCATTTTTTTGAAACACTTATTTATAGAAACATTTCTTCCTTTGTATACTGCATGTGTTCTCCACCTGCCCACTTTTGTTTTATTTGTGGTTTTTAATTGTTTTTATTGTACACTTGGATCTCTCTGGCTATTGTATGTCAATAAAAGCCTTTTTTCACATGGATATTCTGCTGTTGTGTGCATGTTATCCTGTGTCTCTTTTCTCCCTTTTTTTCATTTGATCTATTTGGCACAGTGTTGCACCCAGTTATCATATTCATGTCATATTTTCCGTGGTGCCCACCTATATACATATAAAAAATCTTCCTATTGTTGCCGGGTACCGGCCGGCAGATCTCGGCGGGCGCACTGCGCATGCGCCCACCATTTTCTTCCCAGAAGAAGATGGCGTCACCCATGGAGGGTAAGCACGAGGGCCGAGGACCACCGGGAGGTACCGGGGGGGTTGGGGATCCTATTTCTCTCTCCTCTGATGTGCGATCACATCATAGGAGAGAGAAATTGAATGGCACATTGGACTTTTTTTTTCGGTCGCCGTTATACGGTTAATAACGGCGATGGCAAAAGCGGGGTCAGTAAAAATCAACCCAAATCATGTTCTTTGGAGTCTCAGCTACCTCCGGCAGCTGAGACCCCGGAGAAAATCTGACTCTGGGGGTTGCTATACACTTTCTCCACAGCGCTGTTCATTAACGGCGATGTGGTTTAAGTACCCTTAACTACCGCAATTAAAAAGCGTATTGGTGGTCGTTAAGGGGTTAAACTGTTTATTTTTTAAATATTTTCTATTTTCTTGTACAAATAACATCATAAACACAAGTATACTTGTAGCAAAATTCTGCAAAACATTTTAGAAGTTTCTTCCAGTGGTACAGTACTCAGCACTTCTGCTCCTACTAACATTAGGTCAAACATCTAATACATCATCTAACCAGGGGAAGAGTCTTGAGGAGATCATTTGCATATTCCCAGTGCCTTCTGGGATAAGTGAAGAGTCTCCGCGAGCTCAACGATCACTGGGTTTTGGCCGTTGCAGCTGAAAAGAGGAAATCGGAAAACCAGGGGAAGAGTCTTGAGGAGATCATTTGCATATTCCCAGTGCCTTCTGGGATAAGTGAAGAGTCTCCGCGAGCTCAACGATCACTGGGTTTTGGCCGTTGCAGCTGAAAAGAGGAAATCGGAAAACCAGGGGAAGAGTCTTGAGGAGATCATTTGCATATTCCCAGTGCCTTCTGGGATAAGTGAAGAGTCTCCGCGAGCTCAACGATCACTGGGTTTTGGCCGTTGCAGCTGAAAAGAGGAAATCGGAAAACCAGGGGAAGAGTCTTGAGGAGATCATTTGCATATTCCCAGTGCCTTCTGGGATAAGTGAAGAGTCTCCGCGAGCTCAACGATCACTGGGTTTTGGCCGTTGCAGCTGAAAAGAGGAAATCGGAAAACCAGGGGAAGAGTCTTGAGGAGATCATTTGCATATTCCCAGTGCCTTCTGGGATAAGTGAAGAGTCTCCGCGAGCTCAACGGGTTTTGGCCGTTGCAGCTGAAAAGAGGAAATCGGAAAAACCGCGCGCCTATCGGCGCGCAAATTTTGGCTCATCTTTCATCGTTTTTAAGAAATCTCAAGATGGAAGAGGCCAGGAGCCATTTGGTGAGCTGCATTTCTTGCTACATGTTCACAGACTTACCAGTGGAAAAGCCAAACTTCACATGCCACAAATGCAAGCTTGTGTCCCTGTTGGAGGAAAAGTTGCAAAATCTCGAAGAGAGGTTGGCTACGTTGAAGATCATTAAGGAAGGTGAAGAGTTCTTGGACAGAGCAGAATTATCTCTTCATGTTACAGAAAGAGAAGAAATTCGAAGTGCACCTGAAGAAACAGAGGAATGGAGACATGTGACCCAGAGAAGCAGGAGGATCAGGAGGCAGTCAGCACCCATACTGCTCAGGAACCAGTACCAGGCTCTCACGCAGGAAAATGATGAAGAAATACATCAGGATAAGACTTTGCCAACAAACAGCAACCTTGTACGCCTTCAGAGTCCTCCTGGATGGAGAAAGAAAAATGTTGTGAAGAAGAAACGGAGAGTGGTGGTCATGGGGGATTCCCTGTTGAGAGGAACAGAGGCCGCTATCTGCAGACCGGATATAACTTCAAGAGAAATGTGCTGTCTTCCAGGTGCAAAAATTAAAGATGTGTCTGACAGGATATCAGGACTCTTCAGACCTACAGATGACTACCCATTCCTGCTACTACATGTGGGGACAAATGACACCGCAAGAAACGACCTGGAAACCATCTGCAGAGACTTTGAAGACTTAGGCAAGAAAGTGAAAGAACTGGGAGCGCAGGTGGTCTTCTCTTCCATCCTCCCAGTGGATGGCCATGGAACAAGGAGGTGGAATAAGATTCTGCAGGTGATCAACTGGCTACGTCGATGGTGCCGTCAGCAACGATTTGGATTTCTGGATCACGGAGTGAACTACTTATACGATGGACTACTTGCTAGAGATGGGGTGCACCTTACGAAGACTGGAAAGCATGTATTT
This sequence comes from Dendrobates tinctorius, assembly GCF_039654945.1. NCBI lineage: Eukaryota > Metazoa > Chordata > Amphibia > Anura > Dendrobatidae > Dendrobates > Dendrobates tinctorius. Next base: position 3,940,681 of record NW_027361834.1, on the reverse strand, counting down.
GGAAGTCGCCTTGCTACACTTGTAAGGAGAGCTTTAAACTAGAACAACATGGGAAGGGAAGCAAAAGACCAGAAAAAGCCATACACCTGACAAATGCTATTGAGAACTCTGCTAATAGAAGTGGAAAGGAAGAACAAAGACGAAAGAATCTAATTAATAAAAATATTGGAGAAAGAGAAACCAATCACAAACTAAAATGTTTCTATACTAATGCACAAAGCATGGGCAACAAACAAGGAGAATTGGAACTACTAACACAGGAAAAGAAATATGATGTCATTGGAATCACTGAAACTTGGTGGGACGATACACATGATTGGAATACAAGACTAGAAGGATACAACTTATTTGCAAGAAACAGACTTGATAAACGAGGAGGGGGTGTTGCATTGTATGTTAGAAACGCATATATCTGCACAGAGATTGAAGCTTCAGAGACTGGGAGTTCTGTGGAAACTGTTTGGGTAAGAATACAAGGACAGAACAATGGAAAGGACACCATTGTAGGCATTTACTACAGGCCGCCTGTGCAAGCTGAAGATATGGATGAACTCTTTATGCATCAAATGGCCAAGTTCTCCAAAAAATATGACATAGTTGTCATGGGAGATTTCAACTATCCAGACATTTGTTGGGAATCTCTCTCAGGCAAAACTAACAGGTCAAGGAAATTCTTATCCTCTCTTGCTGACAACTTTATCTTCCAAAAGGTAGGGGAGAAAACAAGGGGAACTGCTACCTTGGATCTAATCCTTATAAACAGGGAGGAAATGGTTGAGGAGGTAAAAGTGGCTGGAACCCTAGGAGGTAGCGACCATGCTATTTTAGAATTTTGGATAACTAGAGGCGGAAGACCTGTGAAGACTCAGACGTTAAGGTTAGATTTCAGAAAGGCAGATTTTAAGGGATTCAGAAAGATAATTGGAGGAATCCAATGGCTGGATATCCTTAAAGACAAAAATGTCCAGGAAGGATGGGAAATCTTGAAAAATGAAATTCTCAAAGCACAGTTGTTAACAATTCCGAAAAGAGGGAAGAATAGGAAGCATTTAAGGAAACCAGGATGGGTGAACACAGAACTTAAGCACATGCTAAAAAGGAAGAAAAAAATGTTTATAAAATGGAAAGAGGGAGGCATATCTAAAGAAGAATATAATGCTGTCTGCAGAATCTGCAGGGCACAAATCAGATTATCTAAAGCTGAAAATGAATTGAGGCTTGCAAGAGATGTCAAAAGCAATAATAAAGGATTTTGGGGATATGTCAAAAGTAAAAGAAAAGTCAAAGATGCTATAGGATTTTTACAAGATGAAAATGATGAAATGGTAAGACAGGATGTTGAGAAGGCTGAACTTTTAAATTCCTATTTTGCATCTGTTTTCTCTCAGAAAGGAAATGTAACACCAACTGTTATTCACTGTCCTATTAAGGGAATAGAAGAATCCAGGATATCTATAAACAGAAAGATAGTGAGGAAACACTTAGCTAACCTAAATGAATTCAAGTCTCCAGGTCCAGATGAATTACACCCCAGAGTACTGAAGGAGATAGCAGAAGAAATTTCTGAACCACTCTCCATAATCTTTGAAAATTCTTGGAAAACAGGAGAAGTGCCAGAAGACTGGAGAAGAGCAAATGTTGTTCCTATCTTCAAAAAGGGGAAGAAGGTGGACCCAGGCAACTATAGGCCGGTGAGTCTGACTTCTATACCAGGAAAGATCTTTGAACAAATTATTAAACAACATGTAAGTCAATACCTGGATAAGAATGAAGTGATCAAACAGAGTCAGCATGGGTTTGTAACTAATAAGTCATGTCAGACTAACTTAATTTCCTTCTATGACGGTATCACTGATTGGGTGGATCAAGGAAATGCTGTAGATATAGTATATCTTGACTTCAGCAAAGCATTTGACAAAGTCTCTCATACAATCCTTATTGAAAAAATGACTAAGTATGGAATGGACAAGGCAACTGTTAGGTGGATTCATAGCTGGCTTAGTGATCGGACCCAAAGAGTGGTCGTAAATGGCTGCACATCCAGTTGGAAGAATGTCTCAAGTGGGGTACCACAGGGCTCTGTATTGTTCAACATCTTTATCAACGATTTAGATGAAGGAATTGAGGGTAAACTGATTAAATTTGCTGATGACACAAAGCTAGGAGGGATAGCTAATACTAGAGAAGAGAGAGAGAGGATTCAAAAAGATTTAAATAAACTGGAGAAGTGGGCAGTAACTAACAGAATGGTTTTTAACAGGGAGAAATGCAAAGTACTACATCTGGGCAATAAAAATGAAAAAAGCATATATAGAATGGGAGGAATAGGGCTAAGTGACAGCACATGTGAAAAAGACTTGGGTATACTAATAGATCACAGACTGAATATGAGTCAACAGTGTGATGCAGCAGCAAAAAAGGCAAATGCAGTTCTAGGATGTATTAACAGAAGCATACAGTCTAGATCACGTGAAGTCATTATTTCCCTCTACTCCTCTTTGGTCAGACCTCATCTGGAATATTGTGTCCAGTTTTGGGCACCACATTTTAAAAAAGACATCAACAAACTGGAGCAAGTTCAGAAAAGAGCGACCAGAATGGTGACCGGTCTGCAAACCCTGTCTTATGAGGAAAGGTTGCAGGATTTGGGAATGTTTAGTTTGCAAAAGAGAAGACTGAGAGGAGACTTAATTGCTGTCTACAAATATCTAAAGGGCTGTCACATTGTAGAAGGCTCAACTTTATTCTCATTTGCACAAGGAAAGACTAGAAGCAATGGGATGAAACTGAATGGGAGGAGACACAGATTAGATATTAGAAAAAACTTTTTGACAGTTAGAGTGATCAATGAGTGGAACAGGCTGCCACGAGAAGTGGTGAGTTCTCCTTCAATGGAAGTCTTCAAACAGAGGCTGGACAGACATCTGACTGGGATGATTTAGCGAATCCTGCTTTGAGCAGGGGGTTGGACCAGATGGCCCAGGAGGTCCCTTCCAACTCTACGATTCTATGATTCTATGATTCTATGAGTAGGTATGGTACAGGGAAGACATAGGGAAAAAGTCAGGGAGGGGGGAAAAAAAAAGAAAGAAAAGAAGCACGTAACATCAATTGGTTAGCTTAGTTACATAGTCATCCCATGGATTCAATATGCGATTATCCCCTTCCCGACCTTTGACACAGTGTATGCATCATGAAAGCCAGTGCCAATCCGACCTGTGACGCATACGCTGTGTCATGGAAGGATCGCGTTCCTGCGGGTCGGGTGACTGGGGTCACTGAAAGGTCACCTGTCCCGAAGGCACAAGACCCTTTGTACTTCACCTCGGGGGGTGGGTTAGCCCCCCCCATGGCTACGATCGCTCTGATTGGCTGTTAAAAGTGAAACAGCCAATCAGAGCGATTTGTAATATTTCATCAATGAAATTTGGTGAAATATTACAATCCAGCCATGGCTGATGCTGCAATAGCATCTGTCATGGCTGGAGATCAAGATCCGACCCCCCCACACCAAATGATGGGGACGATCAGCCCCCGCCACTGACTAACGGCGTCAATCTGCCGCCACCGTAACCATCTGCTCCCCACCCCCTTCCCTCCACTTCCCCCGCCTTCTGATCCCCCCTCACCTGTCCCAGTATCTCCGATGCCCCTGTGTCCATCCCGGTGTCCCTCCAGAATCCTTCATGGGCGCTGCCATCCTGCAAAATGGTGGGCGCATACGCAGTGCGCCCGCCGGCCGGCAGATTCCATTCATTTATTTTGATCACTGTGATAAACTCTCACAGTGATCAAAATAAAAAAAAGTAAATAAACCCCCCCTTTATCACCCCCTTAGGTAGGGGAAAATAATAAAATAAAGAAAATATTTTTTATTTTTCCATTAGGGTTAGAATTAGGGTTAGGGTTGGAATTAGGGTTAGGGATGGAATTAGGTTTAGGGTTGGAATTAGGGTTAGGGTTGGAATTAGGGTTAGAATTATGGTTAGGGTTGGAATTAGGGTTAGGGTTGGAATTAGGGTTGGGATTAGGGCTAGGGTTGGAATTAGGGTTAAGATTAGGGTTAGGCTTGTGTTTAGGGTTAGAGTTGGGATTAGGGTTAGGGGTGTGTTGAGGTTAGGGTTGTGGTTATGGATAGGGTTGGGATTAGGGTTAGGAGTGTGTTGGGGTTTGGGTTGGAGTTAGAATGGGGGGTTTACACTATTTAGGCACATCAGGGTGTCTCCAAACGCGGCATGGTGCCACCATTGATTCCAGCCAATTTTGCTTTCAAAAAGTCAAACAGTGCTCCCTCCATTCCGAGCCCTGACGTGTGCCCAAACAGTGGTTTACCCCAACATATGGGGTATCAGCGTACTCAGGAAAAATTGCACAACATCTTTGGGGGTCTAATTTCTCCTGTTACCCTTGGGAAAATAAAAAATTGGGTACTAAAAAAATGATTTTTGTGGAAAAAAATGATTTTTTTATTTTCAAGGCTCAGCGCTATAAACTTCTGTGAAGAACTTGGGGATTCAAAGTGCTCACCACACATCTAGATGAGTTCCTTGGGGGATCTAGTTTCCAAAATGGGGTCACTTGTGGGGGGTTTCTACTTTTTAGAACACATCATGGGCTCTGCAAACGTAACATGACGCCCGCAGACCATTCCATCAAGTCGTCATTTCAAAACGTCACTACTTCTCTTCCGAGCCCCGACGTGTGCCCAAACAGTGGTTCCCCCCCATATATGGGATACCAGCGTACTCAGGACAAATTGCACAACAACTTTTGTGGTCCAATTTCTCCTGTTACCCTTGTCAAAATAAAAAATTGTGGGCTAAAATATCATTTTTGAGGAAAAAAAATGATTTTTTATTTTCACTGCTCTGCGTTATAAACTTCTGTGAAGCACTTGGGGGGTTCAGAGTGCTCACATCACATCTAGATAAGTTCCTTAAAGGGTCTACTTTTCAAAATGGTGTCACTTGTGTTTTTTTCACTGTTTAGGTACACAGAGGCTCTCCAAATGCGTCATGATGTCCGCTAACGACTGGAGCTAATTTTTGTATTTGAAAAGTCAAATGGTGCTCCTTTCCTTCTGGGCCCTGCCGTGCGCCCAAACAGTGGTTTATAACCACATATGAGGTATCGGTTTACTCAGGAGAAATTGACCAGGAAATTTTAGGATCCACTTTATCCTGTTGTCCATGTGAAAATAAAAAACTGAGGCTAGAAGATAATTTTTGTGAAAAAAAGTACTTTCTTTTTTTTACAGATCAATTTGTGAAACACCTGGGGGTTCAAAGTGCTCACTATGCATCTAGATAAGTTCCTTGGGTGGTCTAGTTTCCAAAATGGGGTCACTTGTGGGGGAGCTCCAATGTTTAGGCACACAGAGACTCTCCAAATGTGACATGGCAACCGCTAAATATTCTGGCATATTTTCCATTCAAAAAGTCAAATGGCACTCTTTCCCTTCTGAGCCCTGCCGTGCGCTCAAACAGTGGTTTATGACCACACATGAGGTATCGTTGTACTCAGGAGAAATTGCCCAACAAATTTAGGATCCAATTTATCCTGTTACCCATGTGAAAATGAAAAAATTGATGCTAAATTAAATTTTTTGTCAGAAAAATTAAAATGTCCATTTTTTCCTTCCATATTGCTTTAGTTCCTGTTAGGCACCAGAAGTGTTAATAATCTTCTTGAATGTAGTTTTGAGTAGCTTGAGGAGTGTAGTTTTTAGAATTATGTCACTTTTGGGTATTTTCTGCCATATAGACCCCTCAAAGTGACTTCAAATGTGAGGTGGCCCCTAAAAAAATGGTTTTGTATATTTTGTTGTAAAAATGAGAAATCGCTGGTCAACTTTTAACCCTTATAACTTCCTAACAAAACAAAATTTTGTTTCCAAAAAAATTGTGCTGATGTAAAGTAAACATGTGGGAAATGTTATTTATTAACTATTGTGTGTCACATAACTCTCTGGTTTAACAGAATAAAAAATCAAAATATGAAAATTGCGAAATTTACAAAATTTTCACCAAATTTCCATTTTTTCACAAATAAATGCAAAAATTATCAACCTAAATTTACCACTATCATGAAGCCCAATATGTCACAAAATACAGTCTCAGAATCGCAAGGATCCGTTGAAGCGTTCCTGAGTTATTACCTCATAAAGGGACACTGGTCAGAATTGCAAAAAATGGCCTGGTCATTAAGGTCAAAATAGGCTGGGTCATGAAGGGGTTAAACAAATCAAGTTCATTATTAATACAGGCCGTAAGAATCTCCATACGTCTTCATTTCTTTAATCTTCAAGCTGAGTTTTTTCATGGAAGGAGCTGATCTTTTCTTCCAGTATGAGGCTATTAGACACTTTGACGATGTTAGAATATGGAGGAGCAGCCTGGCAGGACCCTTGCTCATAGATACGGGTGGAACATTAAGTAAATAAGCCACAGGATCCAGAGGTATCTCTACATCCAACACCTAAGAAATCAACCCCTGTACTCTCTTCCAGAAGGGGGGTATAGTCTGGCGATCCCAGAATATATGTGGCAATGAGCCCTCAGCCCCCAGGCATCTCCAGCATCTATCTGACATGGCAGGGTAAATATTATGTAAAACCTCCTGCGTATGATACCAATACATCAGTATCTTGTACTGATTTTCCTTCTGTATTGTGCATGGTGATGATTTAGCTGCCTAAGGGTACCGTTACACCTAGCAACTCACCAGCGATCCCGACCAGCGATATGACGCGGTCAGGATCGCTGGTGAATCGCTAGGTGGTCGCTAGTGAGCTGCCACACAGGCAGATCTCACCAGCGACATCGCAGGGGTCGGGGGTCGCTACTTACCTGTCAGACGCGGCGATCCTGCGTCTTCCCGCCCGGCTCCACGCGTCGCTCGTCGGCGCCACAGGAAGCGCCGCAGGAAGTGGACGACGAGGAATGGTCCAGCAGCTTCTCGCGCAATCAGCGATAACCAGCGGGGGAGCCGGTCGGAGGTAAGTATCACATGCAGCGATATCGCTAGCAATATCGCTGCTACGTCACAAAATCGGTGACTTTACAGTGATATTGCTAGCGATAACGCAGTGTGTAACGGGGGCTTTAGACCATATGACCTGCCAGATAGGAAGTGGAAGTTCCCTCCCCAGGTATCTCTCCCACTTAATCATGTAAGTATGTTTAGGAGGGGGTCTAATGGCAGAGTGAACAGTATATTATAAAAGTCTGTGATCAAACCCTTTGTAGAGGGGTTCCCTTTACAGAGTCGCTCAAAGGGAGTGGGGGTAGAGAACGTTGTGTTTTTATATAAAGATAAGGCCAGGTGGCGAATTTGTAAGTATGAGAAGTAGGTCCTAAGTGGGAGATTAAACCGCTCTCTAAGAGTCTGGAAAGGAAGAATATTTATGTTAAAGGGGTCTACAATATCTGCATAATAAAATAATTGTGATTGAAGCCATGGTTCTGCCATAGCTGCAGGAATACTATAAAGTATGGAGAGTGTAAAAAAGAAGGAGATCATATGGGGACCTGGGGGAGATCAATGGAAAGGCCCTGTTGCTTATCCTCCAAATTTTCATTGTTAATGCCATAGAGCCCAGCAGAGGAACTGAGGGGCATGTACTCCCATCTCTCCATAACAATGAATTGGGATACGCTGGAGCCATCCAAAGTTTATCGATTTCTACCCATTTGCTATAAGCCCGCAAGGAGGCCCAAGCTGGTATCCTTCTAAGGTGCACGGCCAAGTTATATCTCCAGATGTCTGGAAAGGTAATACCCCCTGCGTTTTTGGAGAGGTGAGGACTGATTTAGCTATTCGATGTCGCAGTACAGTAATCTTAAACAACACAGGTCCCAATAGGTACAGGAGGAGAGAGGACCCTGCCCACGAGGGCTCACAATCTACAAGGGCTGGGTGAGGATACAATAGCTGAGGGCCGAGCTGGTCATGCAGTGGTTTGGTGGATCGGTGGTTACTGCAGGTTATAGGCGTGTTGGAAGAGGTAGGTCTTCAGGTTCCTTTTGAAGGTTTCCACAGTAGGTGAGAGTCTGATATGTTGTGGTAGAGTTCGAGAGTAGGGCGGATGCACCGGAGAAATCTTGTATGCGTTTGTGGGAAGAGGAGATAAGAGGGGAGTCGAGAAGATCTTGTGAGGATCGGATGATGCATGCAAGTAAGTACCGGGAGACGAGGTCACAGATGTATGGTGGGCACAGGTTGTGGATGGCTTTGTATATCATGGTTAGGGTTTTGAGCTGGAGTCTTTGGGTAATATGGAGCCAGTGCAGGGATTGACAGAGGAGGGAGGCTGGGGAAGAGCGGGGAAACAGGTGGATTAGTCAGGCAGCGGAGTTTAGAATAGATTGGAGGGGTGCGAGAGTGTTAGCGGGGAGGCCATAGAGCAGGAGGTTGCAGTAGTCAAGGTGGGAGATGAAGAGGGCATGGATTAGGGTTTTTGCAGATTCTTGGTTGAGGAATGTACGGATCCGAGAAATATTTTTGGGTAGAGATGAGCGACTTTGCCTTGTTTAGGGTCAAGTCGGGTTTCATGAAACCCGACTTTCTCAAAAGTCAAGTTGAACGAAATAGGCCGACTATCCGGAAAAGTCGGAGGTCCGACTGAAACACGAAACCCAATGCAAGTCAATGGGGAAGCAAAGTCGTCAGGGAGAGGAGGACAGTAAACACACCTATAGTGCCCATTTCAATGCCAACGACATCAATTCTTATTACTTAAGCTTGTCAAGCTTAATTTACTTTATAATAATAGTTACGCATTGAAAACTGGGGGTTATTTGGCTAAAGTTGTGGGGGGGAAGGGCTGGCGCCAGGTTTTCATGTGCCCCGGGCGAAAGAGTGTCAGTGGGCCCCTTTAACACATACCACAATTCATGATGCTCCGATACAGCAGAGAAATATTGGTATAGTGCAATGAGAAATACTTCACTTCTTACATTACATGACTGATATCTATTTTAAATTCTACAATAGCTCAAAAACCGGACAGTATATTCCTCCATACAGTGTTATGTCCACCACATAGTGCACCATACAGAATAATGAGCCCCATATATTGCTCCATACAGAATAATCGGTCCCATATAATGTTCCATACAGTATATGATGAGCTCCACATAATGCTACAATATATGATGGTCCCCATATAATGTGCCATACAGTATAGGACGGTCCCCATAGAATAGAATGAGCCCCACATATTGCTCCATGCAGTATAATGAGTCGCATATAAAGCTCCATACAGTATATGATGAGCCCCATATATTGCTCCATACAGAATGGGCTCCAGCCCCATAAATAATGAACCCCATATGATGCTCCAGTATATGATGGGCACCATGGATGATTCTCCATTGTATGATGGGCCTATATATTGCTCCATATATAATGGGCCCCATATGATGCTTTAGTATATGATGGGCCCCATATGACGCTCCAGTATATGATGGGCCCCATGGATGATGCTCCATTGTATGATGGGCCTATATTATGCTCCATATATAATGGGCCCCATATGATGCTCTAGAATATGATGGGCCCCATATGATGCTCCATTATATGAAGGGCCCCATGGATGATGCTCCAGTGTATGATGGGCCTATACACTGCGTGCAGAATTATAAGGCAAATGAGTATTTTGAGCACATCATCCTTTTCATACATGTTGTCCTACTCCAAGCTATATAGGCTTGAAAGTCAACTGCCAATTATGTAAATCAGGTGATTTGCATCTCTGTAATGAGGAGGGGTGTGGTCTAATGACATCAACACCCTATATAAGGTGTGCTTAATTATTAGGTAACTTCCTTTCCTTTGGCAAAATGGGTCAGAAGAGAGATTTGACGGACTCTGAAAAGTCAAAAATTGTGAGATGTCTTGCAGAGGGATGCAGCAGTCTTGAAATTGCCAAACTTTTGAAGCGTGATCACTGAACAATCAGGCAATTCATGGCAAATAGCCAACAGGGTCACAAGAAGCGTGTTGATAAAAAAAGGCTCAAAATAACTGTCCATGAATAGAGGAAAATCAAGTGTGAAGCTGCCAAGATGCCATTTGCCACCAGTTTTGCCGTATTTCAGAACTGCAACGTTACTGGAGTACCAAAAAGCACAAGGTGTGCCATACTCTGGGACATGACCAAGGTAAGGAAGGCTGGAAAACGACCACCTTTGAACAAGAAACATAAGATGAAATGTCAAGACTGGGCCAAGAAATATGTTAAGACAGTTTTTTGTAAGGTTTTATGGACTGATGAAATGAGAGTGACTCTTGATGGGCCAGATGGATGGGCCCAAGGCTGGATCAGTAAATGCTGTAGAGCTCCACTCTGACTCAGACGCCAGCAAGGTGGAGGTGGGGTACTGGTATGGGCTGGTATCATCAAAGATAAACTTGTGGGACTTATTCGGGTTGAGGATGGAGGGAAGCTCAACTCCCAGACCTACTGCTAATTTCTGGAAGACACCTTCTTCAACCAGTGGTACAGGAAGAAGTCAGTATTGTTCAAGAAAATCATGATTTTTATGCAGGCCAATGCTCCATCACATGCATCCAAATACTCCACAGCGTGGCTGCCCAGTAAAGGTCTAAAAGAAGAAAAAATAATGACATGGCCCCCTTGTTCACCTAATCTGAACCCCACAGAGAACCTGGGGAGTCAAAACATTACACCTCTGGGAACAGTGTCAGGGAGGCTGTGGTGGCTGCTGCACGCAATGTTGATCGTAAACAGATCAAGCAACTGACAGAATGTATGGATGGAAGGCTTTTGAGTGTCATCGTAAAGAAAGGTGGCTATGTTGGTCCTTTTTTTTTGTTTTGAATGTCAGAAATGTTTATTTCTACATTTTGTGTTGTTATATTGGTTTACCTGGTGAAAATAAACAAGTGAGATGGGTTTATACTGCACAGTAATAGTTACCTGCACAAACAGATATCCTCCTAAGATAGCCAAATCTAAAAAAAACCCACTCCAACTTCCAAAAATATTAAGCTTTGATATTTATGAGTCTTTTCGGTTGATTGAGAACATAGTTGTTGTTCAATAATAAAAAGAATCCTCTCAAATACAACTTGCCTAGTAATAATTATGCAAACAAGTATCAACCTAGGGCCTTGTCAGATCACTCCCCTGTTATGGCGACATTTAATTGGGAAAATGGCGGGAGAGGGGAACGGGCACCATGGTCGTTTAACGCATTCTGGTTACCTATTATTCAAGCAGATGCTAGGATCCCTGATTGCTAAAATAATTTTTTGCTATTAATGAGGGTGCAGCCCCCAGGGAAATAATATGGGATGCGTCTAAAGCTTATCTGAGAGGACTGTTGATCTCGGAAGTGAATAGAGTTAGAATTAAGTCTAGAGAATATGAGGAACTTTTACAGAAGGAAGCTATCTCTGCAGAATTGCAATATTTGAAAACTCCGTCGGATATACATTTTAACGCATTAAAAGATGGGGAAAAACTTTCAACCCAACATAAGCTTTCAAAAGCTGCAGATAAACAATACTTCCGGCGGCAGGTCTATTTCGGGGAGGGGGAGGGAACTGGACATCTACTAGCTACCCTGATCAAGACTCAATCTGGCCCTGCAATGGTAGCGGAGATAAAAAACAAAAATGGGGAACTAGAAAGATCTTCTGGGGCAATTCTAGCAACTTTTAGCGAGTTTTTTGAGACATTATATAATTCGCAGGGCGGGTTCTCTGACGAGTTGCTCAGTAGCTTTTTGGGGACTGCTGGTCTGCCTTCTCAGTCGGAATCAGAAGCTGTTGGGCTGGAGGCACCAATTAGTCTGGAGGAATAAGGGTACCGTTACACCTAGCGATGCACCAGCGATCCCGACTAGCGAATATGACGCAGTCAGGATGGCTGGTGCATCGCTAGGTGGTCGCTAGTGAGCTGCCACTCAGTCAGATCTCACCAGCGACATCGCAGGGGACGGGGATCGCTACTTACCTGTCAGACGCGGCGATCCTGCGTCCTCCCGCCCACGTCCACGCGTCGCTCGTCGTCACAGCAGGAAGCGCCGCAGGAAGTGACCGACAAGGAATGGTCCAGGAGCTTCTCGCGCGATCAGCGATGAGCAGCGGGGGAGCCGGTCGGAGGTAAGTATCACATGCAGCGATATCGCTAGCAATATCGCTGCAACGTCACAAAATCGGTGACTTTACAGCGATATTGCTAGCGATATCGCAGTGTGTAACGGGGGCTTTAGAGGAGGCTCTAGATCAGTGATGGTTAACCTTGGCACTCCACCTGTTGTAAAACTACAACTCACAGCATGCCCTTGCAACCTGCAGCAGTTGAGGCAGCAGTTGAGGCATGCTGGTAGTTGTAGTTCTCCAACAGCTGGAGTGCCAAGGTTCACCATCACTGCTCTAGATTCTATGGCAGGAATAAGACACCGGGGTCTGATGGGCTGCCTGTGGAGGTATATAAACAGTACTCAAATATAATGCCTCCACAGCTGTTGAAGGTGTTTGAGGCAGCTAGGGAAGATGGGCACTTTCCCCGGTCCTTGAATGAAGCAATCATAGTGGTGATCCCCAAGGCTGATAAGGATCCTTGTCTTCCAGAGTCATACAGGCCTATCTCCCTTTTAAACATTGATGTCAAGATTTTTGCAAAGATTCTGGCGATGCGGCTGTCTGGAGTAATATCTAGTATTATTCATCCAGATAAAACTGGTTTTATGCCAGAGAAATCAACTGCAATTAATATCCGGCGGTTATATCTAAATTTACAGATCCCATCTAAGGGATAGGAACCTAGGGCTGTTGCATTTTTGGATGCTGCTAAAGCATTTGACTGCGTCGAATACCCATATCTCTGGGCTATATTAGCCAAGATGGGTTTCTGTAAAAATTGTATTGCCTGGATACAGCTGCTGAATTCGACTCCAGAGGCCAAAATTAGAATTAATGGGGAGATCTCAAATACAATTAACTTATACATAGGGACCAGACAGGGGTGCCCCCTGTCTCCCCTACTGTTTGATCTGGCATTGAGCCCTTGGCAGTAGTAATTCAGGCGACACCTGAAATTAAGGGGTTTGGGTATGAGTCTTTGCAAGAAAAAATAGTGTTGTATGCTGATGACATGCTTTTGTTTTTGGGAGAGTGGCCATCTTCTCTGAGGGTGGCAATGTAAGTCTTTGGATCCTTCGCAGTGATCTCTGGTTTATGTATTAACTGGGAGAAATCTTCAATTATGCCGGTGGGAGATGCTCCCGAGAACTCCTTGGAATTGGCCAGACGATTAAATGTAGTCAAAGAGTTTAAATAATTGGGAATTCATAGTAAGGCTAGTTTCACACTTGCTTTTTTTTGCAGCGCGTTTTTCCCGCAAAAAAACGCATTGAAAAAACGCATACAAAAGCATACAACTGCTGCGTTTTTTTCAAGCATTTTTATGAGCATGCATGAAAAAAACGCAGCGTTTTTATGCGTTTGTATGCGTTTTTAGTGCGTTTTTACCGCGTTTGCGTTTTTTTCCAACATTAGGTGGCCCCTCACACTAACCCAAACCATGACTTTACTAACCCTAACCATGACCCTAACCCTAACCCTAACCCTGACCCTAACCCTAACCCTAACCCTTAACCAAACCATACTTAACCCTAACCCAAACCCTAAACCCTAACTAACCCTAACCCTGACCCTAAACCTAACCCTAACCCTAACCCTATCCCTGACCCTAACCCTAACCCTAACCCTGACCCTAACCCTTAACCAAACCATACTTAACCCTAACCCAAACCCTAAACCCTAACTAACCCTAACCCTGACCCTAAACCTAACCCTAACCCTAACCCTGACCCTAACCCTAACCCTAACCCTGACCCTAACCCTTAACCAAACCATACTTAACCCTAACCCAAACCCTAAACCCTAACTAACCCTAACCCTGACCCTAACCCTGACCCTAAACCTAACCCTAACCCTTACCCTAACCCTAACCCTAACCCTGACCTTAACCAAACCATACTTAACCCTAACCCAAACCCTAAACCATAACTAACCCTAACCCTGACCCTAAACCTAACCCTAACCCTGACCCTGACCCTAACCCTAACCCTAAACCCCCTTAACTAACCCTAACTCTAACCCAAACCCCTAAATTCCATGGTTAACAAAAAAAACGCATGTGCAAAAAAACGCATACATAAGCATGCCAATGCGCACATATGCGCACCCATAGACTATAATGGGTGTCTTGCTGTAAAAAAACGCATTGCGCGCGCATGCGTTTTTTTGAGGCAAGTCGGACGCACCAAAAAATGCAACAGGTTGCATTTTGTGCACCCGAGCGCTTACCACAAAAAAACGCATGCGCGGTAAAACGCGTACAAACGCATGTGTATGCGCACATAAGCGCATCCCATGCAAAGTATAGGAAAAAAAAACGCATGCGCTATTTAGCGCTAAATTACCGCGAAAAAAAAACGCAAATGTGAAACCAGCCTAACATAGTTTTGAAGGCTGAAGGAAGACCTTATGTCCATCTAGTTCAGCCTATTTTTAGTGCAGCTGTTCTGCATTGTTGATCCTGGGGAAGGCAAAAAACCCACAGAGTAGAAGCCAATTTTCTCCATAGGGAAAAAAATCCCTTCCCCTAAGTTGGGTCAACCATCTACCTATAATATTATGTTATTCGTAACCTTCTATACGGTTACTCACAAGAAAAACATCCATTCCTTTCTTAAATTCATTCAGTGAGTTGGCCATCACCACTTCCTCAGGAAGAGAATTCCAGAGCCTCACTGCTCTTTCCGTGAAGAACGCTCTTCTATGCTGGTGCAGAAATTGTCTTTCCTCCAAACGAAGAGAATGCCCCCTTGTTCTTGTCACAGTCCTTGGTACAAACAGTTCATTGGAGAGATCTCTGTATTGCCCTCTGATATACTTGCACATATATATTAGGTCTCCAGTAAGTCTTCTCTTTTCTAGAGTAAATAGACCTAATTTTGATAACCTTTCTGGGTTTTGTAGTGAACCAACTCCATTTATCATTTTAGTAGCCCGCCTTTGAACCCTTTCAAGTTCAGTAATGTCTTTCTTGAGCACCGGCATCCAAAATTACACACAATACTCCAAGGGTGGTCTGACGAGTGATTTGTACAGAGGGAGAATTATGTTTTCATCTCGTGTCCCCAGACCTCTTCTAATGCATCCCATGACCCTATTTGCTTTGGTGGCAGCTGCCTGACACTGGGCACTCCAATTTAGCTTCTTATTGACTAAGATGCCTAAGTCTTTTTCCATGTCTGATTTCCCAAGCAGTTTCCCATTTAGTAAGTAATTGTAGCATCTGTTTCTCCTTCCCATGTGCATAACCTTACACTTATCTGTGTTAAACCTCATTTGCCATTTTTCAGCCCAATTCTCCATTATTCATCTTGGATATAATATACAAGATTTTGAGCATTTAAATATTACCCCGCTACTGGCTAAATTAAAAAAAAAATAAATGACTGGTGCAAGTTACCACTGAGTATGGTGGGAAGGGCAAACCTGGTAAAAATGGTTCTCATGCCACAAGCTTTGTATGCCCTCCACAATGCGCCCATTTGGATTCCTGGTCGAATCTTTTATCAGATAAACAGAATATTTAGAGAGCTTATCTGGAAGAGGAGTGTTCCTAGAATTCGGTTGGAGGTTTTGCGTACATCTAAAGAACTGGGGGGGTTAGCGGTTCCTGACCCGTTTCTGTATTATCTTGCAGCCCAGTTGCAACATTTTAGAGGATGGGGGAGGAGGATTCCTTCATGTGAAGTTCCTCGTGATGTATGCTTACATGCGTAGTGGGAAGGGACTTACTGCTGCAGGCGCTAGACTCAGTGCAGTTCCGTCAGGGTCAAGCTATCAATACTCCGATAATGAAGTACATGGATAAGGTATGGAACACGGTCAAAGAAATATTGGGTATACAGGGAGTCACGGCGCATTCCCTGATCTGGAGAAACTTGACATGTACAGAGCTAAATAAATTAGAGGGTTTGAACTATGGGAGAGGAGAGGGCTTAACCCCTTCACGACCTTTGACGCCACGTAGGCGTCATGAAGAGTCGTGCCAGAACGACCCATGACGCCTATGTGGCGTCATGACTTTAAAGCCCCCCTGCGGGTCGGGTGACCTAGGTCACTGAAAGGTCACCCGACCCGCAGATACAGGGGGCTTTGTTCTTCGCCACAGGGGGCGTGGCTTCGCCCCCATGTGGCTACGATCGCTCTGATTGGCTGTTAAAAGTGAAACAGCCAATCAGAGCGATAGTAATATTTCATCAATGAAAATTGATGAAATATTACAATCCAGCCATGGCCGATGCTGCTGTAGCATCGGACATGGCTGGAGACACCGATTCCACCCCCCCCAGCGGCGATCGCCCCCCCTGCAACTGAATGACAGCGGCGATCTGCCGCCGCTGTCATGATCTGCCCCCCTCCCATTCCCTCTGCTCCCCGCCAGCTTCCGATAACCCCCTCACCGCATCTCACCTCCCCCGGCACCTTCTAAGTCCCCGTGTCGCTCCCGGTGTCCGGCGGGTCCGGTTCATGGGCGCCGCCATCTTAGAAAATGGCGGGCGCATGCGCAGTGCGCCCGCCCGAATCTGCCGGCTGCAGATTCAATTCTTTAATTTTGATCACTCTCACAGTGATCAAAATGAAAGAAAAAGTAAATAAACCCCCCGATTATCACCCCACAACTAATAAAATAAAGAAAATATTTTTATTTTTATTTTTCCATTAGGGTTAGGTTTAGGGTTGAAAAGAGGGTTAGGGTTAGGGTTGAAAAGAGGGTTAGGGTTAGGGTTGAAAAGAGGGTTAGGGTTAGGGTTGGAAAGAGGGTTAGGGTTGGAAAGAGGTTTAGGGTTAGGGTTGGAAAGAGGGTTAGGGTTAGGGTTGGAAAGAGGGTTAGGGTTGGAAAGAGGGTTAGGGTTAGGGTTGGAAAGAGGATTAGGGTTAGGGTTGGAAAGAGGGTTAGGGTTAGGGTTGGAAAGAGGGTTAGGGTTGGAAAGAGGGTTAGGGTTAGGATTGGAAAGAGGGTTAGGGTTGGAAAGAGGGTTAGGGTTAGGGTTGGAATTAGGGTTAGCGTTGGAATTAGGGTTAGGCTTGTGGTTAGGGATGTGTTAGGGTTAGGGCTGTGGTTAGGGGTGTGTTGGGGTTAGGGTTGGAGTTAGAATTGAGGGGTTTCCACTGTTTAGGCACATCAGGGGGTCGCCAAACGCGACATGGTGCAACCATTGATTCCAGCAAATTTTGCGTTCAAAAAGTCAAACGGTGCTCCCTCCCTTCCAAGCCCTGACGTGTGCCCAAACAGTGGTTTACCCCAACATATGAGGTATCAGCGTACTCAGGAAAAATTGCACAACAACTTTTGGGGACTAATTTCTTGTGTTACCCTTGGGAAAATAAAAAATTGGGGGCTAAAAAATTATTTTTGTGGAAAAAAATGATTTTTTCATTTTCACGTCTCTGCATTATAAACTTCTGTGAAGCACTTGGGGGTTCAAAGTGCTCACAAAACATCTTACATACGTTCCTTGGAAGGTCTAGTTTCCAAAATGGGGTCACTTGTGGGGGGTTTCCACTGTTTAGGCACATCAGGGGCTCTGCAAACATAATGACGACCGCAGACTATTCCATCAAAGTCTGCATTTCAAAACGTCACTACTTCCTTTCCGAGCCTAGACGTGTGCCCAAACAATGGTTCCCCCCCACATATGGGGTACCAGTGTACTCAGGACAAACTGGACAACAACTTTTGGGGTCCAATTTCTCCTGTTACCCTTGTAAAAATAAAAAATTGCGGGCTAAAAAATCCTTTTTTGAGTAAAAAAAAGATTTTTTATTTTCACGGTTCTGCATTATAAACTTCTGTGAAGCACTTGGGGGTTCAAAGTGCTGCTCACCACACATCTAGATAAGTTCCTTGGTGGTCTAGTTTCCAAAATGGGGTCCAAAACCAGGGGAAGAGTCTTGAGGAGATCATTTGCATATTCACAGTGCCTTCTGGGATAAGTGAAGAGTCTCCGCGAGCTCAACGATCACTGGGTTTTGGCCGTTGCAGCTGAAAAGAGGAAATCGGAAAACCAGGGGAAGAGTCTTGAGGAGATCATTTGCATATTCACAGTGCCTTCTGGGATAAGTGAAGAGTCTCCGCGAGCTCAACGATCACTGGGTTTTGGCCGTTGCAGCTGAAAAGAGGAAATCGGAAAACCAGGGGAAGAGTCTTGAGGAGATCATTTGCATATTCACAGTGCCTTCTGGGATAAGTGAAGAGTCTCCGCGAGCTCAACGATCACTGGGTTTTGGCCGTTGCAGCTGAAAAGAGGAAATCGGAAAACCAGGGGAAGAGTCTTGAGGAGATCATTTGCATATTCACAGTGCCTTCTGGGATAAGTGAAGAGTCTCCGCGAGCTCAACGATCACTGGGTTTTGGCCGTTGCAGCTGAAAAGAGGAAATCGGAAAACCAGGGGAAGAGTCTTGAGGAGATCATTTGCATATTCACAGTGCCTTCTAGGATAAGTGAAGAGTCTCCGCGAGCTCAACGATCACTGGGTTTTGGCCGTTGCAGCTGAAAAGAGGAAATCGGAAAACCAGGGGAAGAGTCTTGAGGAGATCATTTGCATATTCACAGTGCCTTCTAGGATAAGTGAAGAGTCTCCGCGAGCTCAACGATCACTGGGTTTTGGCCGTTGCAGCTGAAAAGAGGAAATCGGAAAACCAGGGGAAGAGTCTTGAGGAGATCATTTGCATATTCACAGTGCCTTCTGGGATAAGTGAAGAGTCTCCGCGAGCTCAACGATCACTGGGTTTTGGCCGTTGCAGCTGAAAAGAGGAAATCGGAAAACCAGGGGAAGAGTCTTGAGGAGATCATTTGCATATTCACAGTGCCTTCTGGGATAAGTGAAGAGTCTCCGCGAGCTCAACGATCACTGGGTTTTGGCCGTTGCAGCTGAAAAGAGGAAATCGGAAAACCAGGGGAAGAGTCTTGAGGAGATCATTTGCATATTCACAGTGCCTTCTGGGATAAGTGAAGAGTCTCCGCGAGCTCAACGATCACTGGGTTTTGGCCGTTGCAGCTGAAAAGAGGAAATCGGAAAACCAGGGGAAGAGTCTTGAGGAGATCATTTGCATATTCACAGTGCCTTCTGGGATAAGTGAAGAGTCTCCGCGAGCTCAACGATCACTGGGTTTTGGCCGTTGCAGCTGAAAAGAGGAAATCGGCGCGCGAATTTTGGCTCATCTTTCATCGTTTTTAAGAAATCTCAAGATGGAAGAGGCCAGGAGCCATTTGGTGAGCTGCATTTCTTGCTACATGTTCACAGATTTACCAGTGGAAAAGCCAAACTTCACATGCCACAAATGCAAGCTTGTGACCCTGTTGGAGGAAAAGTTGCAAAATCTCGAAGAGAGGTTAGCTACGATTAAGATCATTAAGGAAGGTGAAGAGTTCTTGGACAGAGCAGAATTATCTCTTCATGTTACAGAAAGAGAAGAAATTCGAAGTGCACCTGAAGAAACAGAGGAATGGAGACAAGTGACCCAGAGAAGCAGGAGGATCAGGAGGCAGTCAGCACCCATACTGCTCAGAAACCAGTACCAGGCTCTCACGCAGGAAAACGATGAAGAAATACATCAGGATAAGACTTTGCCAACAAACAGCAACCTTGTACGCCTTCAGAGTCCTCCTGGATGGAGAAAGAAAAATGTTGTGAAGAAGAAACGGAGAGTGGTGGTCATGGGGGATTCCCTGTTGAGAGGAACAGAGGCCGCTATCTGCAGACCGGATATAACTTCAAGAGAAATGTGCTGTCTTCCAGGTGCAAAAATTAAAGATGTGTCTGACAGGATATCAGGACTCTTCAGACCTACAGATGACTACCCATTCCTGCTACTACATGTGGGGACAAATGACACCGCAAGAAACGACCTGGAAACCATCTGCAGAGACTTTGAAGACTTAGGCAAGAAAGTGAAAGAACTGGGAGTGCAGGTGGTCTTCTCTTCCATCCTCCCAGTGGATGGCCATGGAACAAGGAGGTGGAATAAGATTCTGCAGGTGAACAACTGGCTACGTCGATGGTGCCGTCAGCAATGATTTGGATTTCTGGATCACGGAGTGAACTACTTATACGATGGACTACTTGCTAGAGATGGGGTGCACCTTACGAAGACTGGAAAGCATGTATTTGGAAGTCGCCTTGCTACACTTGTAAGGAGAGCTTTAAACTAGAACAACATGGGAAGGGAAGCAAAAGACCAGAAAAAGCCATACACCTGACAAATGCTATTGAGAACTCTGCTATTAGAAGTGGAAAGGAAGAACAAAGACGAAAGAATCTAATTAATAAAAATATTGGAGAAAGAGAAACCAATCACAAACTAAAATGTTTCTATACTAATGCACAAAGCATGGGCAACAAACAAGGAGAATTGGAACTACTAACACAGGAAAAGAAATATGATGTCATTGGAATCACTGAAACTTGGTGGGACAATACACATGACTGGAATACAAGACTAGAAGGATACAACTTATTTGCAAGAAACAGACTTGATAAACGAGGAGGGGGTGTCGCATTGTATGTTAGAAATGCGTATATCTGCACAGAGATTGAAGCTTCAGAGACTGGGAGTTCTGTGGAAACTGTTTGGGTAAGAATACAAGGACAGAACAATGGAAAGGACACCATTGTAGGCATTTACTACAGGCCGCCTGTGCAAGCTGTAGATATGGATGAACTCTTTATGCATCAAATGGCCAAGTTCTCCAAAAAATATGACATAGTTGTCATGGGAGATTTCAACTATCCAGACATTTGTTGGGAATCTCTCTCAGGCAAAACTAACAGGTCAAGGAAATTCTTATCCTCTCTTGCTGACAACTTTATCTTCCAAAAGGTAAAGGAGAAAACAAGGGGAACTGCTACCTTGGATCTAATCCTTATAAACAGGGAGGAAATGGTTGAGGAGGTAAAAGTGGCTGGGACCCTAGGAGGTAGCGACCATGCTATTTTAGAATTTTGGATAACTAGAGGCGGAAGACCTGTGAAGACTCAGACGTCAAGGTTAGATTTCAGAAAGGCAGATTTTAAGGGATTCAGAAAGAGAATTGGAGGGATCCAATGGCTGGATATCCTTAAAGACAAAAATGTCCAGGAAGGATGGGAAATCTTGAAAAATGAAATTCTCAAAGCACAGTTGTTAACAATTCCGAAAAGAGGGAAGAATAGGAAGCATTTAAGGAAACCAGGATGGATGAACACAGAACTTAAGCACATGCTAAAAAGGAAGAAAAAAATGTTTATAAAATGGAAAGAGGGAGGCATATCTAAAGAAGAATATAATGCTGTCTGCAGAACCTGCAGGGCACAAATCAGATTAGCTAAAGCTGAAAATGAATTGAGACTTGCAAGAGATGTCAAAAGCAATAATAAAGGATTTTGGGGATATGTCAAAAGTAAAAGAAAAGTCAAAGATGCTATAGGATTTTTACAGGATGAAAATGATGAAATGGTAAGACAGGATGTTGAGAAGGCTGAACTTTTAAATTCCTATTTTGCATCTGTTTTCTCTCAGAAAGGAAATGTAACATCAACTGTTATTCACTGTCCTATTAAGGGAATAGAAGAATCCAGGATATTTATAAACAGAAAGATAGTGAGGAAACACTTAGCTAACCTAAATGAATTCAAGTCTCCAGGTCCAGATGAATTACACCCCAGAGTACTGAAGGAGATAGCAGAAGAAATTTTTGAACCCCTCTCCATAATCTTTGAAAATTCTTGGAGAACAGGAGAAGTGCCAGAAGACTGGAGAAGAGCAAATGTTGTTCCTATCTTCAAAAAGGGGAAGAAGGTGGACCCAGGCAACTATAGGCCGGTGAGTCTGACTTCTATACCAGGAAAGATCTTTGAACAAATTATTAAACAACATGTATGTCAATACTTGGATAAGAATGAAGTGATTAAACAGAGTCAGCATGGGTTTGTAACTAATAAGTCATGTCAGACTAATTTAATTTCCTTCTATGACGGTATTACTGATTGGGTGGATCAAGGAAATGCTGTAGATATAGTATATCTTGACTTCAGCAAAGCATTTGACAAAGTCTCTCATACAATCCTTATTGAAAAA
This sequence comes from Dendrobates tinctorius, assembly GCF_039654945.1. NCBI lineage: Eukaryota > Metazoa > Chordata > Amphibia > Anura > Dendrobatidae > Dendrobates > Dendrobates tinctorius. Next base: position 3,918,510 of record NW_027361834.1, on the reverse strand, counting down.
ATGACTAAGTATGGAATGGACAAGGCAACTGTTAGGTGGATTCATAACTGGCTTAGTGATCGGACCCAAAGAGTGGTCGTAAATGGCTGCACATCCAGTTGGAAGAATGTCTCAAGTGGGGTACCACAGGGCTCTGTCCTGGGCCCTGTATTGTTCAACATCTTTATCAACGATTTAGATGAAGGAATTGAGGGTAAACTGATTAAATTTGCTGATGACACAAAGCTAGGAGGGATAGCTAATACTAGAGAAGAGAGAGAGAGGATTCAAAAAGATTTAAATAAACTGGAGAAGTGGGCAGCAACTAACAGAATGGTTTTTAACAGGGAGAAATGCAAAGTACTACATCTGGGCAATAAAAATGAAAAAAGCATATATAGAATGGGAGGAATAGGGCTAAGTGACAGCACATGTGAAAAAGACTTGGGTATACTAATAGATCACAGACTGAATATGAGTCAACAGTGTGATGCAGCAGCAAAAAAGGCAAATGCAATTCTAGGATGTATTAACAGAAGCATACAGTCTAGATCACGTGAAGTAATTATTTCCCTCTACTCCTCTTTGGTCAGACCTCATCTGGAATAGTGTGTCCAATTTTGGGCACCACATTTTAAAAAAGACATCAACAAACTGGAGCAAGTTCAGAAAAGAGCGACCAGAATGGTGACCGGTCTGCAAACCCTGTCTTATGAGGAAAGGTTGCAGGATTTGGGAATGTTTAGTTTGCAAAAGAGAAGACTGAGAGGAGACTTAATAGCTGTCTACAAATATCTAAAGGGCTGTCACATTGTAGAAGGATCAACTTTATTCTCATTTGCACAAGGAAAGACTAGAAGCAATGGGATGAAGCTGAATGGGAGGAGACACAGATTAGATATTAGAAAAAACTTTTTGACAGTTAGAGTGATCAATGAGTGGAACAGGCTGCCACGAGAAGTGGTGAGTTCTCCTTCAATGGAAGTCTTCAAACAGAGGCTGGACAGACATCTAACTGGGATGATTTAGCGAATCCTGCTTTGAGCAGGGGGTTGGACCAGATGGCCCAGGAGGTCCCTTCCAACTCTACGATTCTATGATTCTATGACTTGTGGGGGGATTCCACTGTTTAGGCACATCAGAGGCTCTGCAAACGTAACATGATGCCTGCAGACCATTCGATCAAGTCGGTATTTCAAAACGTCACTACTTCCCTTCCGAGCCCCGACGTGTGCCCAAACAATGGTCCCTCCCCACATGTGGGGTATCAGCATACTCAGGGCAAACTGGACAACAACTTTTGGGGTCCAATTTCTCCTGTTACCCTTGTGAAAATAAAAAATTGCGAGCTAAAAATTCATTTTTTGAGGAAAAAAAAAGATTTTTTATTTTCATGGCTCTGCGTTACAATCTTCTGTGAAGCTCTTCGGGGTTCAAGGTGCTCACCACACATCTAGATAAGTTCCTTGGGGGGTCTAGTTTCCAAAATGGGGTCACTTGTGGGGGGTTTCCACAGTTTAGGTACATCAAGGGCTCTGCAAATGTAACATGATGCCCGCAGACCATTCCATCAAAGTCTGCATACCAAAACGTCACTACTTCCCTTCCGAGCCCTGACGTGTGCCCATACAGTGGTCATCCCCCACATATGGGGTATCAGCGTCCTCAGGACAAACTGGACAACAACTTTTGGGGTCCAATTTCTCCTGTTACCCTTGTGAAAAAAAAATTGCGTGCTAAAATTCATTTTTTTTGAGGGAAAAAAAATGATTTTTTATTTTCACGGCTCTGCATTATAAACTTCTGTGAAGCACTTGGGGGTTCAAGGTGCTCACCACACATCTAGATAAGTTCCTTGGGGGGGTCTAGTTTCCAAAATGGGGTCACTTGTGGGGGGTTTCTACTGTTTAGGCACACAGGGGCTCAGCAAATGTAACATGACGCCCGCAGACCATTCCATCAAAGTCAGCATTTCAAAATGTCACTACTTCCCTGCTGAGCCCCAACGTGTGCCCAAACAGTGGTTCCCCCCACATATGGGGTACCAGCGTACTCAGGACAAACTGGACAACAACTTTTGGGGTCCAATTTATCCTAGTACCCTTGTGAAAATAAAAAATTGCCAACTAAAAAAAATTTTTTTAGGAAAAAAAAAGATTTTTTATTTTCACTGCTCTGCATTATAAACTTCTGTGAATCACCTGGGGGTTCAAAGTGCTCACTATGCATCTAGATAAGTTCCTTAGGGGGTCTAGTTTCCAAAATGGGGTCATTTGTGGGGGAGCTCCAAAGTTTAGGCACACAGGGGCTCTCCAAACACGACATGGTGTCCGCTAACGATTGGAGCTAACTTTCATTTCAAAAAGTCAAATGGCACTCATTCCCTTCTGCGCCCTGCCGTGCACCCAAACAGTGGCCCCCCCCCACATATGGGGTACCAGCGTACTCAGGACAATCTGGACAACAACTTTTTTGGTTCAATTTCTCCTGTTACCCTTGTGAAAATAAAAAATAGCGTGCTAAAAAATCATTTTTGAGGAAAAAAAATGATTTTTTATTTTCACTGCTCTATGTTATAAACTTTTGTGAAGCACTTGGGGGTTCAAAGTGTTCACTACACATCTAGATAAGTTCCTTAAGGGGTCTAGGTTCCAAAATTGTGTCATTTGTGGGGGAGCTCCAAAGTTTAGGCACACAGGGGCTCTCCAAATGCGACATGGTGTCCGATAACGATTGGAGCTAATTTTCCATTCAAAAAGTCAAATGGCGCTCCTTCCCTTCCGGGCCCTGCCGTGCACCCAAACAGTGGTTTATGACCATATATGAGGTATCGGTGTACTCAGGAGAAATTGCCCAACAAATTTTAGGATCCATTTTATCCTGTTGCCCATGTGAAAATGAAAAAACTGAGGCTAAAAGATAATTTTTGTGAAAAAAAGTACTTTTTTTTTTTACAGATCAATTTGAGAAGCACCTGGGGGTTCAAAGTGATCACTATGCATCTAGATAAGTTCCTTGGGGGGTCTAGTTTCCAAAATGGCATCACTTGTGGGGGAGCTCCAGTGTTTAGGCACACAGCGACTCTCCAAACGCGACATGGCAAGCGCTAAATATTCCAGCATATTTTCCATTCAAAAAGTCAAATGGCGCTCCTTCCCTTCTGAGCCCTGCCGTGCGCCCAAACAGTGGTTTTTGACCACATATGAGGTATCGGTGTACTCAGGGGAAATTGCCCAACAAATTTTATGATCCATTTTATCCTGTTGCCCATGTGAAAAATGAAAAAATTGATGCTGAAAGAAAATTTTTGTTGGAAAAATTAAAATGTCCTTTTTTTCCTTCCATGTTGCTTTAGTTCCTGTGAAACACCTAAAGGGTTAATAATCTTCTTGAATGTAGTTTTGAGTAGCTTGAGGGGTGCAGTTTTTAGAATGGTGTCACTTTTGGGTATTTTCTACCATATAGACCCCTCAAAGTAACTTCAAATGTGAGGTGGTCCCTAAAAAAAATGGTTTTGTAAATTTTGTTGTAAAAATGAGAAATCGCTGGTCAACTTTTAACCCTTATAACTTCCTAACAAAAAAATTTTGCTTCCAAAATTGTGCTGATGTAAATTAGACATGTGGGAAATGTTATTTAGTAACTATTTTGTGTCACATAACTCTCTAGTTTAACAGAATAAAAATTCAAAATTTGAAAATTGCGAAATTTTCACAATTTTCGCCAAATTTCTGATTTTTTCACAAATAAACGCAAAAATTATCGATCTAAATTTACCACTAACATGAAGCCCAATATGTCACGAAAAAACAATCTCAGAATCGCTAGGATGCGTTGAAGCGTTCCAGAGTTATTACCTCATAAAGGGACACTGGTCAGAATTGCAAAAAATGGCCAGGTCATTAAGGTCAAAATAGGCTGGGTCATGAAGGGGTTAAACTAGTATCACAGCTTTATTCGGAAGGTTAGTTTCGATCTTTTGAGGATCTCAAACAGACATTTTCCATCCCTAATAAAAGATTTTTTCAATATCTCCAGCTGAGACATGCTTGTGAAGCACAACAGTGACTCGCTCCACTAGGTAATCCAGCTAAAACTCCGCTGTTGGATAGAGTAGTGATGGGAGGAGGATCAAGAGGTATTATATCCATGATATATGCAACCATGTTGGAAAAGAGAGTGGTAAGTTTGGAGACACTGAAGAATAAGTGGCAAGTTGATGTAGGTGATTTAACAGATGATGAATGGGAGAATGCATTGCAAGAAGTCACGAAAGTCTCGGTTAGCGAGGCTCAGAGTGTCGCATCTTTATTTGTTTCATCGAGTTTATCGAACCCCTGTATGGCTGTTGAAAATGGGCTATGCTAGAGAGGCAGATTGTTGGAAATGTGGAACGCCTAAAGCTGATCTGATACACATGACCTGGAACTGTCCTCGGTTACGTAGGTTTTGGGGAGGTGTGAATGATTTACTTAATACTGTCTATCAATGTCAAATGGTACTAGACCCCAAAATGGCTCTTCTGGGGCGGGTGGAGACTTTGCCGCTTTCGGAGAAGCACCAGCAGGCAGTCTCACGAATATTATATCAAGCTCGTAAAAGGGTGGTGGCTCACTGGAAGAGATCTTCCGTACCCACAATCATGGAAGTTACTGATGCAGTTAATAATAATATGGATATGGAAAAATATGTGTATCAAAAGAGAAGAACAACTAAGAAATGGGAAGATATGTGGGCACCTTGGTTGGACACACCCGGGTTGGCACCTCCTAGATTAACATGGATGAGAGCATTGAGGAGGATATAACCCAAAAATTGTAGCTATGAGAGATCAAATGCATCGGGAGAGACGAGAGGTGTTTTTTCGGGTGAGGGTGGGGGGTGAGTTGGGAGGGATTTTTGTGAGGTTCTATTGTGTTTATGTAATACACTCTTTGGGAAATATCCTGTATATGACTACCTGCTTTTTCAATTCATCAGGGGAAGGTGGTACAAAATCCTTTGAAACCCAGGCATGGTTCATTTTAATGAAGGTGAGATCACCAACATTTTGGGTCAACAGCCGGGTCCTTCTTTCTGTCAGGATTGATCCAGCAGCACTGAAGACTCTTTCTGATAGCACACTATCAGCAGGGCAAGCGAGCTCCTGTAAGGCATATTGTGCCAATTCAGGCCAGGTGTCCAGTTTAGAGGGCCAGTAGTCAAAGGGGAATGAACTGTGAGGGAGAACATCGATAGGGGAGGAGAGGTAATTTTGAACCATAGTTGACAACTGCTGTCTCCTGTCTGTTGCAATCGATTCAGTATTAACAGTCATGTGAGCGGTCCTCGAGAAATCAGTCCACAACATGGTCATGAAACCCCTGTCTCCAACGCCAGTTCGGCTGTGTGCACCACGAACACCTCTTCTATTTGGCCCAGTACGGCTCGTGGTAGAACCTGCACCGCTGCTGTGTGCTGAGAATGCCTCTTACAAACGGTTTACCAGAGTTGCTTGTTTGTTCGCCAGTATTAGCTCTAGGTTCTCCTGTGGCATGATGTTCTGTAATTTGCCTTTATAGCATGGATCGAGGATGCTGGCCAACCAATAGTCGTCATCCTTCATAATTTTGACAATGCGGGGGTCCCTTTATAGGATCCGCAAGAGATAATCACACATGTGGGCCAATGATCCAGGTGTCAATGATGCACTGACAGTGGTGGGTGGAGAAGCACTTTCTGCCAAATCCACATCCCTCCAGTCACGCACAAACCCTGTACATGACCTGGGCAAGCCAACATTTTCTCTTGCCCCCCGAGAAGCATCCTCCTCCCCAAAATAATCATCCCCCTCATCCTCCTCCTCCTCCTCTTCTTCCTCCACCTCGTCCAGGACAGTTCCCTGAGCAGACAATGGCTGACTGTCATCAAGGCTTCCCTCCTCCTCCTCCTCCTCCTTTTCCTCCTCCTGCAGAAGCCTGATCCTTAATGTGCGTCAAAGTTTGCATGAGCAGATGCATAAGTGGTATGCTCATGCTTATGATGGCGTCGTCTGCGCTTACCAGCCGTGTGCATTCCTCAAAACACTGAAGGACTTTACAGAGGTCTTTCAGCTTGGACCATTGCAAACCCGACAACTCCATGTCTGCCCTCAAACTGCCTGCCCGTGTATCCTCCCACAAATGCATTATAGCCTGCCTCTGTTCGCACAGCCTCTCCACCATGTGCATGGTGGAGTTCCACCTTGTTGCAACGTCTGATTAGGCAGTGCTTGGGGAGGTGGAGCGATCGCTGCAGCCTCTGCATACGACTGGAGTCTACGGGCGAGCGACGGATATGCAAGCACAGTCTTCGCATCTTATGGAGCAGGGATGTTAACTCTGGATAATTGTTTAGGAAGCACTGCACCACCAGGTTCAAGGTGTGAGCCAGCACAACACACAAGAACACACTGACCATAAGTCCTGAATGTAAATATATACATACTTTATTATTTTATAAATAAAGGTACTTGAGGTATTTTAAAAGTGGCAAAGCATCAGTGTTTTATAATATAAAAATATACATAAGAGGGCAGTACTATCCATTTCATAAGGACATATTATTGCAGTAAATGGTGCTAACAAATATATATATATCTCAACAGTGAAAAAAAATTTTTAAAAACCAAAATGATAATATATATTCATAAGTAAGGTGCATACAAATTAGTAAAAATTTTATATCAATTCCCTATAGGTGTACATCATAATTATACAAATAAGAAAACGTATATAAAGTGCAAAAAATATATAGGTATTAAAATGCAATATTAGTGCAAAAATAGTGAACACCATATGTGTCACTGCATAGATATACCATGTGAATAATGGGAATAATACCCAATAGCACCAATAGGTGTCACTATATGCATAGTTTATGTCATGGACCAGGAAAATTTCTGAAAACAGCGTTAGACATCAAAGAGTATGGTAAGTATAAGGTATAACTTACAAGCTACACTGCACCTGATCTGGACAGCCGCCCTCCCCAACACGTGTTTCGACCCTTAGCCTTCATCAGGGGGTGGCGCCTATAGGAGACAGGTAAGTATATATACCCAAACTCAACCAATCGCACATCGGATATAGCAAAACTGGCCAATCAAAGCGGAAGGGTGTGTTTAACAATCACCATGATGAACCTCCCATCCTATTCTACCTCATACGTCATTTAATCAAAACCATATCATTATAAGCTGTGAATCGTTGCAATATGTGTGAAAACAGGAGACCAGGCCCTAATAGCGCGTGACAAACAAGAAGTAATCATCACCGCTCATAAATACAAAGCATCCCTGGTAACATAATGACAGGCATACTGCGCATTACAGTTAAAACATGGCCACCGCTACTCATAGATATACAGCGTCCATAGTAACTAGTGTTGAGCGATACCATCCAATATTCAGAAATATCGGATCGGATTGGATCGGCCCGATACACAAAAAGTATCAGGTATCGCCGATTCCGATACCGGAAGTCCCATTCAAGTCAATGGGACAGAAATATCGGAATTAAAAAAAACCCTTTCTTGCCTTGTACATCCTGTTTGGGAAGGGGGAAGAGTGTGGGCGGTGTGTGGGCGGACACTGTGCGTGTCTGTGTGTGCGGGCGGGGCCTGTGCGGGCCTCTCGGGGTCTGTGCCGACTGTCGGGGGCCTGTACGGGCCTCTCGGGGGTCTGTACAGGCCTGTTGGGGGCCTGTGCCGGCTGCCGGTGGTCTGTACGGGCCTCTCGTGGGCCTGTGCCGGCTGTCTGTGGTCTGTGCCGGCTGCCGTGGGCCTGTGCCGGCTGCCGGTGGTCTGTGCGGGCCTCTCGGGGGCCTGTGCCGGCTGTCGGTGGTCTGTGCGGGCCTGCCGGGGGTCTTGTGTGTGCAGGCATCGTCCGATGGGACTACAAGTCCCATCGGGCGATGCCTGCTACAATGACAGTGATTGACACATTGGCCAATGATGGGACAGTAGTAGTTCCATCATCTGGCTAATGTGTTGAATGTAAAAAAAAACATACTACATACATACTACATACACTCACTGGCCACTTTATTAGGTACACCATGCTAGTAAGGGGTTGGACCCCCTTTTGCCTTCAGAACTGCCTCAATTCTTCGTGGCAGAGATTCAACAAGGTGCTGGAAGCATTCCTCAGAGATTTTGGACCATATTGACATGATGGCATCACACAGTTGGCGCAGATTTGTCGGCTGCACATCCCTGATGCGAATCTCCCGTTCCACCACATCCCAAAGATGCTCTATTGGATTGAGATCTGGTGACTGAGGAGGCCATTTGAGTACAGTGAACTCATTGTCATGTTCAAGAAACCAATCTGAGATGATTCGAGCTTTATGACATGGCGCATTATCCTGCTGAAAGTAGCCATCAGATGTTGGGTACATTGTGGTCATAAAGGGATGGACATGGTCAGCAACAATACTCAGGTAGGCTGTGGCGTTGCAACGATGCTCAATTGGTACCAAGGGGCCCAAAGAGTGCCAAGAAAAAATTCCCCACACCATGACACCACCACCACCAGCCTGAACCGTTGATACAAGGCAGGATGGATCCATGCTTTCATGTTGTTTACGCCAAATTCTGACCCTACCATCCGAATGTCGCAGCAGAAATCGAGACTCATCAGACCAGGCAACGTTTTTCCAATCTTCTACTGTCCAATTTCGATGAGCTTGGGCAAATTGTAGCCTCAGTTTCCTGTTCTTAGCTGAGAGGAGTGGTACCCAGTGTGGTCTTCTGCTGCTGTAGCCCATCTGCCTCAAAGTTCGACGCACTGTGCGTTCAGAGATGCTCTTCTGCCTACCTTGGTTGTAACGGGTGGCAATTTGAGTCACTGTTGCCTTTCTATCAGCTCGAACCAGTCTGCCCATTCTCCTCTGACCTCTGGCATCAACAAGGCATTTCCGGCCACAGAACTGCCGCTCACTGGATTTTTTTTCATTTTCGGACCATTCTCTGTAAACCCTAGAGATGGTTGTGCGTGAAAATCCCAGTAGATCAGCAGTTTCTGAAATACTCAGACCAGCCCTTCTGGCACCAACAATCATGACACGTTCAAAGGCACTCAAATCACCTTTCTTCCCCATACTGATGCTCGGTTTGAACTGCAGGAGATTGTCTTGACCATGTCTACATGCCTAAATGCACTGAGTTGCCGCCATGTGATTGGCTGATTAGAAATTAAGTCTTAACACACAGTTGGACAGGTGTACCTAATAAAGTGGCCAGTGAGTGTATATACTACATTCATACAACATACATACTACATATATACTACATTCATACAGCATACATACTACATACATGCTACATATATACTACATTCATACAACATACATACATACTACATACATGCTACATATATACTGTATTCATACAACATACATACATACTACATACATGCTACATATATACTGCATTCATACAACATACATACATACTACATATATACTACATTCATACAACATACATACATACTACATACTACATACATGCTACATATACTATATTCATACAACATACTACATACAGTGCATGCTACATATATACTACATTCATACAACATACATACATACTACATACATTCTACATGTATACTACATTCATGCAACATACATACATACTACATACATGCTACATATATACTGCATTCATACAACATACATACATACTACATACATGCTTCATATATACTACATTCATACAACATACATACATAGTACATACATACATACATACTACATACATACAATACATTCAGACAATACATACATAAAGACATACAGTACATATAACAGAGTACATACTCACCATCACTTGTCACTTTGATTCCCGAAGCCAGTGTCATCTGTGGAAAAATATGAAAATAACAAACAAACAATATACTCCCTGATCCGCAGAAATCCACGCGTGTTGTGAGTTCATTTTCCCCTTCACTACTGAGGCCCGAGGAACTCCCTCTTCTGGTAAAGAAAGGTAGTGAGCCTGATTATCAAACACCTGAGCCTGATGATGATGACTGGCTGAGTGGAGTTACTGACTGGATATAAGGCTGCCAACGCCCTTCTGCCCTGCGGGTGATTTCTCTGTGGGATCCTTGAAGACCAGTCTGAATTCCTGCTCTTCTAAAGCTAAGTTTTCTGCTCGGCTTTTTGCATTTGTGCTTTGACTTTGTTTTGCTTTGTTTTTCTGGATTTCTGCCATTCCCTGCTGGGGTGTGCTGAATTCCTTTAGCTCTGTCTTCTGAAAATACCTGAGTGCTGATTTAGTTTTTGAAGCCTAGCTGCTTCAGGGTCTTTTTCCATATCAGCTTGTTGGCTTATGTGTTTGACAGGGTTTTGGCAGATTGCAGACAGCAACCTTCCTGTTCTGTTTGGTTGGCTTGGGCCCCATCATTTGCTCAGCCTATCTTTCTATCTGTGTGAGTGTTTTTTCATCTTGCTTCACCATCATTATATGTTGGGGGCTGCCTTTTACTTTGGGGTCTGCTCTGGGGCAGTTTAGATATCCTTTTCTGTCTTTAGGCTATTTAGCTCTCCGGCTGTGATCGAGGGGTCTAGGGCATCGTAGGAACCCCCTACGGCTACTGCTAGTTGTGTTGATAGGTTCAGGGGTCTGCAATCTGATAGTTGCCAACTTCTCTGGTTTTCTGGACGTAGCTTCTATTTTTGTGTCTGCCTCCTACGGTGACTCAGTCATAACACACGCGTGTCCCACGCCGATCTCCCGTGGAGTACAGCAGCATCAGCTGATGCGACTGCTCTCTACGGGGCTCCAGGAATCCAGTGACGGGAGGTAGGTATCCTTCTGCACTGTATTCCTCCGCCACTGTAAAAAAATAGTCCCTGGTCTCACTTTATGGCAAAAGCTGCATGGGAACTTTCTCACACAGCAATGCCAAAAGTGAGACTAGGGACTATTTTTTTACGGTGGCGGAGGAATACAGTGCTGAAGGATACCTACCTCCCGTCATTGGATTAGTGAAGCCCCTAGAGAGCGGTCGCATCAGCTGATGCTGCTGTTCTCCACGGGAGATCGGCGTGGGACCCTCGTGGATTTCTGCGGATCAGGGAGTATATGGCTTGTTTGTTATTTTCATATTTTTTCATAGATGACACTGGCTTCGGGGATCAAAGTGACAAGTGATGGTGAGTATGTACTCTATGTTATATGTACTGTATGTCTATATGTATGTATTGTATGAATGTATTGTATGCAGTATGTATGTAGTATGTATGCAGTATGTATGTATGTAGTATGTATGTACTATGTATGTATGTTGTATGAATGTAGTATATATGAAGCATGTATGTAGTATGTATGTTGTATGAATGTAGTATATATGTAGCATGTATGTAGTATGTATGTATGTTGCATGAATGTAGTATACATGTAGAATGTATGTAGTATGCATGTATGTTGTATGAATGTAGTATATACACTCACTGGCCACTTTATTAGGTACACCTGTCCAACTGTGTGTTAAGACTTAATTTCTAATCAGCCAATCACATGGCGGCAACTCAGTGCATTTAGGCATGTAGACATGGTCAAGACAATCTCCTGCAGTTCAAACCGAGCATCAGTATGGGGAAGAAAGGTGATTTGAGTGCCTTTGAACGTGGCATGATTGTTGGTGCCAGAAGGGCTGGTCTGAGTATTTCAGAAACTGCTGATCTACTGGGATTTTCACGCACAACCATCTCTAGGGTTTACAGAGAATGGTCCGAAAAAGAAAAAAAATCCAGTGAGCGGCAGTTCTGTGGGCGGAAATGCCTTGTTGATGCCAGAGGTCAGAGGAGAATGGGCATACTGGTTCGAGCTGATAGAAAGGCAACAGTGACTCAAATTGCCACCCGTTACAACCAAGGTAGGCAAAAGAGCATCTCTGAACGCACAGTGCGTCGAACTTTGAGGCAGATGGGCTACAGCAGCAGAAGACCACACTGGGTACCACTCCTCTCAGCTAAGAACAGGAAACTGAGGCTACAATTTGCCCAAGCTCATCGAAATTGGACAGTAGAAGATTGGAAAAACGTTGCCTGGTCTGATGAGTCTCGATTTCTGCTGCGACATTCGGATGGTAGGGTCAGAATTTGGCGTAAACAACATGAAAGCATGGATCCATCCTGCCTTGTATCAACGGTTCAGGCTGGTGGTGGTGGTGTCATGGTGTGGGGAATTTTTTCTTGGCACTCTTTGGGCCCCTTGGTACCAATTGAGCATCGTTGCAACGCCACAGCCTACCTGAGTATTGTTGCTGACCATGTCCATCCCTTTATGACCACAATGTACCCAACATCTGATGGCTACTTTCAGCAGGATAATGCGCCATGTCATAAAGCTCGAATCATCTCAGATTGGTTTCTTGACCATGACAATGAGTTCACTGTACTCAAATGGCCTCCTCAGTCACCAGATCTCAATCCAATAGAGCATCTTTGGGATGTGGTGGAACGGGAGATTCGCATCAGGGATGTGCAGCCGACAAATCTGCGCCAACTGTGTGATGCCATCATGTCAATATGGTCCAAAATCTCTGAGGAATGCTTCCAGCACCTTGTTGAATCTCTGCCACGAAGAATTGAGGCAGTTCTGAAGGCAAAAGGGGGTCCAACCCGTTACTAGCATGGTGTACCTAATAAAGTGGCCAGTGAGTGTATTTAACCCCTGATGTACCAAAACAGTGGAAACCCCCCACAAATGACACCATTTTGGAAACTAGACCCCCAAGGAACTTATCTAGATGTGTGGTGTTAACTTTGGACCCCCAAGGGCTTCACAGAAGTTTATAACGTACAGCCGTACAATTAAAAAATCATATTTTTTCCACAAAAATGATCTTTTCACCCTCAATTCTTATTTTTCCAAGGGTAACAGGACCCTAAAAGTTATTGTGCAATTTGTCCTGAGTACGCTGATACCCCACATGTGGGGGTAAACCACTATTTGGGCGCATGGCAGAGCTTGGAAGGGAAGCAGCGCCATTTGACGTTTTTGGCTGGAATTGAGATCGGACACCATGTCGCGTTTGGAAAACCCCTGATGTACCAAAACAGTGAAAACCCCCCCACAAATGACACCATTTTGGAAACTAGACCCACCAAGGAACTTATCTAGATGTGTGGTGAGCACTTTGAACCCCCCAGTGCTTCACAGAAGTTTATAACGACCGGGTGTGAAAATAAAAAAATCTTATTTTTTCAACAAACATGAACTTTTAGTCCCCATTTTTTATTTTCCCAAGGGTAACAGGAGAAATTGGATCTGAAAAGTTGTTGTCCAATTTGTCCTGAGTACGCTGATACCCCATATGTGGGAGAAAACTACTATATGGGCATACGTCAGGGCTCGGAAGGGAAGTAGTGACGTTTTGGAATGCAGACTTTGATGGAATGGTCTGCGGGTGTCATGTTGCCTTTGGAGAGCCCCTAATGTACCTAAACAGTGGAAACCCCCCACAAATGACCCCATTTTGGAAACTAGACCCCCTAAGGAACTTATCTAGATTGTGGTGAGCACTTTGAACCCCCCAAGGGCTTCACAGAAGTTTATAATGCCCGGTCATGAAAATAAAAAAATCGCATTTTTTCCACAAACAAGATCATTTTAGTCCCCAATTTTTTCATTTTCCCAAGGGTAACAGGAGAAATTGGACGCCAAAAGTTGTTATCCAATTTGTCCTGAGTACGCTGATACCTCATATGTGGGAGAAAACGACTATATGGGCACACGTCGGGGCTCAGGAGGGAAGTAGTGACGTTTTGGAATGCAGACTTTGATGGAATGGTCTGCGGGTGTCATGTGCGTTTGGAGAGCCCCTGATGTACCTAAACTATTGAAACTCCCCACAAGTGACCCCATTTTGGAAACTAGACCCCCCACAGAACTTATCTAGATGTGTGGTGAGCACGTTGAACCCCCAAGTGCTTCACAGAAGTTTATAACGCCCGGGCGTGAAAATAAAAAAATCATTTTTTTCCACAAAAATCATATTTTTGCCCCCAATTTTTTATTTTTCTAAGGGTAACAGGAGAAATTGGACCCCAAAAGTTGTTTTGCAATTTGTTCTGATACCCCATATGTGGGGGTAAAACACTGGGCACATGGCAGAGCTTGGAACGGAAGGAGCACCATTTGACTTTTTCAACGCAGAATTGGCTGGAATTGAGATCAGACGCCATGCTGCATTTGGAGAGCACCTGATGTGCCCAAACAGTGGAAACCACCCAATTATAACTCCAACCCTAACCCCAACACACCCCTAACCGTAATCTCAGCCCTAACTCTAGCCCTAGCCCTAACCCTAGCCCTAACCCTAGCGGGAAAATGGAAATAAATACATTTTCTTTTAATTTTATTATTTTTCCCTAACTAAGGGGGTGATAACGGGGGGTTCATTTACTATTTATGGTGGTTTTTATGTTTGGCAGCTGTCGCACGCTAAAAGACGCTTTTTATTGTAAAAATAGTTTTTGCATCACCACATATTGAGAGCTTTAATTTTTGTATATTTTGACCCACCAAGTCATGTTAGGTCTTATTTTTTGCGGGACGAGTTGACGTTTTTATTGGTACCATATTCGGGCACGTGACATCTTTTGATCGCTTTTTATTCCGATTTTTGTGACGCAGATTGAACAAAAATCAGCATTTCATGAATTTCTTTTGGGGGGGTGCGTTTACACCGTTCCATCTGCGGTAAAATTGATAAGGCGGTTTTATTCTTCGGGTCAGTACGGTTACAGCGATACCTCATTTAGGTAGTTTTTTTATGCTTTGTCGGTTTTATGCAATGAAAACAATTTTACATAAAGCATAATTATTTTTGCATCGCTTTATTCTGCGAGCTATAACTTTTATTTTTTGCTGATGATGCTGTATGTGGCTTGTTTTTTGCGGGACAAGATCCGTATGGCGGTATTATCACTACTGTATATGCTGGTAATATTTTGATCTGCTCTGGTGCTATTTGTTTGGTAGGCTAAGTTCCCGTGAAGAGTAGTTGGTGAGTTTTTGATGTCGCAGATTTTCTGCTGCATTTTCCACCTATTTTTGTATCTTTTTGACTGTGATTTTTGGTTAATTTAGTATGTTATGTGTTGAATAAATCTGCTTTAATTTTGATACTTCCTGGTACTCGGCTTTAACAAAGGTTTACTGAAAGAGTCATGTGTGGATTTTATGCATTTTGCGTTTTTTACCTACGTATTTTCCTCATCTAATGCAATTCTATAGATAAAATCTGCATATAAATCTCAGCGTAATCACAAGAAAAATGTATCCTGTATATTGTGGATTTCAAACACACGCACCGCAGGTCATTTTATACAGGGTATAAAAAATCACAGTGGGCATGAGATTTCTAGAAATCCCATCAACTTTGTGGGGACTGTAAGAAAATGTGTTTTCTTTGCAGTGAAAATATTCAATGTGAGAACTTAACTATATATCGCAATATTATTATTATGAAATCTGGTTCTTCCCTCCATGCCTGAGTTTGAAACTGATGCTCAGCCTATGGTATTGCCACAATAATTATTGCTAGGCAACTTCCTTTTATGGTGAGATGTCCCTTTAAGATTCCATCACCAGATTCCATTATGACATCACTGATGACAAGTTAACATTCCACCCCAAGATTCCATTATGACATCATAATGCTCCGCCACTACTTAACCAAGTGCTTACTGCCCAGGTGTCATTATTGTCAGTGATTGGCTGCGAAGCTGGTGATATACTGACTGCGCTTGGATTTGTTTGAAATGTCTGACATTTCTTCAGATAAACTTGAGGAGTTGGCACTACTCCAGGGGATTCTTACCACCTATGCCCCTGACAATGTGCTACCAATACCCGATGGCGTCCTCAGCTTCACTTACCGGCTGGTTATGAAGCAAGTGAGAGACTGCCTGACCAAACACCAACAAGGTCGTATAAGCTCAGAATATCTTGAGCATTTACAGATGAACATCAGGACATTAGTACAACAGGTAACAGACAATCTGGGCAAAGCATATAAAGAAATAATGGATAATATTCATAAAATACAAGCTTGGGAGGGGCGGTGATAGCGTGGGCCCGCGTGCTCTACAATGCCAGGGCTGAATTTTACTCCCAGTCCACCCTGGTCACAATATGAAGAAAAAGTAAATGTTTACACATGTAAAGAATATTTAGCATCCAAAACCTGGTTTAAATAATTTTTGGGGGGAAAGACGGATGTAAAAGCCTGATAAGAAGAGCAAAGCCATGATTTTCCCTCTATCCTTGATTCTGGTTCTGATGCTCAACAAATTATGTTGCCACTTTAATTGTTACTAGAATGTTTCTAGGCAACTTCCCTTTATGGTGAGATGCCCCTTTAACCACCACCTTACGATTTTCCATTTTATGCGCTTTCGTTTTTTTGCTCCCCTTCTTCTCAGAGCCAGAACATTTTTTACCATCAATATAGCCTATGAGGGCTTGTTTATTGCAGGCTGAGTTGTAGTTTTAAATATCACCATAGATTACATATATTGTACTTGAAAACGGGGAAAAAATTTCCAAGTGCTGTGAAATTGCAAAACAGTGCAATTCCACAAATTTTTTTAATTTAAAATGTTTACTAAATGCTAAAACTGACCTGGTAATATGATTCTACAGGACAGTACGAGAATGCAGATACCAAACATGTATAGGTCCTTTTTTTAATTAAGTGGTGGGAAAAACATCTGAACGCCGGCCATGAGTCGGTGTTCCTAAAAGAAGATCAATGGACAGGCACACTGGTCTTCTGCAGACCCCCGGTTTTTATGATAACCCATCGCAACCCCAGAATCATGTGACAAGGGCGCTGTTGAGCGAGACTTGTGACACGGTTTCGGATAGCACGTCTGATATGCAGTTGTCAGTGATTGACAGCAGCATTTAAGTGGTTGACAGCCAAAATCCATCTGCATCTATTTGCAGGACATGACAGCTGATCACATCAGCTGTCATGTACGGGTAGAGATGCGGGCTCTGGTGCTGCCTAAAAAAAGACAGAGACACAACCATGGATGTAACTATACTTTCAAAGTTGTAACTGGGTTAAGATTCCATCCCCGGATTCCATGATGACATCACTGATGGCATGTTAACATTCCACCACAAGATTCCATTATGACATCATAATGCACCACCACTACCTACCCAAGTGCTTACTGCCCAGGTGTCATTGTTGTCAGTGATTGGCTATGAAGCTGGTGATATACTGACTGCACTTGGATTTTTTTGAAATGTCTGGAATTTCTTCAGATAAACTTGAGGAGTTGGCACTACTCCAGGGGATTCTTACCATCTATGCCCCTGCCCATGTGCTACCAGTACCCGATGGCGTCCTCAGCTTCACTTACCGGCTAGTTGTGAAGCAAGTGAGAGACTGCCTGACCAAACACCAACAAGGTCGTATAAGCTCAGAATATCTTGAGCATTTACAGATGAACATCAGGACATTAGTACAACAGGTAACAGACAATCAGGGCAAAGCATATAACAATAATAATGAATGATATTCACAGCACATGAAACAATAATGAATAATATTTATAAAATACAAGTTTATTTACATGAAACATGTAGTTTGGCCAAAAGCAATATAATTTATAGCTTATAAGAAATATCCATATATGTATTAAATGTAGCTGTAGATTGCACTAGTAAAATGGTGACATAAATAGCGTCCTATATTCTCTACTTTCTCTCATGATTTTCCTTTTTTGTTTATTTCCATTTTTATAGGCTGAAGAAAAATCCCAATGTGGAGATTTGGCCTTTTTTAAACAATTGGCCCAACATTTCCTGTATGTACTAGAGTTTATTGCCCGCCCACTGAAGCATTTGGTAAGAATCCGTCATCTTCTATATCTCAGGTCTTTCTTGTCTGATCTTCTCCAGATTACTAGTCATATAGCAGATTGTCATATTTCTCATTATAGAAGCCCCCTGTCCGCTCCAGGCAGATACAGGATCTTTTATGGCAGCCTGTCTCTGCTCCATCCTCTGTGGTGACAGTCTGTACTGTGCTCAGTGGTGCGGACCTTTCATATCACATCGGTCTCGCTTTATCTTCACAATCTTCCTTCTTGTAAATGCTGCAGTTCTGGTAATAGATGTTATTGGAAAACTGTTGTATATACAAGTCCCTTATATATTAATGTGGATTTACTGGGCGGAGCGGCCGTGTATATTCCCCGCAATTATGTAAATCCAGGTTTAGTCCATTCTGTCTTTTGTGTACTGTAATTTAGTATTTGTGAGTTGTTATATTAATTGCACATATTATATCCATCAGGAAACACCGGCCGGTGACTCCAAAGAGGGGCAACACCGAAATATCGCTGACCCCAATACCAGTGAGCCAGGGCTAAAAAGTGATCTGATTGAAGGTAAGCTGATCATCTCGCATTCCTACAAACATTAATATTATGGAGACACCAGAGAATATATAAATTTACTCTTCATCCTCTGTATGAGGCCGGTGACGGCTCCTGAACCTCCTGTAGACTGTAATGGAGAGGGCTCATGCAATTCTGAAAACCCCTCTGGTTCTCTCTTCTGGGATCTTCTCAGCCCCAAAATGCACAGAGGACATCACAAGGTCCCCATCCAAGTCACTGTCAGATCCCGAACAATCACACATTTATCGCAGAGTATATCTATATATGGATGTGCCATAAGTATATACAGTATGTGCAGAATATCCATATAACTAGTATTATACCATTTACTTGTCTTTCCTTCCTTATATCAATGTGTTATATATTAAGTTCTGATATAGTCTAATACATGATGTCTCATTATTTTATCATTATATTAGAGACAACTGAGCCGGCAACTGCTGACGGTGGAATATCTGAGACACCAGAGATCCCCGAATCTGCCAGTGTAAGTATCAGAGAAAACATCTGTATATCATCAGATAACGGGGTATGAATTACACATCACATGTTACACCCCAGAGTACAGTGGGTTAACTCTATTCTTAATGAATGTAGATTTGACCTATTATTATTCCTGTCTCCTCTGTGTGATGTCCCTTACCATCCCCTCCAGTACAATGATACATGTGTATGGAGGATATCCCTATAATATAATAGTGTCTGGGGAGCGTCCTGCTGGTATCATGTCCTCTACATCTGCTGCAGTGTAATCAGCGGGGACATAATGTAGAGAAGTTCCTGCATCTGCAGCTTTTATCTTCCTGCAACTTATATGTCTTATTGTCATTTCTTATTCTTCTAGGCCGTGATCAGATCATTGACCCCTATGAGAAAACCAAGTAAGAGCGACTATACCCAGATCAAAGAGATCAGCAGTGGAGGTTTTGGGTGAGCGTTATGTATAATCTTCATTTTTCCCAAACTCCTTATGATGATGCCTCAGTCTATATGTCCTGCCTTACGGAAATTCCTGTATATGAGTCCACATCTAAATGTTACTGTATTCCAAGATCTGTAACATTTTTATTTTTTCATCCCATAGAGCTTTGTAAGGACTTGTTTTTTGTGTGTTGAGCTGTTGTTATCGGTACCACTTTGCACTAGATCTAATCTACATCTAGTCATCTACTCCACATCTATTTGTCCCGATTCACCTCAGTTATGATGTGATATGTATGAAAACCTCCCATAAGGACTCATACTCACTTGCGAGAGACTCGCACTATTCTGGTGCCAGTCTCACATGGAAACCTGGCACAGCTGCCGGCACTGGGACTGGAGTGTGCGGCTACATGTATCTCTATGCAGCCGCACGCTCCGGTCCCAGTGCCAGTGGTAGTGCCGGGTTTTCATGCGAGAGACTAGCACGAGAATCATGCGAGTCTCTCGTGAGTATGAGCCCTAAGTGATCATTTATGCTGAGTAATTTTGTGTATTTCCAGACATTGGTTTCTAGTGACGGCCATACATCTAGTATTAACTATTAGTGATGAGCGAGTATACTTGTTACTCGTGATTTCCGAGCATGCTCGGGTGTTCTCTGAGTATTTTGGCATGCTCGGAGATTTAGTTTGTGTCGCCGTAGCTGCATGATTTGCGGCTCCTAGACAGCCTGAATACATGTGGGGATTTCCTAACAAACAGGCATTCCTCCTCACGTGTATTCAGGCTGTCTAGCAGTCGCAAACCATGCAGCTGCGGCGGCACAAACGAAATCTCCGAGCACGCCAAAATACTCAGAGAACACCCGAGCATGCTCGGAAAACTCGAATAACAAATAACGAGCATACTCGCTCATCACTATTAATCACTATTAACTATTAGGACAGAAGATCATTTGACATACAGTATAGACAGACTGTTAGTAAGAATTCTGTATAAATTATGGATTTTTCTCCTCTACAGGGCCGTCCACTTAGTGCGTCATAAAGACACAAACAAGGTATTCGCCATGAAGAAACAAGCAAGGAGTAACCTGGAGGATCCAGAGTATCTTGAAATGGCCTATCAGGAAAGGGACATCGCAATATTCGCTGATTGTCCCTTTGTTGTCTCCACGCTTTGTTCCTTCCCAACTAAACAACATCTGTGTATGGTCATGGACTTTGAAGCAGGTAAACTTATCCATTGTATCTATAATCAGCCCATTTCTGCTTAAATATATAAAGCTACCAATGTATTTATATTTCATTATTCTACATGCTCAGAAGAACAGTTTAGGAAGGTTACATCTTTCTGACAGATAATAATTTTCATTGCTTCTTATTGCATTTTTTTCTGATGTTGGGGCAACAAAAACACTGCAATTCCATCTGAGTTTGTTTTTTTATTATTTATTTTGAATGGAGAAAAAGTGATGTTTATATAAAATTTTCTTTCCCCAAATATTTTTGTTATTTTATTTTTTAGTCTCCATAAGGGACCTGAACTTGTGATTATATAATCGTAATTACTATGTACTGCAATATGGGCATTGCAGAATATGGTAAAAATCTTGGTCCACTATGAAGCCAAGCTACACACTGACCTTCACAGAAGTACCATAGTGGCAAGGATAGTAGTCTTCCGCAGACACTCAGCAGCCATAGCAAACCACTGACATGGAATGGGGGCGATGAGTGCTTAGAGCAGCTCGCCTCCAGGTCACCTGCTGTAAATGCCGCTGTCAGAGATTGACAGTGCAATGTAAGAGTTTACCAGCAGGGGGCAGATCTCAGCTCTCTTTTTGTATAGGATTACTCTGCAGTATACAGTATACGCTCTACAGTACACAGTGTATCTCTATGATTGACTCCCTGCCCCAATGTCTCAGCTTATTTCTCATTCACACTCATCATGTGTAACTTACATTGTAACAAACCCTCACCTGTCATATTTGCTTTCTGCTCTAGGAGGAGACTGTGGCAGTCTCTTAAAGTTATATGGTCATTTATCCCTCGCCTGGGCCCGCAGGTACCTTGCAGAAACGGTTGTTGCTGTGGAATATCTGCACAGCTATGGTGTGGTTCACCGAGACCTGAAGCCTGGAAAGTAAGTGAACGCTGCAGTATAATAAAGGGAGACAGTTATAGTTTGGTATACAGTCTATGGGTTATTACTTAGGGCTGACAATATCTTTTCTTTTACAGCCTCATGATATCATCAACTGGACATATCAAAGTCACCGATTTTGGGCTTTCAAAACTCGGACTCATGAGACCAACATCAGACATTTACAAGGCTCAAACTGAAGACATCACCAGAGAGTTTCCTGATGATGGGGTTAGCTATACATAAAAAACTTATTCTTTACAGATCTGATCTATTTCTGCTTCTCTGATATTTTCTCACATAGAAAACTTTTCCACTGATATTATTTGTCACAGTTATTTTCATTGATCATCTTCTTATTGTTCTGTTGGTTTTCAGAAGATTGGCACCTTGCATTATATAGCCCCAGAAGTCATCTTAGGGGAGCGCTACGGAAGGCCTATTGACTGGTGGTCACTAGGGATCATCATGTATAAATTTCTTACTGGTGATGTGCCATTTAAAGGAAGATACAAAAGTATTATTTTTAACAGTATCACCACAGGTAAGTAAAATATTCTGAATGCTGTGTGATGCCACAGTAATTTGGTTCAGTTGCTATGTTCATTCTTTGATTTAGTTACTTGTTGCTTTTGATGAGTTTTTTAAATGATAGTAAATGTAGAGACTTTCTTTTCTGTAATATTTACTTTTTACATAACAGATGACATCACTTTGAAATTTAAAAAGCATGCTATTCATCCCAAAGCTCAAAGCATCATTACTCAGCTACTCATAAAAGATCCAACACATAGACTCGGGACAGGTAATATATATAGTAGTATTAATAATGACTTATAGCTCCTCTGTGACCTGACAAATAGATCATTTCCATGAGGATAAACACTGAGGTCTCTGCGTTATCGTCTTGTCCATTCCCCATTCTTCATGCCATGACTTACAGTATATTTTGGATCTGCTATATCTTCAGTTTAGATTAACGTAAAATGTACAGTCTTCCTAACATTGTCTGGATCACTTTTTTCTTGTCTTCCGTTTCCAGGAGGAGCAAATGAAATCAAGAGTCATCCATTCCTGAGTGAGTTAGACTTTGAGAACCTTCAAAATATGCCAACGTTAAGGCCAGATATTACATCAGAGGAGGACACCCGCTACTTTCTCAGTAAGTAGAATGAGACGTCATCTGGTTAAAGTTGCCATTTGTCTTGTCTTTCATTTTATGTGACAATATGTTCCCATCATTATTAGTAATAACTTGGTGACTGTCTGTGATTATATTAATAATCTTTGATAATACTTGTACTTTGTAGCTGGCATTGAGAGACCCAAACATATGGATTCAGATGAGGATGACACAAGTGAGGAGGTCAGTGATTGGCCAGAAAGTCTAAACTATGTATCATCTTCTCAAAGACTTTCTAAGGTATGTATATGATCAGCAAATCCACAAAACTATAACTATAATAGTATGAAAATACTATATATATAATTAATTTTACTCTGTGTATTTTAGCTATATGACCCCAATACCATGATGATGAGAGATGAACATCATGAGCCATCTCCAGATTGCTCTCTAGAGACCAGCACAAAACACTCAGACGTGTGAGTAGATTATTACAGGGTATAGTACTGACATATCTTCAGAGTACCAAATACAAGACGCATATGACACAATACTAAATCCAGAACTCACCGCCCCCATGATTGATCATCACTGTAATGTCTGGCTTGTGATAACGCTGGTGATAACAGTTGATCATTATGACCAGCCTTTCATTTCCATTTCATTAAAGCCCTTTATTACTAGTTATTCTTCATTCTTGCTGACAGAAGGCAGTCCTGTGCAAGGTATACCCTTCATTTTGTCCAAGTGTCCTAATTGCCCATAAAAAAGGAGTCTTTTTATTTTTCATTGCTTTCACGTGTAATTTATTTTTTTTTTCTACTAAACAGGCAGAAAGAATCTTCTCCAACTGGAAATGATGGTGATAATCAGTGCTTCACTACTGAAAACAACAAGTCACCCTCTCCCATATTGCCAGGTATGTGCAGGTCTATAGGACATCTTGTTGTCGCCACTGATCATAAGGTGTAATGTAAACGTTACATGAGGGCTCAGAAAATCACTGCTTTTTATAATCAACAATCCAACACTTTACTGTATAAAATTCTCACTCTTATGTGCTGCGCATAAAAGGTATAAGGGGCCATACAGTCTGGTGCCTGATACTGATCACGAATACTCTGCCCATGGCTCAATCAGGCCCCAAACTAACCCTATATATACCCTTAATGTGCCACAGATGTTTTAACCCCTTAACGCCCGAATCTTTTTTTCGATTTTGCGTTTTCGTTTTTCTTTCCCCTTCTTTCCAGAGCCATAAGTTTTTTATTTTTAGGTCAATATTGCCGTATGAGGGCTTATTTTTTGTGGGACGAGTTGTACTTTTGAACAATATCTTTGGTTTTACCATGTCATGTAACAGAAAACAGGATAAAAAATTCCAAGTGCAGTAAAATTGCAAAATAAATGCAATCCCACACTTAATTTTTGATTGGCTTTTTTGCTAGGTTCACTAAATGCTAAAACTGACCTGTGACTTTGATTCTACAAGTCATTACGAGTTCATAGACACCAAACATGTCTAGGTTCTTTTTTATCTAAGTGGTGAAAAAAAATTCCAAACTTTGCAAAAAAAAAAATAAATTGCGCCCTTTTCTGAGACCCGTAGCGTCTCCACTTTTTGGGATCTCTGGTTGGGTGAGGATTTAGTTTTTGCGCGCCGAGCTGATGTTTTTAATGATAACACTTTTATGCAGATGCGTTCTTTTGATCGCTTGTTATTTCATATTAATGCAATATTGCGGTGGCGAAAAAAACTTAATTATGGCGTTTCGATTTGTTCTCTCGCTCAGCCGTTTAGCGATAGGGTTAATCCTTTTTTTATTGATAGATCGGGCGATTCTGAACACAGCAATACCAAATATATGTAGGTTTGATTTTTTTTATTGTTTAATTTTGAATGGGGCGAAAGAGGGGTGATTTAAACTTTTGTTTTTTTACATTTTTTAATATTTTTAAAACAATTTTTTTATTTTGGCATGCTTCAATAGCCTCCGTGGGAGGCTAGAAACTGCCATAAATCGATCGCCTCTGCTACATAGAAGAGATGCATAGATCACCTCTATGTAGCAGAATTATAGGTGTGCTATAAACGCCGACCACAGGGTTGCGCTCATAGCAATCCGGCAGCAGCAACCATAAAGATAAGACTCTAATCTTATAGGAGTTTATCATTGACCTGTTTTTCTTCATTTTATGTATGATTTTCCAGTTCATATGAAAAATACATCTGCACTAAAACTGGAAGAGCAAAAACCAGAAATAGTAGTAAAGACAGAACCTAGCAGAGGTAAGTGTGACAATAATGTCTATGTGGTCTGATGTCAGCGACTGAGAATAATTCACAAGGAGGATATATTATATGTTACTTTTTTACATGAATTTCCAGTTGAGACAATAAATACATCTGCATTAAAACTGGGAGAAGATGAAGACCCAAAAATAGTCCCAGAGACAGAACCGAGCAGAGGTAAGTGTGACAATAAGGTTTTTGTTGTCTGATGTCGGCGACAGAATAATTCACGAGCAGGATATATTATATGTCAATGGTGGGATTTTCACATCTATGACTGACAATGATCACTGACTTGTTTTTCTTACTTTTTTATCTGAATTACAAGATGAGACAAAAAATACCTCTGCATTAAAACTGGGAGAAGATCAAGACCCAGAAATAGTCGCAGAGACAGAGCCTAGCAGAGGTAAGTGTGACAATAAGGTCTATGTGGTCTGATGTCGGAGACTGAGAATAATTGAGGAGGAGGATATATTATATGTCAATGTGGGATTTTCACATCTATGACTGATAATTATCATTGACTTGTTTTTCTTACTTTTTTATATAATTTTCCAGTTGAGGCAAAAAATACATCTGCATTAAAACTGGGAGAAGAGCAAGACCCAGAAATAGTGGCAGAGACAGAGCCTAGCAGACGTAAGTGTGACAATAAGGTCTATGTTGTCTGATGTCGGCAACTGAGAATAATTCATGAGGAGGATATATTATATGTAGTGATAAGTGAGTGTGCTCTTTACTCGAGTTTTCCGAACATGCTCCGGTGTTCTCTGAGTAGTTTGGGCGTGCTCGGAAATCAACTTTTAGTCCCCGCAGCTGCATGATTTGAGACTGCTAGAGAACCTGAATACATGTGGAGAACACCCGAGCATGCTCGGAAAACTCCAGTAACGAGCACACTCGCTCATCGCTATATATGTCAGTGGTGGGATTTTCACATCTATGACTGACAATTATCATTGACTTGTTTTTCTTACTTTTATATATAATTTTCCAGTTGAGGCAAAAAATACATCTGCATTAAAACTGGGAGAAGAGCAAGACCCAGAAATAGTGGCAGAGACAGAGCCTAGCAGACGTAAGTGTGACAATAAGGTCTATGTGGTCTGATGTCGGCGATTGAGAATAATTCACAAGGAGGAGATATTATATGTAGTGATAAGCGAATGTGCTCTTTACTCGAGTTTTCTGAACATGCTTGGGTGTTCTCTGAGTAGTTTCGGCATGCTCGGAAATCAAGCTTTAGTCCCCGCAGCTGCATGATTTGAGACTGCTAGAGAACCTGAATTCATGTGAGGATTTCCAAAAAAACGGGCAATCCCCACATGTATTCAGGCTGTCTAGAAGCTGCAAATCATGCAGCTGCGGGGACTAAAACTTAATTCATGAGCACCCTCAAAATGCTCGGAGAACTCGAGTAACGAACACACTCGCTCATCACTATATGTCAATGGTGGGATTTTCACATCTATGACTGACAATATTCATTGACTTGTTTTTCTTACTTTTATATATGAATTTCCAGTTGAGGCCAATAATACATCTGCATTAAAACTGGGAGAAGAACAAGACCCAGAAATAGTTGCAGAGACAGAGCCTAGCAGAGGTAAGTGTGACAATAAGGTCTATGTTGTATGATGTCGGCAACTGAGAATAATTCATGAGGAGGATATATTATATGTAGTGATAAGTGAGTGTGCTCTTTACTCGAGTTTTCCGAACATGCTCGGGTGTTCTCTGAGTAGTTTGGGCGTGCTCGGAAATCAACTTTTAGTCCCCGCAGCTGCATGATTTGAGACTGCTAGAGAACCTGAATACATGTGGAGAACACCCGAGCATGCTCGGAAAACTCCAGTAACGAGCACACTCGCTCATCGCTATATGTCAGTGGTGGGATTTTCACATCTATGACTAACAATGATCATTGACTTGTTTTTCTTACTTTTTTACATGAATTTCCAGTTGAGACAATAAATACATCTGCACTAAGACTGGGAGAAGATCAAGACCCAGAAATAGTCCCAGAGACAGAACCTAGCAGTGGTAAGTGTGACAATAAGGTCTATGTTGTCTGATGTCGCCGATTAAGAATTAGTCACGAGGAGGAGATGTTAACTCCCAATGGGTACGATTGTCACATGTATGATGACTGACAATGATCATTGACTTGTTTTTTCACTTTTTATATGAATTTCTAGTTGAGAAGAAAAATAACTCTGCAATAAAACTGGTAGAAGAGCAAAATGCCAAAATAGTAGAAGAGCGAGAACCTAGAAGACGTAAGTGTGATAATAAGGTCTATGTTGTTTGATGTTGGCCAGTGAGAATAATTCATGTGGAGATGTTTTCTGTCAGTGGTGGGATTGTCACATGTATGATGAGTGACAATGATCCTGTTCCTCTGCACGGATAAGATTTCTCTACCGTCCTGCCACAATTACACCAAAGCAGTATCCTCTAATACGGAGTCCCATTACTTAAATTAGTTTTATATCTCTTCTCCTAGGATCCATCTTCCGCCGGATTATATCATCCTGTCGGCGTGGATTATCCAGGGCCGCTCGCAGCATCAGAAGATGCATTTGTCCAATTTGTCTTTAGGGCACCATATACATCTATTACAGCAAGTCATCAAAGCTGTACTTGGGCAGCACGGGGGCTCAGTGGTTAGCACTGTTGTTTTGCAGCACTGGGATCCTGGGTTTAAATGTCACTAAGGAAAACATCTGCAAGGAGTTTGTATGTTCTCCCCGTGTTTGCGTGGGTTTCCTCCGGGTACTCCGGTTTCCTCCCACACTCCAAAGACATACTGATAGGGAATTCCTAATTTAAAAAAATGAAATAAAAATTCTGAATTAATTAATATTCCTTTGTAATAGAATATTTCTGAAATATATGGCATACCAATACTGTACGTCGTACATTTTTGAAGAATCCTCATGAAGTTTTGTTTTTTTCACTAAACGTGTATGTACTGTAGTGTGGTGGGGTAATATACTTCCCAACTGCTGTCTTCTCTGAGATCAAGCTCTGTCCAGCTCCACTTTTATGTGATGTCATAGATACATAGTTACATACAAAGGTTGAAAAAAGACTTAGGTCCATCAAGTTTAACCTTTCTCCACCAATTGTCCATTTTGTCACTAAATTAAATATAACCCACAATGTTATGTGTATTGAAGAAATCATCCAGCCCTTTTTAAAAGCTGTTGTAGTGTCTGCTATTACTAGTTCTTGTGGTCGGCATTCCACAGTGTGACTGCTCTAACTGTAAATAATAACCCTTTCCTATTTAGCTGTCGGAATCGCCTTTCATCGCTCTCCAGACTCTTCGGCTCACTCTATGCTCTCGGTGTGAGCGAGAAGTCTCTTCTATTATACTAGCCTATGGGGCCTTGTTCTGATGCTCCATAGGCTTACATTGATAAAGGCAACCTGTTACCTCGTTTTTCAGCTATAAGCTGCGGCCACTGCCTTTCAGGGCTTATCGACAGCATTCTAGAATGCAGTAGAAAGGCAGTGGCCGCAGCTTATAGCTGAAAAACGAGGTGACAGGTTTCCCTTTACTGACTATATACTTGCCGATGTGGGAGATGTTGTGACCTGGTCATCATCTAGCCATGACAATTATTCCCTTATAAAAGGTTCTAGAGACATTCATTAACTAGTAGGACTTGGGCATCCTAAGACAGTCCTGCTTAGACTGCAGAGACCCGTATGACGTAAACGGTGCCTCCCCGCCTCCCACCAATCCCATAATAACGAAACAACAAAAAGGCCTGGATGGGTTGAACAGGTCGGTCACAGTTTATTGAATTCTAAACCGAGAGAGGCAAATACAAATTCTCAACAGACTCAGAGCCGAAAACCCCCCATAACTGACAGTGGGTAAGGAAGCTGATGAGAGGTTACGAACCTTTGCCCCCCCATACTACCGCTGTGACATTGGATACAACAAAATCATGTAAGTAATGAAAACATAGTCCAAATTTTTTTTTTTTTTTTAAATAAACATTATATACAATAGCCGCACAGCACAATTGCGAATTTATAAGGGAGGGAGGGTGGGACAAAACTTCGAATGGTCAGCCAGGGGAGGAAGAGGAATTATCCGGCCCAGCACAAGAATTTAACCCCTGAGGGTGTGGCCGGACGCCCCTTCCCCTTTCTCCCGTTGGTCAGTGGGCGTTCTAATATATGGCATCACCTGAGAAGTAGTGGGAGGGGGGAAGCACTGCCCAAAGTTCCTTTATAGCTTAACCTATCTATGGGGGCTCTGCAGTCAGACACACATTCCCTATACGGTGCCGTGCCTCTCAGACTGTTCACGTTGGACTATGATCAGTGGCCCTGTCGGTATTTGTGTCTGAAGCCCCATAGAATGGGATTCAGATGTTCGCACCAACAGGAACATTGAATATAATGATGCAGGCAGAGTCAGTGTTCTATGTTAGCATTATTATATGCCTATTTGAGGCAGGCACCAAGACGCCATCTTGGTGTCTGCCTCAAAAAGGCATATGAGGCCAAAAATTATGACCTATAGAGCACACAATGACTCCATCTACATCATTATAATCAACAAGATGGTGGCCCGATTCTAACGCATCGGGTATTCTAGAATATGTATGTAGTTTATTTAAAGGGAATCTGTCACCCCATAAGCAGGGGCCACCGCAATCAGGGGCTTATCTACAGTATTCTGTAATACTGTAGATAAGCCCCCGATGAAGCCTGAAAAATAAAATCACGTTAGATTATACTCACCGGGGGCGGGGGCGGTGGTTCGTCGCTGTCCGGTGCCTCCCATCTTCATACAATGATGTCCTCCTCCTTGCTTCTCCCTCGGCTCCTGCGCACATGTACTTTATCTGCCTTGTTGAGGACAGAGTAAAGTACTGCAGTGCACAGGCGCCGGGAAAGATCAGAGAGGTCAGGCGCCTGCGTACTGCAGTACTCTGCACTGCCCTCAACAGGGCCAATAAAGTATGCGTGCGCAGGAACTGAGGGAGAAGCAAGGAGGAGGGCATCATCATATGAAGATGGGAGGTGTCAGATGGGACAGCAACACCCATCGGACCGGACCAAACGCCGGGGTGAGTATAAGCTAACTCTTTTTTCTTATCTTTCAGGTTTCATCGGGGGCTTATCTACAGCATTACAGAATGCTGTAGATAAGCCCCTGATGGCAGTGGCTGCAGCTGATAGGCCAAAAATGGGGTGACAGATCCCCTTTAAATTCCACGCCAATATCGCTGATTGCGGCAAATCCGTGCGGCAGGAGCCGCAGATCTCCCGCTGGTAGCGGTAGCATGCGTCGTTCGAATTCTGCGCCAATTTGTGGCCGGACTGCGCCTGTCGCTGATTGGTCGCGGCCGGCCGGCCGCGACCAATCAGCGACGCGGGATTTCCGTTGCAAACAGACAGACAGAATTATTATATAGTAGATGGCTCCATTAACACAAACATCGGAAAACGTTTTTCTAGGGCTTCAGCTGCAAGCCCCCAACCGTAGACAAAGACACAATGTGAACTTTGATTAAGTAATTAAGCTATAGCCATCAAGAAGAAAGAAAAAAAATGGATTCAGCTCACTGCTTGTAGTCCAAATGGAGATGCTAAAAAATAACTTTTAAATAGTCTGTGGTCGGGCACACGGGTCGAGATACATACCAGGCTGGCTCCATAGTCAAATAGCTTCAAAAAGTAGTAGTAGTAGTATATGTAATTACTGCTATCTCCTGCCAAATTCCTTAGTGAGGAGTGCCGAACATTTATTCAGGTTATTTGTCAACCCAGAACGCTTAAGACAATGCATAGGTTAAAAAAACACACTATGCCAATAATAGTTATGACATGTTCTTGTATGGACCTTGAGAATATATCCATGTCAGAAGGAGCAGACATCAGAAGGAAGGGTCGGAGGTTGATCATAGAACTTTGCTTTACCTTATTCACTTAACGGAGTACAAAACATGAACCGATTGGCTTTATTAAAAAAATAAAGTTTTTTCCTGATCCCGAGTGACAATCAGAGTGGACCTACAGGCATTTAGGCTTCACGGCGGTCAGAGCCAGAACAAAAAACAATTAGTTCCAGTCAGAGCATAACAGTTCATTTTAATGGCTACATTTAATCAGCAACATTCCCTTTATAATCTACAGTACATGATAAATGGATCTGGCAGATTTAAAGGGAATGTGCCCATTTTTTTCTCAACAATTGGAAAAAAAATGCAAAAACGTATATTTTTTAATGGTATAAAATAGCAATTTTTGTTCATATTTTCAACTTGAAAAACTGGAGGGAGTGGGGGGCAACTGCTGATATTTGCCATAAAAATTTAATGTAATGTGAGATAGTGCAACTGCAGTACACATTGGTGGGATCTGCTCCATGTGTGAGACGTCACTCCTCGCCTTCTAGATGTTTGCCAAAGGATAAGGCAGGATGAAGCATAGGAGCCATTTTGTTAGTGGCGGCAAAGTGATATTGACAAGTGGACAGTGACACAGAGGTCGGTCGTTAGCACCGATTCTGTTAGTTGAAGCTGCGCTGCTCACCGTTTCAGTGACCGCATGAGATACATGGCTCAGCAGACCGTCACACATGATGGGACTAGATACATGGCTGTGCTCAGTGTAAAGCCTCACTCAGATGTATCATGTAGGGACATCTGAATGAGGCTTTACACTGACTGAGCAGAGCTGAGTCAGTGTTCAGAGCACAGCAACGTGATGATGAACTCTGAATACTGAAGTGAGTACAGGTCGGCAGCCTGACATTGTACGACTAATCCCAGGCTACCGAGCTGCTCAATAGCCTGATATTAGTACAGCGTCAGGCTCCTGATCTGTGCTCACCACATCTCACAACCACTGCGCAGACCTCCTGTCACCGACAGCTACGTGAGCTGTTGATATGGGGGTGTAAATTGTAGCGAAGAGCACAGTTCTGGACTACAATAAAATGGCACCTGACTCCCCCGCAGCGTTGAACTGGACACCCCATGGGGAATACACAGTCCACAGCTGAGGCAGACACAATATAGGAGATTGTGGTCTGTGCGTCTCTAGTCTCCTATGGCTGCAGTATTTGCGGTGCGCAAGTGTCATACCTAAACAGTTTTGTTGCTACATTGCAACAAACAAAAGATTCAAATGATCCACAACTTTAATAAAAAAAATTGATACACATATAAAGCATTCACGGAAAGCCTACAAGTGAAGATCATTAACTGGAAAAATACAGTGTTTGTGTATCCATAGTCCAGCATAGTGCAATTATTCGCATGTACTTTTATATCTTGGCCAATTTTGGTTTCAAAGACCTGCTGCAAGTATTGGCAACTGAAATAATAGTGGTTAGATTTGGCTTGGGGAAAAAAATGAAAAAATTAATAATGAAATAGAAGGCACGAGTCATTAAGACTGTGCTGTGCAGGCCAGTTTAAGAAGAGGATTGCTGGAGTACAATCCACCCAATTCTGGTGCCGTCAATGTACCCCAGTCAGACTCTTTATGCAGGTGGGTGCAGCCATGCCCTGTCCATATTGGCATAGCTGGCTTGTAAAGTAAACTCCAAATGTTGCAATATTTTTGCGCAACTTCACCAGAATTCTGCTGAAATCAGCTTAATAAATCAGGACCCAAAAGACTTCAAAATAGTGAATAATGAAGTTATTAAAATCTAATAAAGGCTCATTTTAATAGCTTACACATGTAGCAGAATATGAGCACCGAACTGTTACTTGCCAATTACAGGTGGACTACATAGAGGTAAAGGGACAACATCCCATTAGAAGGGAGGTACAGTTTACCATTACCTTTTTTGGGACAGTCACAATAACAGCCCCAATACATGTTAGTTGAAAGCCGGTCAAAGCCACAGATTTTGGGAGGATCGCTCGGCCATCTGATGTGTAGGGGCACCTCCCGGCTCTTCCCCGATAGGAGAGAGAAGGACCGGGCAGGTGGAGCGGCAATGCCTGATACTTTTGTTCTCAGGGGAGATAATCTCAAAATCCCCAGCACTCACAAGTATGTGGAGTCGGGAGTGATAGCCTTTGGCCGAACATTCAGCACACGGCTACCCAATGTGTATGGTCAGCTTTTTCCATCTCATGTAGCCTTACAACTGGAGAATATGAAACCATCCTCAAATCCGAGTTTGCCATATTCATGGCTTTTTTGTACTCTATTCGTGCAGAATTTATGTTTGACGATCAGTCCCGAACATATTCGCTCAACTCTAGACCCATTGACGTTTGGTGAATACTGTAAATACAATATTCGCCGGCGATCGTAATCCGAACCAAATTTTGCAAAATTCGCTCAACTCTTGTCACAACCCCTATCTCCTGTGGCATTGCTTACTCCCAACACTACATTGATAGCTATACGATAGGGATACATTTTTATAATAGACATTATCAGAATTTTAATGCCAGGTAACACAAGAATACAAACCATCTTGCAGCAAGAATTCAAACCAAAATTTATTTGCATAAAGTAAAATATGAAGCCGCAAAAGGAAATCAGTGCATAGATGTCCAAGGTATGATAAAATCACAAATCTTTATTAGATAACACAGGTAGAAAAGCACAAACAATGACAAACAAAGGGTGACACAAACAGAAGCAGAGCAAAAGGGTATACAGTGTCAAAAACCTCACTCTGACCCATATCGTGAGTAAACACCTGGTGGTAAAGATAAATAAGTATCCAAGTATAAACACCCAATATATAGCAGGCAGACCAATGAAAAGCAGTAAGGGGTAAAATCCCCAGCTGGACAGCCATATAATCAGGGGTGAAGATACAAAGACACAAAAGCAAGGTACATACCAGGAGGGGAGAGGGGAGAGACACTGAATCCAAAGCTCAGCTGACCCCGACGTACGTTTCGGAAATGATCTTCCTTCCTCAGGGGGCGTGTCAATAGGGTGTTAATTGCGGTTTAAATAGGGGAAGTAAAAACAAGCACCAATCATGAGGGGTGACGCTGACCAATCCCCCCACATCCCCCATCACTGCCTTAGCTGGCGCTGATCTTATTTATGTTGGCCTTACAACACGCCAACTAAAGGTCCGTGTGCGGGAGCATGTGTTGGGGATCCAGGCGGCACGGGACCACATGGATGACTCCACCCTGAGAACTATTCCTAAGCACTTCAAAGATCATCATAAATGTGACGCATCTTTATTTAAAGTGCGTGGCATCGAGGCTCTGAGAATAGATATCAGAGGTGGGGGCCTATCTAAAAGGCTGGGTCAATTGGAAACCAGGTGGATCTGGAAGTTGCAAACGGTTCATCCGAGGTGTCTTAATGAGTGTCTGTCATTTGCTCCATTTTTATGATTATCCTCTCTATCCCCTTTTCTGCTGCTGCCAGTTGGGTGACTCTTTGTGTCTTTGGTTTTAACATTTGTTTTTATTTTAGTTTTAATTGCAGGCACCTGTCTGATGGTTTTCTTGTGGCTTTCCTTGCTGGGTTGGATGGATATCCTACTTGGGAAGATGAAGATACATCTACTCCTCCATTGTTGTATGGAGAATATGGCGGTTTCAAGGCCTCATTTTTCCCTCATCGCAATACTATGAATGCTGGACTAATAATGCCTCTGTATTTATGTGCCAGTTTACTCTATGGCACATTTTGAATGGAGAATTTGGCGGTTTCAAGGCCTCATCATCTTTTTTTCATCACAATACTATGAATGTTGGTTTAATAATGTCTCTGTATTTATGTGCAAGTTTAATTTATGGCACATTTTCATGGAGAATATGGTGGTGCCCTAGTCCTTTTTTTTTTTTTCTCCATCTCATTATTATGAATGCTGGACTAATGATGTTGCTGTATCCATATATAGGTGTATTTTATGGCTCAATATTATGGATGTGTATACTGATGTATATATTGACACGTATACAGCTTTTGTGCAGCTTTATGTATTTAAAATCATGTATTCGATTATATATGATAGGTATGGGCACTGAACACTGGTTATTGTTATTAACTCTGTAATATTATGTGCTCTGCCTCTCATCTTACCGATTATTCTTGCTGCCTAGGTGTAATTTATACACTTAGTTTACATTTCCATTTCTTGCTAATGCCCTATTTGCGCTCCCCTATATATTAATTAATTTGTATATCATTGGTGATGCATTACTACATTGTTATATTAGGGTACTAAATTAGTTGTAGCGCTATTCAGCCCGCTTCTATCTTGTAAGGTCTTTTCAGGGACGTTCACTATTCCCCTTCACAGTTCTGGCAGATTTCCTGCCTTTTGCCCATATCCAAGATGGCGGCGGCTGTCTTTCCTGTTCCTGTACATGTGTGGGTGGACACGCTTCCTGTCCCGCCCCCGTCTGCCTGTGGTCTGGCGTCTGACGTCATGGGGCCCCGTGCTGATCAGCGCCAGCTAAGGCAGTGATGGGGATGTGGGGGGATTGGTCAGCGTCACCCCTCATGATTGGTGCTTGTTTTTACTTCCCCTATTTAACCCGCAATTAACACCCTATTGACACGCCCCCTGAGGAAGGAAGATCATTTCCGAAACGTACGTCGGGGTCAGCTGAGCTTTGGATTCAGTGTCTCTCCCCTCTCCCCTCCTGGTATGTACCTTGCTTTTGTGTCTTTGTATCTTCACCCCTGATTATATGGCTGTCCAGCTGGGGATTTTACCCCTTACTGCTTTTCACTGGTCTGCCTGCTATATATTGGGTGTTTATACTTGGATACTTATTTATCTTTACCACCAGGTGTTTACTCACGATAAGGGTCAGAGTGAGGTTTTTTACACTGTATGCCCTCTTGCTCTGCTTCTGTTTGTGTCACCCTTTGTTTGTCATTGTTTGTGCTTTTCTACCTGTGTTATCTAATAAAGATTTGTGATTTTATCATACCTTGGACATCTATGCACTGATTTCCTTTTGCGGCTTCTTATTGATTACAGTGTGTCCTACACTGATTTTCCATGGGCTGATTGTGTTGGTTTTCTTTTCATCTGCACCCACATGTAATATATGATGTTATACTGTTTCAGCCTTGTGGTCTGTCATTTTTATTTATAAAGTAAAATATGAAAAAGGCAACTTCACAAACAACCAAAAAAAAAACCAAAGAAACCTTCACAATGTTGATAATAAATGGAGTATTCAGAAATACAAAAAATAAATGCATACCTATTTTTCCCATTAAAGAAATTATTGCTGATTTGAATCCCCAGAAACCCTCTTGACAGTGAACCTGTCAGACACCTGATGTGGGAGTTTTCAAATTAGGCCAGGATCACGCATTGCTATGCAGCCGCACGCTCCGCTCCCGAGTGCAGGCGGCAATGCCGGGTATTAACATGCGAGATTCGTCCGAGTTTCTCGCATGTGTGATCCCGGACTTAAACCAAATGTCGGTGGTAAGAACATTTTATTTGCTGCCGATGTGCACAAACAGCAATCGGTGTGAAGAAACCGAGACATTGTTCATAGGACGGCACTTTTTATTGCAGCTTATCCCATTTTACATCAATGAAGCTACAATACTGAGCTAATCCCATGGACACGAGTATCTAATTATCCATTTATCAGATTTGCTGGCGTTTATATTATACTAGCTGAAGAGCCCGGTGTTGCCTGGGCATAGTAACCAACTGTGGTTAGTTATAACAAATTATAATGATTATATTGCACATAAAAACCGTGCATCTAATCCTATCCTGTGTGATATTGACTGCTGAGCCATGTATCTAATCCTATCCTGTGTGATACTGACTGCTGAGCCGTGTATCTGGGTCGCCCTCCCAGGGCTGTGGGGTACCAAGCCGGTCACTCAGGGGGAAAGGTGTCACAGCAGCGGTGACCCGGTCCTTGGCCCTGAGCGCCCAAGTAAAAGGAAGATTGAATGGTGGATTGTAGTTGATTAAATTAATAGATCGTGATGCCACCTGTGTTGTTTGGCAAGGGAGGTGTTAAGCCGACACTGCATGCAGATCCTCTGGGACTGATGGTATGGTGCAGCAAAGATGTAAAAGCTCCCCACACGTGAAGCTGTAGTCCCAGGGCAGTGTAGATGTGGAGGCCAAGGGGAGATGTAGGTCAGGCGGTGTTGGGCACCAAGATGTAGCAGTGCCGGGTGTGTTGGCGCAGGAATAAGTGGAGGACACCAGGGCATGTAGTTCCAAAGCTTTACTCACAGTCTGTTGTGCAAACAGGTGCCTGCCTCCATGCCGTGTCCTCCGGGTCAGGGACTCAGTCAACCTCCAGGCCAGGTGGAATACTGCTTTCCAACACTCCGCCAACATGTGCCTTTCTGAACGTCTCCTCTTATAGCACCGATAAATGAAGTACTCCCAGTACTGAGTTACACTGGAGTTCCTCCTGTCCGATGTTCTTATGAACTTTCCTTGTACGGCAGATAGTTGTAGCCTGCTTCGGGACTTCTTGCTTCTTAGTCCCGGCTCACTATCAATGTTGCTGTTGTGCCCCCTAGTCTGACGTGGGAATAAAGTATTGCTAACTTCTATTCCTCCGGTGTCTGCTGCAGGATCATTAGTATCCATACAACCTCGGGGACCGGGCCCCGGCCTTGCGCTTAGAAATCCTAGGCAGGGTTCTTCTCTAACCCACATCATGTTCTCTCTTTTACTCCTCACGTTCCGCACTAATCCTTTTTTTCTATGGAACTATCAGGTGTCCTTTCTATGTCTCTTTCTTGTGCTAGCAGACCCAGGTCACTGTGGCCTGCTGCAGCACTTCATCCATCCCTCTCCCGGGGATCCTCTCTGTCTTACTCTCTGTCCTTCTGCATCCTCACTCACTCTCAGTGACTGACTGAATGACTATGACTGAATGACTGACTAGTAACTGCTGAATCCTAAACTCTTCCCGCTCTTTTAATGTAAACTCAACTCCACCTCCCAGCACGTTTCGTGTTCCAAGCAGGGAGCCACCAATGGGTGCTTTGCTATACTCCAAGCAGGGAGCCGCCGAAGGTGCTTTGCTACACTACTTTGTGGTGTTGGGTGCAGGTGTTGGAATGTGGTCAGGAGCTTCCCACCTTACCTGGATGGTGGGGCACCACACCTCAGGAGGAGGTGCAGTACCTCTGTGGCGACCGAGCTTCAGGGGCGCCACATACCCCCCCCGTTAAACACAGCACGTCCGCAGGCTGCAAGTTAAACAAAGTTGACAATACAGGAACATACAAAAATTTTATATTGCATAATGAACATTTCTTATACTAAACTTCCCAATGTGGGAGGCACAGTTTCTTGAATGTTACAAACAATTTAACTGCCTATCTATATTTAAAGTTATGCTACCTAATTCAAAGTGCTATGGCAACAAATTCACTATTAACTTGAGTATCACATTTGCTAGCAACACATTTCTTTTTCTGCCATCTCTCACATTTGCTACTTTCTTCTTTACTGAGTGACAAATGCTATTGCCTGGTTCATCTTCTCCACATTTTTATTCCATTCTCACATCTTTATTCAAACTTTGTAAAACATTCACTGTATTTCTTCCTCAATTAAACCTTATAAAATCTGTCATTAGTACTTTCACTACACACTATCACTTTATAGCTTTTTGTTCAAAAATATCAAACATCTAATATATAAAGCTCAATGTGGGCGTGTATGTATGTATGTATGTATGTATGTATGTGTGTATGTCCAGGATTGGCATCCACACCGTCGCAGCTACAGCCACAAAATTTGGCACAGTCACACATCTGAACCCCGAGAGCGTCATAGGCTATGTTGTGAGGCAAAATTTTAACCCTGCGCGTTCCAATTCACCAAACAATTTTGCCCCTATCTACATAATGGGGAAAAAGTGTATGTATTGGCATCTGCACCGTCGTAGCTACAGCCACAAAATTTTGCACAGTCACACATCTGGACCCCGAGAGCGTCATAGGCTATGTTGTGGGGTGAAATTTTAACCTTGCGTGTTCCAATTCACCAAACAATTTTGCCCCTATCTACATAATGGGGAAAAAGTGAAAGGAAAAGTGTTGGAGGCAAATTGACAGCTGCCAGATGTGAACAAGGGGGACTTAAAGAATGAGAGCGATGGCGCCAAAGAGTATATACCGTACAGTTGCTAAGGTGGGGCCCTGACATGGTATACTCACCACACACGGGGATATAAACACACACACAAAATGCGCCACACACTACCACGTGCTCCAACACATATACCACCCTCAGCACACATTTCACCACACATACACCAATCTCACCATATAAAAGTCCAAACACAAAAGTCGCCACTCAAAACTCGCCACGCTGTCCCAGAGCTGTTTAAAAGATGAAAAGTGAGCTGTGATTGGTTGCTATCAGCAACAGTTTTCTTTGTAGACAGTTGTGGTAACTGAGACCTATTACACAGGTCTGCGACTAAAAAGCTGTTTGATTATTTTCATCTAATTTCCATGTATTTTGGTGTGCTGAAAACAAAAGAAATATTGAAAAAAATCCTGGACGTCAGGATTGCCACAAAATGCAAAATTCTCTTCAAATTTAGTAAATTTTTCTCAATTTTTGTTTTTTTTTTATCTTAGGGTTTTGAAAGTCAAAATTACTATTAATTAATTCACATCAATGCATTGAAGATATACAATGCCAAAAAAATATAACTTTCAAAGAAAAGAACTTGCAGAGTGAGCTAATGAAACCAGCATCAACATGTTGCAAGCTGAACGAGCGGGCTCTGACATGCCCCGGCTTGTTTCAATTGTTTTATCTTGCTTCTCGCCTGTTCACACTTTTTAATCTCAGTTCGTGTTAGCTCGTCACATTCAACCGTGTTTCCCAAAATTAGCATTATGACTCAGCGGAAGTGTATTAATTCGCCTGACAGTTTCTGTTACATTTGTGGTGAATATACAGTGTTGAAGCAACAGCTGAATATTCCAGACTTTGTGAAAAAAATATACTTCGCATATTTCGGACTAAAGCTTGGAGATCAAGATAAAGCTTGGGCATCTTCAGTTTTTTCTGTCAGCTAAAATCTGCCAAAATAGCGGAAAACGGATCCGCAGGCGGACTGACTGAAATGGGGGTCAGCGGATCGGCGGATGAATGGATCCGCCGAAGGTAAAAATTTAAAGGAACCGCGCCTGGGGAAAAGGAGAGAGAGAGAATTTTCTCCAGCAGCCAGACAGAAACGTGGGTTAAATCGGCAAATAGTGGATCCGGACACAAAAAAAAAGTTACATGCTCCGTTCGGGCCGCTGAGCGGATGCCAAAATCTTGGCGGATCCGTACAAAAATGGATCAAACGGACGACCATTCGTCAAGATCCACCGATAATGCACGTCTATGAGGAAAAAAGGATCTGCCAAGAAAAATGGCGGATATGTTTTTTTTCCAAATCGGCGGATCTTGACTGATGGTCACAAACGGAAGTGTGAAACAGGCCTAAGAAAAAAGCTTTCCGTTATGGGATTCCTATGGTATGGCGAGAGCAAAAGAACCATAGTGACGATTGCTACTTTTGTTCATGCGATGTGAAAGGGTATAATTCAAAATGGAAGCATTCCATTTCATACCCCAATATTCACTCAGCAATTCATCCC
Source organism: Dendrobates tinctorius (assembly GCF_039654945.1). Classification (NCBI taxonomy): domain Eukaryota; kingdom Metazoa; phylum Chordata; class Amphibia; order Anura; family Dendrobatidae; genus Dendrobates; species Dendrobates tinctorius. The sequence goes on along the minus strand of NW_027361834.1, from coordinate 3,877,985 downwards.
ATCCCCCATGGCACAGATATACCAGTACCCAAGGCCCCTGCTACCTTGGAAGAGATAACTAGCTCCGATGAAGGTGGAGTCATACCTGAACCAGATGATGAATCAAGTTCTGACTTTGAAGATGATACAAGAACAAAATTGTTTTCCCAGGAGGAGATGAATGATTTGGTAAGAGACTTGAATCTTCCCAAAGATGCCACTAAGTTACTCAGATCGAGGCTCAAAAGCAAGAATTTATTGTTGCCAGGAGTGTCTTTCTCATGGTTCAGACATCGTGAAGACGAGTTCATTCCTTACTTTGCCCAGGAAGAAAAGTTGGTTTATTGCATTGATGTCGAAGGTTTGATGGGTCAATTCAAAATCCAATATGATTCAGCGCAATGGCGTCTTTTTATAGATTCTTCAAAAAGAAGTCTCAAAGCAGTTTTACTCCACAACGGCGGTTTTTTATGCTTCCATCCCTGTAGGTCATTCCGTACAACTCAAGGAAACCTACGAGAATTGGTTCTTCGTAAACTTAACTATGAAGACCACGGTTGGCAAGTGTGCGGGGATTTGAAAGTCTTGTGCATGCTGCTCGGGCAACAAGCTGGGTATACTAAATACCCTTGTTTTCTGTGTCTATGGGGCAGTCGAGACTGACAAAACCACTGGACCAAGAAGAATTGGCAGCCGATGGTGCTCACAGTTGGTGAAAAAAATGTCCTCCGAGAAACTTTGGTTCCTCCCCATAAAGCTCTTCTACCACCTCTTCACATCAAATTGGGATTGATGAAGCAATTCGGAAAATCACTTCCAAAAGATGGAGAATGCTTGAAATACTTGGTCACCAAGTTTCCAAGCCTCTCGGAGGCAAAATTGAAGGAAGGTGTGTTCGTCGGACCAGACATTAGAAGGCTTATAGCTGATCAAGAGTTTATCAATACCATGACGCATCATCAAAAAGACGGGTGGATTGCATTTAAAGAGGTCGTAGAGAAATTTTTAGGCAGTAGCATAGACTCTGTCTACAAAAAAACCATCAGGCGAATGCTGAAAGCATTTCAAGCTTTAGGTTGCCTGATGAGTTTGAAAGTGCATTTCCTCCATTCCCACCTTGACAACTTTCCTGAAAATTTGGGAGCTGTGAGTGAAGAGCAAGGTGAACGATTCCACCAGGACTTTAAAAAGATGGAAAGAAGATACCAGGGAAGATGGAGCATTACAATGATGGCAGACTACTGTTGGACGCTTCAGAGAGACATTACAGATGCTACTCACAAGTGTAAATGTACCAAGAGAAGCCTCACAGGGAAGAAGTGTGTGTTAGTGAGCTCATTGCAGTTAAAAAAATGATTTTCATGAAACTCTTGTAATAAAAAATTAATTTTATGAGTCTATTTTCATTTATTTTGAGGTATTGTCTTATTTAACATAGTTACTTAAATTGTCAGAAAACGTGATGCCCTATGACAAAACGGAGGTCATTATCGGATTCAGCGCACTCAAAAACATAAAAATTACGTGGAATAACCAAAACAGCTCTTGAAAAATTTTTTTTTGCAGACCTGTGTTATTCTTATCATTTCTATGGTGTTATCGTCCTTCTGAAAAGCTGGAAATAACACAATTTATTACCGTGCCAACACAAACCACCCTCTGACACAGACTGCAGGGGGAGCCCAGTATCACACAGGATAGGATTAGATACACGGCTCAGCAGTCAGTATCACACAGGATAGGATTAGATACACTGCTCAGCAGTCAGTATCACACAGGATAGGATTTGATACACGGCTCAGCAGTCAGTATCAAACAGGATAGGATTAGATACACAGTTCAGCAGTCAGTATCACACAGGAGAGGATTAGACACATGGCTCAGCAGGCAGTATCACACAGGAAAGGATTAGATACACAGCTCAGCAGTCAGTATCACAGGATAGGATTAGATACACGGCTCAGCAGACAGTATCACACAGAATAGGATTAGATACACGGCTCAGCAGTCAGTATCACACAGTATAGGATTAGATGCACGTTTTTTATGTGCAATATAATCATTATAATTTGTTATAACTAACCACAGTTGGTTAATATGCCCAGGCAACGCCGGGCTATTCAGCTGGTTTTCAATAAGTGCAATTGTAGACACTGGTCCGGCCATCATGTCTTGAAATGTCCCTATAATGAGGTAGTTCCCTTTTTTTTCAAAGAGAGGTTCCTATGTAAAACCAAGAGAGAGCACCTAAAGAGGTGCAAACTATTTACATAACAGTTCTGGATCACTCAGCGTCCATGATCTCCACAGTTCAAGTGTAAAGGCTGCCAATGGAACTAGGCAACAACTGGGTAAACATAATCAAAATAGAAAAATTGAACAATAGAAAAAAAATAGAAAACTTGGTTAATACCCTCCTGGGTAGCGAGAGTTAGTTTGAATCAACATTAGAGCTAGTTATCCCCTCCTGGGTTCTGGAAGCTGGTTGCTTGGGCTGCTTCCAGGGGAGATACTCTGGGTGTCCTGACAGGTTGGTGAATTGCCAGTATTCATCTGGCATGGCTGCTGCCTGAGGTACAGCAGGGGTGGTATAGCAGTGGTTGCTGGTGATGTTTCGGCTACCAGTGATTCAGCAGGAGTAGCAACTGGTACCAATGGATGCTGTTCCTCATTAGCGGGTGGTCCTGCTGCTCTGATGCATGGCCTGACATCTGGGGAGGCTGCGGCCTGTTGGCGTTGGTAGGCGGCTACACGGGGATTCAGTAGCCAAGGGATCTCATTTCGCCTTTCACTATCCCAAAGTGACCTAGACTCGTCCCAGCCCTCAAGGCGCCGAATCATGCGTGCCTGTTCCAGCCGTACCCTCCTCAGTAGGGACCTCTTCCACCTCCCCATCTCCGACAGCCTAGTGCCCCCGGATGACTCATCCAACATCCCCATTTCGAGCTCCAGCAAGCCAGCCTCTGACAATGTGAATTCAGGGGCTAACCCGTTAGGAGGGCCGGGATATATACCTGGTACATCCTGGTGGTGTAGTCTCGGGTCCGGTACAGGCATGGTGCGGCTCCCGGTGGCAGTAGTGGTAGCAGATGGCGACTCCCGATCCACGGGGGGCTCCGGCGGGACCTGCGCGGCCGCGTCAGGTCCAGGCGGGAGCTCTTCTTCCTCCGCTTCGGCTCCCAAGGCCTCGTACAACTCCTCCCGTGGTGACGGCAGAGAGGGGACAATGGAGGCTGCTGGTGGTATGGCAGCGGTCGCAGGCTCCAGAGTCTGCCTGGATGAGATACGGTGCAGCAGCGACGGGTACCGGTGTAGCGGGTACCGCAGGTGTAGACCCCCTCCTGGGCGCGCTGCAGGTTCAAAGTCCATAGCGCCTCCTGCCTCAGTTGCAGATGGCGTGTCAGCTGGGCTATTTCGTCCTCCAGCTGCTGGCGGTTCATCTCGGAAACTGGCTTGGAGCCTTCAGCCATGGCGCCGAGGAGATTCAGCTTAAACTCCTCGAAATCCGCAGGCCTCCTCCCGTCTCCTCCCCTCTCCTTCCAATATGGCGTTCTGGCGTTCTTCTTCCTGTCTGGGCTCTTTTTCCGCCACTGGCTTCCGCTCCTCCTTCTGGGGGCGGCGTCTTCTTCCAACTCCTCCATACCAGGCCAGTATACGAACCCCTCGGGGGGTGGGCCATGTCGCTGTCGCATAGTAATTCAGGCAAGGGAGGCCCAGGACAGTTCCCGGTCTTTTCTTAGGACCTCCCATGTTGTCACGCCCTTCTTCACCACGCCAGCGGCCATTTTTAGCGTTCATTTTACAGTCTATTAAATTGGGTCTTCTGCACATTTTCAAAAACTTTGAGTCTTAGGCACACAGAACCCGATGGCATCGGGTCTCGTCATCCTGTTCGTGACGCCAAGTTGGGTCGCCCTCCCAGGGCTGTGGGGTACTCGGTACCAAGCCGGTCACTCAGGGGGAAAGGTGTCACAGCAGCGGTGACCCGGTCCATGGCCCTGCGCGCCCAAGTAAAAAGGAGATTGAATGGTGGATTGTAGTTGATTAAATGAATAGTTCGTGACACCACCTGCGGTGTTCGGCAAGGGAGGTGTTAAGCCGACGTTGCATGCAGATCCTCTGGGACTGATGGTATAGTGTAGCAAAGATATAAAAGCTCCCCACAGTTGAAGCTGTAGTCCCAGGGCAGTGTAGATGTGGAGGTCAAGGGGAGATGTAGGTCAGGCGGTGTTGGGCACCAAGATGTAGCAGTGTCGGGTGTGTTGGCGCCGGAATAAGTGGAGGACACCAGGGCATGTAGTTCCAAAGCTTTACTTACAGTCTGTTGTGCAAAGAGGTGCCTGCCTCCGTGCCGTGTCCTCCAGGTCAGGGACTCAGTCAACCTCCAGGCCAGGTGGAATACTGCTTTCCAACACTCCGCCAACATGTGCCTTTCTGAACGTCTCCTCTTATAATGCCTATAAATGAAGTACTCCCAGTACTGAGTTACACTGGAGTTCCTCCTGTCCGATGTTATTATGAACTTTCCTTGTACGGCAGACAGCTGTAGCCTGCTTCGGGAACTTCTTGCTTCCTAGTCCCGGCTCACTATCCATGTTGCTGTTGTGCCCCCAAGTCTGATGTGGGAATAAAGTATTGCTTAGGCTACTTTCACACATCCGTTTTTTTAAATCCGGCACGATGCGCCAAAAATTGTGAAAACCGGATCCGGAATTGGATCCGGTTTTTTCACATAGAATGTAATGATCGCCGCATCGTGCCGGATAGACATGCGGCGGCCTCCGGGTTTTGCCGGATACGGCAAACATGCGCCGTAAGGCTGCGACTTTTTTTGCAGCGCCGGACCGGCTTTTTCAACAGCGCATGCCCGGGCACTGTGAGTTTTAACCCCACAAGTGCCTGGCACGCATCTCTCTCTCTCCCCCTCCCCTTCTCTCTCTCCATACGCTCCATACCTCTCTTTGGCTGCTCTCTCGTCCCCCGCTCTCTCTTTGGCTGCTCTCTCGTCCCCCCGCTGTCTTTCTGGCTGCTCTCTCGACTTTTGTGTTTGGACTTTTATGTGGCGAGGTTGGTTTATGTGTGGTGAAATGTGTGCTGAGGGTGGTATATGTGTTGAAGCACGTGGTAGTGTGTGGCGCATTTTGTGTGTGTGTTCATATCCCGGTGTGTGGTGAGTATCCCATGTCAGGGCCCCTCCTTAGCAACTGTACGGTATATACTGTTTGGCGCCATCGCTTTCATTCTTTAAGTCCCCCTTGTTCACATCTGGTAGCTGTCAATTTGCCTCCAACACTTTTCCTTTCACTATTTCCCCATTATGTAGATAGGGGCAAAATGGTTTGGTGAATTGGAATGTGCGGAGTTAAAATTTTGCCTCACAACATAGCCTATGACGCTCTCTGTGCCCAGGCGTGTGACTGTGCTAAATTTTATGGCTGTAGCTACGACGGTGCAGATGCCAATACATACATACACTTTTTCCCCATTTTGTAGATAGGAGTAAAATTGTTTGGTGAATTGGAACACGTGGGGTTAAAATTGAGAAAGTTTAGCGCATAAACTTGGCCATTTTATGCACTAAACTTTATTAATTTTTCATATTTCTAATGCAGTAATGTAATTCATTATTCATTTTTCATGTTTGCATGGTTTGGCGCTACAGTGTGCTTCCTTTTTTGCTTGAATGTGCCAAATTTTATGGCTGTAGCTGCAACGGTGCGGATGCCAATCCCGGACATACATACATACAGTACATACACTCCCACATTGAGCTTTATATATTAGATAGTACGGTGTTGTGCACATGACTGTATTATGGCTCCATACAAGCAAAGCGTTGTATAATCATAGCCAAACTAGAGCCAATTCTGCACCTCTAGGTCTCATATGGAGGATTTTTTCATGGCATCCATATTTTTTTTGGATTCCATTTATAGAGCACCATATGGCGGCACAATGGCTAAGCAAGACGCACCCAAAGGGACTACTGTCTATGTCTTGAGGCTTTACTCTCACACTTGACAATATGGATCAGGCATGTGTTGTCGAATGCAGTATTTCCCCCCCCCCCACATTTCTCCCCATATTGTAACCCTTTTGCTCAGCGTTGTCCATTTTTTATCTAGTAGTTTTGTTTTTGGTTAAAGCATTAACCAATTTTGCAGAAAAGCAAATGAAAAAAAAACAAAAAAAAATGCATGCTTAAACTAATTAAAAATCTTTTTTTTGTTTTTTTTCTTAAATAAACGTCTATGTGGTAAAAATGGTACCAATACCGAGCTGTTGCCACATGCTGGGCATTTTAGAAAAAAAATAAAATAAAGAAAAAGTAAAATATATATTTACAGGTCACTTTTTCTTCTCTTTTTGCAAGTGACATGTAAATTAAATCATGAACATCTACTGCCAAATTTAAAAAAAATGAAAACGAATCTAAAATAAGCAAATGTGATTGAGCCCTAGGCATAAAAGACTGCGGACTACTAGCCAAAAAATCGGACCAGATTAAGCTTTTTAGTGCAACTATATTGTATGTGTGACAGGACTGGACTGGATTTTTTGTTTTGCTTGCATAGTGTGCCTATGTCAGGCATATTCACTTTTATGGTTCATACACACCGCTATAATTATTTCAGCATCATTATGTTTTATCCCCTCACTTTCAACACTTGTTATCACTTAAAATAGTGATTATTATTCTTCATAATTATTTTATTTTCATGTACTCACATGAGCGCATGCCCAGTTCTGTCCTCCCTAGGAGCCTTCTGACGTGCTCAGTCTGGTATGTGGCTGTCTCTGGCTGCTTCGCAGCTCGAGCCACTTTCATGCTGATGATGAGCGCTGATGATAGACTCCCTGTTTATAGTGGGGACTCAACAGCGCATGCGCTGGTAATGCTGTGGATGTTTAGAACTGGATACTATTGACGTCACCGTGGATGCTACAGCGCAGGTCCTAAATTTTACAAGCTTTATTAGGGAAAGCGGTTCATTGGCTGACCGCACTATATAAACTAGATCCGGGGCACATGTAAACCACGCCTCCTGAGGAAGCTGCGGCGTAACGCGCGTGGGGCGGCAGGTCTAACAGCGACATACACAGCACATGTAAGTGTTACTTTCTAATGCAGCCCTTGTATCCCACTCTGGAATTTGTATAGACAGTCTTTACTCTGTGTACACTTAACGCCTACCAGGCTTATTGATACAAGGCACTTATGCACTTTATATTCAGCATTTTACTCTGGGCACTTATTGTATGCAAAACCTTATCTGGGCATACATATTATGTAAATGGGGAGTTTTCTGTTTATCATGCATTCTATTTGTGAAAGGAAAGCAAAGAAACTACATGTTTTATACAGATAAAAACTTTATTAACTGTCAAGGTGCTGGTCTAATTATATTGTGTTTATGTCTGCTGTAACTTGCACTTAGCATTTATGCTCTGTTAATTATTCTAAATAAATTATTTAGCTTGAAAAACTCCAATTTTGATCTCTTGTGATGCTTAATAGCTCATTTATGAGATTTTTTTGCTATTGTATTTTCAGTGAGTTGAGCTTTTGAAGATTTTTTTCCAGTATTTGGGATATATTTGTACTTAACTACAGACCATAGCAGAAATGCTGGATGACTCCGAGAACAGGGGACGCAGGAATAATATAAGAATACGGGGGTTACCTGAATCTATACCTCCCCAGGAGCTGAATACCACTCTGAGAGGCATTTTCAACACGGTATTAGATAGGCCTCAAGACACCCCATTGGAAATAGACAGTGCACATAGGGCTCTAGGCCCACGTCCCGGAGAACAAGACCCACCGAGAGATGTGATATGCCGGGTGCACAAGTACCAACTTAAAGATGCGGTCATGGGAGCAGCCAGAAGAGCAAAGCCCATACACCATTTTGATTCTCGCATACAGCTTTTTCCAGATCTGTCCAGATGGACCTTACAGAGACGTAGAGCTCTTCGCCCCCTTTTGAATGAACTGCGGCAGCGTGACCTTTATACCTGGGGATTTCCATTTTGTCTTCGAGTTCAGAAGAGAGGCAGAGTGCATCGATTGAGTCACCCTAGTGGTATCCCAGCTTTTTCAGCTGCCCTCGACATACCCGAGGTGGACATTCCTGATTGGCCATCCTTACCATCATTTTATCGAATGGAGGACCCCCGCAGAGGCCTGGATCCTCAACAACAGCGCCGTCACGGAAGATGGCCTAATGGACAGGGCCGCATACACTCGGAAGAAGGAGAAGCTAACTGATTATCCTGTATTTTTCGGGCCTTTTTCTCCCTTTCCCCTTTTTTTGAAGAGGATAAATCTTAGGGGTTACTTCTATAAGTAATACCGAATTAATGTTCATGTATGTTCATGCTATTAACCGACTCTCCTCTTCTATTTTTTCCTTTCCCTCCCCCCCTTTCTTTTCCTTTCTCCCTCCCCTCCCTTCCCTTGTTTCCCCCTCATATTCTTAAATAGCTCATATTTCTTAAATTAGCAATGTCCTTTGTCCTTCATTGGATTATTAGTCTAGGATGTCCTGTTTTTGAAAAAAGAAGTGGATTCTAAAACTTACACTAGTTCAGAGTTACAGGATGGGGTATCTTTATATACTGTTCATCTCAACGATATTGAAGCTAATCACGAGTCGTTACGAGTATCATACGTGTTATAGTTATGATAGGATGCATATGGTCTTTACCCGTTACATTTTTGATTTGCAAGGAACATGACTGTTATATCATTACGGGGTCGGGTATCGAGGGAGGTGGTATCTCCGACTCCTCTTTTGTCGTACACGTGCCCCCTGGAGACGCTGCTTTGCCATTGAGGCACGCAGCCATTAACGTTTTCCTCCACTTGGTTAAATTTTCTATTGGAGTGTGACTATCCGCACTCGTATTGTTAATTTCTTCTATTCTTTGTCCTGTGTTAACTTTATTTACTTTTCCTTTTGCTGCATCCACCCCCCTCTTCCTAGCCTTTCTCTCCCTTCTCAGTAGCGGGCATTGGACCCCGAAGCCGACTCATCCCTGCAGGTGAAATTTACATCCTTGACCCCGGACTACATCCACAATGCCGGGTAAGACTGCCACGCAGAAGATCATATCGGGCTCCTTAAATACTAGAGGCTTTAACATTCCGCAGAAACGGTCACATATCTTATATGGCATGCATAAGAAAAGAGTAAATGTGTTGCTTTTACAAGAGACACATTTTAAAACTGGGCATGTTCCTAATATACACGATCGTTATTACACAACCTGGTTTCATAGTACCAACCTGAGCTCCCGATCCCGAGGTGTATCTATAGCGCTCCATAAAACGGAGGGCAGATACGTAATTTTGAAAATTCAGATTTTTTCAACAATATACACTATAGCAGGATGGTACGCCCCCAGCCGAGACCAAATACGGACAGCTAGATCCTTCTTGAAGACAATGGCTGACTTTGCAGAAGGGGTTGTTATACTAGGGGGTGACTTTAATTTGACTCTTAACCCCACGTTGGACTCCACAACCGCAAAATCTTATCTATCTCTTCGTCAACTGTCCTCTTTGAAAAAAGACCTACACAATTTACGTCTTGCTGATGTCTGGAGACTACTTAACCCTAACGGGAAAGATTATACGTTCTTCTCCACACCACATAACTCCTATGGCAGAATAGATTTCTTCCTCCTCAGTCATTGCGCACTGGCCTGGGATCCGAAACCGTCCATCGGCAGTTTTTTATGGTCGGATCATGCTCCAGTCTTTCTAGACATTAGTCCTCCCGATTCAGGGGTACGACAGTGGACGTGGAGATTGAACGATAACCTTTTAAAGGACGCTACTTGCGTGGCTGATATTAAGACTACCATAGCAGAATTCCTACAAGACCATGCACACGACACTACTGCTATGCCTATCAAATGGGAAGCCCTCAAATGCGTACTCAGAGGGGTATTTATCAAACATGGATCTCGCTTAAAACAAATAAAAAGTAGGGAAATTATAGACCTGATGGAAAAAATTTTGATGTTGGAGATGAAACATAAGATGACTAAGGAGGCGGAGACAATGACTGACCTGATTAAATGTAGAGACGATTTGAAGTCACTACTAAATGAGAAATACCGACACCATAGAAATCGTTTTAAGAGTATATTATACGGTCAGGCAAATAAATGTGGGCGTTTGTTAGCTAGATTTCTACACCCACGCAATCAAACCACATACATTCCATCTCTCCAACGACATAGAGGTCAGACGACATCGAACCCGCCAGAAATTTTGGATATAATGCGGCGGTATTACCATACATTGTATAATATTAATGGAGATTACCCCCCTCAATCGCCTTTGGACTCCCAATCACATATAGAGTCTTATATACGGGACACGGCCCTTCCGACATTGGCCACAGACCTAACAATGCCATTAGACACTGATTTTACGCCAGAGGAGATTGACGACGTCATTCGAAATACCCCAACTGGTAAAAGTCCAGGACCGGACGGTTTTTCCCCTCATTTTTATAAGATGTTTCATGAACAACTTAGCCCCATCATGACGTCGGTGTTCAATACCATTGCAATCAACACCCCGTTTGTCCCACAATCCTTAGAGGCTTTTATCAAAGTCATACCGAAACCAGGGAAAGATCCTAAAGTAGTAACTAATTACCGCCCAATATCTCTCATCAATATCGATGTAAAATTATACGCTAAAATCTTGGCAAATCGACTGGCTCCTCTTTTACCTTTAGTAGTACATTCGGACCAGGTGGGATTTGTGCGATGGAGAGAAGCGAGAGACGGCATAGGTAAAACTCTCATATTGACTGCACATGCTAAATTAAAATGTAAGCCACTGGCTTTGTTATCGATTGACGCGGAGAAGGCCTTTGACCGTGTACACTGGGGCTTTATGTTCTCGGCCCTAAAACAGCTGGGCCTGGGAAATCGTTTCCTACACAGAATCGCAGCCCTATACTCTGACCCTTCAGCGAGGGTTAGGATTAACGGGGCTTTATCAGACCCTATTTCCATTGGGAACGGAACCCGACAAGGTTGCCCCCTGTCGCCCCTCTTATACGCGATAGTTATGGAACATTTGGCGGTGGCGATTAGGAAGAACTCCAGTGTGCACGGTCTCTGGGTGGACCGCGTTCATTATAAGGCCCCTCTTTATGCAGATGATCTCTTACTGTATATATCCCAACCACACATCACTCTCCCATCACTAATGGAGGAGTTTCGAAAATATGGAGCAGTCAGTAACTTTAAAATCAATTTTCAGAAAACTGAAGCCCTCAACATTTCCTTAGGACAGGCAGAACTTACAAGCATAATGGGAAACTTCCCCTTTCGATGGAAAACTGGGGCCATTCAATATTTGGGTGTTCAAATTCCTACTGACATGACTGACCTATACAAATTAAACTACGTGCCCCTCTTAGAATCGAGTCTGAAACGTCTGAGGGAATACGGACGGAAATCTATGTCATGGTTTGGTAGGATGAATTCATTTAAGATGGACATTCTTCCCAGGTTTTTATACCTGTTCCAGGCGGTTCCGGTTGTACCGCCGAAGACATTCTTCCAGACCATCAGATCTGCGATAATCCACTTTATCTGGCAGGCTTCTAGACCCCGTTTAAAATATTCTATCTTAACTGCTCCAAAATCCAGAGGTGGTGCGGGTCTCCCTGACCTGGAACTTTACCATAGGGCCTCCTTACTTGCACGTTTATTTGACTGGCAATTCAACTACCGCTCTAAACAATGGGTTCAATTGGAGCAAACATCTTTTAGTATCCCATTACGCCATCTTCCATGGATCCAACATTATGATTTGGGTGCAAACGAATCTGAGGAATCCACTGGCTTCTTGACTCGAGAAGTCCTACAGATATGGAATCGTTTTAAAAATAAAAATAAATGTATTAGCACCCTAAATCCACTGACACCAATATTTGGTAATCCGGATTTTCCCCCAGGATGTCACAGAGACCAATTTCTGGGTTGGCATAGTAGTTCTGACTTAAGACTAGGACGGGTTCTAGTGGGGGGGAGTGTTCCATCCTGGGATGCCTTACGAGAGAAGTTTCCCGATGGGGATCTCTCCGGAATTCCACACAGGAGACTCGGACAGGGCTCTGAGCTATATACGAGCGTGGGAGGATGAGATAGGATGTAAATTTTCAGGTGAAGACCTTGACAAAGCATACCTCTTCACGCACAAAATGTCTCTGGCTGGGGGCGCACGAGAGAAAAACTTTAAGATACTGGCCAGGTGGTATCTGTCCCCCGTCAGACTAAAATCTATTTTCCTGTCAGTAGACGATGTCTGCTGGCGTTGTGGGACCGAAAGGGGTACACTTCTCCATATTTGGTGGCAGTGCCCTGCTGTACGATCCTTCTGGGAAAAGGTGTTTCGGGCTTATCAAAAGATTACCGGGAAATATGTTCCCCCCATCCCCACAGATTGCCATCCTATCAATTCTTCCGGGTTCTATATCCACTCAGAAGAAGAGCCTTCTTAGGTTTTGCATTACCGCAGCGCGGATGGTAATCCCACGCCACTGGCACACGACAACACCACCAACTATGGCAGAATGGTTGGCGGAATTTGCAGACATTTTCCGTATGGAGGAATTATTGGCTGAAATGGAAGGTGATAACACTCGGTTGGTCCAAGCGTGGCAGCCTTGGATCTTATTCAAGGAAACTTCTGAACTCCCTCGATTACTCGAGGAAGCTCCTTAATGGTCGGTTCGGAAATCCGAGGCCCGCTTTTCCTCACCCCCTCCCCTTCCCCTCTCTCTTTCTTTCCTCTTTCCCCACTTCCTCTCCTGTGAGTTTTCTTTTCCCCTTCTTAATTTCTTTCTCTCTTTGTCTTAGAAGTGCACTCCCATTGGTTACAAGTAAAGATGCCGTTATGTATGCTCGCAATTATTATCTCCTTATATTTGATTAGGGATGCTGATAATGTACTGGAGGACACACAGAGCATAATGACGCTTTTTACATTTTGTTTTATTATATACGAGTAGCTATGGTATGAAGAATGTTCATACAGTTGAGTTTATTAAGATATGAAGACAAATTCTTGTTTATTCTCTTACATAAGATAATTTTGAGGAATATGCGCCAACCTCCGCTCGTTCGAGGCATACGAATATATGAGCCGGAAGACATCTTACCTTTACAGGGGACTGATTATACTGTAACCTAGTGCGGTTTGGTGTACAATTCTTGTTGCTGTCTTATATGTTATGTTATGTGTAATTGTTTTCAATAAAACAGATTCAACATAAATCTGGTATCGCTGTAATTGCACCGACCCAAAGAATAAAGTTGGGCTCTCGCTCATAAGCCATCACCTCAGGATGCATTTCTTTGCTAGATCATGCAATACCGACTTCCTCCCCCCTCCCATTTACATGTCCAAGTCATAATGGAAAATCCAAAGCATCGGTGTTGTGAATTCACTTTCAGGCCTACCTCTGGTTGCTGGTGAAGGTAGTGGAGATGGTTGTATTGACAGAGGGGTCGCGAGTTCTCTTTCCGGGCTCCCTCTTGTGGTTACAGGAGGTAATGGAGCTGATCTAATTAACAGAGGCCTGCCACCTGATAATGAGGAAGACGATTGGACATTGGGTGTTTCTGACTGGATTTAAGACGGCCGACTCCCTCTATCCCGGCTGGGGCTGTGCTGAATTTCCATCTATGTTACTGTTTGTGCCAGTTTGTTTTAGTCCCTTATTAGATTGGCCTCTCTTTGCTCTGTTTTCAGAATATAACAGAGTGCTGATATAGTGGGCGAAGTCTAGTGACTTCAGTAATTTTTCTATCAGACGTGTTGGGCATTTTTTTGCAGAGTTTTTTGCGTGATTGCAGACAGCGTCTTTCCTTTCCTGTCCTGTCTAGTTAGTTTGGGCCCCATTGTTTGCTCAGCCTATTTTCCTATCTGCGTTTGTGTTTTCATCTTGTCTCACCGACAATATGTTTGGGGGCTATGTAAAATAATGCTTATCCTGTAAAATACTCAGGACTAATTACCAGATAAAAATATAGTGGTTTATTTGGATTCTTCCATCAAAGAAAGGTTATTACAAAAAAACAGGTGAATAAAAATAGGTGAGATATTGTCCATTAGTTCATACCAAAGCAACGTGTATTCTACTTTCTCTCCGGGATCTCACATGGCAAATGGCGTCTGTCTCTCAGTTCGGCTTCTTCGTAGTCAAGTAACATACCAGCTGTTGAGTTGTGTCATCTTGCGTCTGTGTCTCATGATGGTGAGGGAAGAAGAGCGACCTCTACAGTTAGCCATGAATTATATACGTCTCCTAAAGCACGTGGTCTCTACATATATGGAGCTGTCTTTCTACCATGAGCCAAGCTTAAAAATAGCCTATGTTGTGTAAGCTAAAGCAATGTACAGAACTGAGTCTTATAAGAAATTAACGGATTATTAATATTTAACAATTCCCCCTTTTGAGGGAGACAGACATTAACTGGAACCCTCAAATATAATGATCTTTTTTCTTCTTTTCTTCTTCTTTGACAAAATAATTTAATATCAATAATAATAATAATAATAATAATAATAATAATAATATCAGATTACCGTTATAAGTACTCAATGACATAATTGATGTGAATTCATGTTATGGTAAGTCGTGAACAATATTTATATAAAATATGTATAATTATACTTCCCTAAGTCTAAATTGAAGCATCTCAGGTCCAGTCATCATCTGATGTCATCTGGTCTTCATTTTGATGTCTTCTGTCCTCTTCTTGGTTCTTTTAAAAATACAGTTTTTCTATAGCATATAGAAATTGTGTTGTGTATCAAATTAAAGTCCATAATTTCAAATGTTAATACGAAAACAAAGTCTATGCAGCTTTAATATCTGTGCAGTGTCATCTTTAAAAACCTGGGCTTATATTGGCTCGCCTTGGATATTCTGGAATCCTCCATCGGTACTGGTCTTTGAACAGGTGTGACGTCTTTGGTCAGCAAAGCAAGGGTTAAAATGACTCTTCCTTGCTAAACATAGCACCATAACCAGTCTTTGTCCTAATGCACAGGACATATGTCAGGGTTGTAGCTTCCTGATAATTACCTTCATTGTTCACCAGCTTTCATCGAAGCTTTTCAGGTGATTGAAAACCTCTGGAACTTGATAAGAACGTGATAACACCGTTCATCTCAGCATCATAGGATCATCGTCCTCTGGTTGTCAGGTTAGACACTTTAATTGTGACTGTCGGTGGTGGATACTGCACTTGTGACTGTCAGTGGTGGATACTGCACTTGTGACTGTCAGTGGTGGATACTGCATTTGTAATTAACACAGTTCATTACTCAGTAATCATAGCTTTGTTACCTTCTGGGACTTCTGGATCGCGGCATTCTTCTTCTTGCAACTGATAAGAATCAATGAAGTTTAGAAATGTGAAAAGTCTTTATTAACATAATATCAGTATCTTGCTTGAAGTCTTCATTCCCTATCCTATACCAAATCTGGTAATTTCCTATCCTATAATATCACAGCGTACCATAGCAATCAGTAATATCCATATAATTATTATCAGAATTTGTACCGTATATGGATTTCAATATTTGAAATAATAAACCAATAATAAGTGATAATACATTATTATCCATTTTTTTTCATGTGATAGAACATTTTTTATGTCATAGGTGTAATTACCTTTTTCAACCCATAGGTGTCACTGTGTTTTATGTAACCAGTGTTATCATCTTTATTAATAAGGAATATATTTATTATACTAATAATATGTAGGAATGTAAAGCCATGAACCAAAATAAGAATATATGAGTGAGCGAATGAATGAATAAAAGAATTGTTGCATATAACTCAGAAGTGAAACATTTTCCTTAGTAATAGAACCATATAATTGCTATATTTAATGAAGCAATATTCTCAGTAGATATTACTTTACTAAATATTGGTGAAAGAATTAAAAATAATGAAAAATAAGAATAAAAATAAAAATAAGAATAAGGCCTTTATGTTGATGCAGAGTAGTTATGTCTTCAGTAACATATACCCTTAATATTTCCATGATCTGGATTATTTCATAATTGTCATAAACTTGTGTTACCAAAATATTCAAATTATGCAACTTTGCATGTAATTCCTCTTAGTGTAAAGAAATGACTCTTTATAATACTTGTTATTATACCCAATACTTATACCATTGTACCTTATTAATATTCTTTCCTATTAAAATGTGTGAAGAAGAGGTATTAATCAAATGTGATGATGTAGTCAGGATCAAAAACATATTTCCCCCTTAATACCAAAAAATATTGTTCTATGAAATAATTCATTTATCAAAACCAAAATTAAAAATAATTAATGTATAAATTATGTGAATTTATACTTGCTTATACCATTATTTGTCTGAAGATGTGTAACCATCAAAATTAATTTGAATATCATAAAATCATCCTTTGGAAAAATTAATTTGCATAAACCATTTTGATGTGCGATTGCACTTTGCACTTATCCACAATTAACTAAATCAAGAAATAATAATTACTATAGAAATATAGAAATATATGTTTGTATAGATAATATTTCATTATGTATCTTAATATTCTAATAATTTCCTAAAGATAAAAGCTTTGGGGGTTTTTTTTTTTCCTTTCTCTCATGCATTCAGGATCCTGAGGTCTCACAAACATATCACATTACTCGCTCAGCAGCTGCTCATACACTCAGTCACTGTCACTCAGACTGTGTCACATATTAACTTTAAACCAAATACCTCACATACGAAGGTGTGATGAATACACGTATTTTAACCCAAATTATCCTAATTATCAATGTATTGTAAACTATTTCAATTTAGTCTCTTAATATTTCTTTGAATATTCCCCACATGACATAAATATATGTATATGTATAGCTATACTTGACATTTAGGCCTGGAAAAAAAATTCCATTGGTTTGCAAAAGTTGAGACCCCCTTAAAAATTCTTTCCCTAAGCAACAGGGACATAGTATACTGGTCTACTTGTATTATTAGAACAAGGTTCAAATTCCCCTGCTGTGGTTGTCATTCAAACCATGCAGTAAAGCACACACCCAGAACATTTTAAAAGCAATTAGTTATTTCCTTTTAAGGGTTAGATATATAAAATCATGCAATTATTGCAACTTCCTGTGTAAATAAAGGCATAAATCCTTGGAAGAGAATTTTTCTCGATTAAGTCCTGCTTTGAAATGAAAATTCTAAGGAAACATAAAAAATAAGGTTAATATCATATTCATAATTCTATATATTATTACTGATGTAGATTTTAATTTTCATTAAAAAATACAGTTCTACTATTTCTACTTCTACAAACACTCTATATATACTGTATGAATATGTATATACAAACTATAGAACTACAGGATTAGACTCTATAAAATAATTACATATAACTCACTAATTGTATAACACTGTTACACAAAATATATATATATATAATTACTTTTTCTAGCCAATTCCTAAACCCATACTTATTTCTCTGCAAAAAATATCCTGAAAGGTTCTTGCCATTTTAAAGCTGATAGATTCTTGGAGCAGAGTATTCAGTTTACAGGCCATGATGTCACTCACCACCTGTTTCTGTCTGTTAAATTCGGCCATCTTTGTTACAGGAAGAAGATCAGAACTCATCATTTTTCTTAACTCAATTTGTGTCTTTTCGGTGATCTTTTGCATCATTCCATAGGGCTTGTAACAAACATGTGATTTCCTTTGTTCCTCATATATTTGTTGATTTTGAAGAAAACTCATTTTAGAAGGTTTTGCTAATACAAGCTTCTGATAAGATTTTACTCTGCCTGTCTTCCCAAAATTAGCACAATTTACTTTCCTTTCACGATTCTCGTGTTTTCTGGCAAAATCAAGGGATTGCGCACATTCAAACAAAGAATCTTTTTGTGACGCAATAACACGAGATGCAGGATTTAAAAACCAAAATTTGCTTACAAAACTCCTTATGAGGGACGGTGTTTTGACATTCTCCATGACCGTTCTATACAAGCGTTCATATATGGACATAAACGTAAAAATACATTCCTTCCGACCAATCCTTAATTTTTGAAGAATATCAATATCTGGATGATTTTCATTTGATGAACAAAAAATGAGAATTTTTAATCTGTCCTTATCAGTTAAATTCTCATGTGTTTCACCAGATAACTTTAAAGACAATCTCCTAGCAAAATTTACAGGGATCCACATTTTGAACAACTGATTCTTCTCCTCGTTAGATAAATCAAATTTATCAGCACAACTTTCAAAAATCTCAGAGTTTCTACAAACATCTATTTTGTTGTCATAAGCAGGAATTATTTGGCATATCTTTATCAAAGTTTTCCTTCGGATTTGGGCCTGTGAGTCGTCTATTTTTAGTGGTACGTCTTTCCCTTGTACATCCTCTACGTCAGTTCTGAAGTCTCCTCCTACTTCTCCATCTTGTTCCACGTCTGCAAGGTCACCTTCAATAGCTGCTACTTGTAACTGTTTCTCCACATTACAGTGAATCTCGGGAACATCACAACAATCATTTTTGGATTTCTCTGACACAGATCTATGAAATATATCTACCATCTGTAGAATATTTTTTAATCTCTCTCTTTCTCTATTGAAAAACTTAGAATCTAACCTTTGATTCTCGAGTTCACACTCGGCATATAAACTTAACCATAGAACTTCTGAATTAGAATTGTCTACAGACTTAAATTTCAATTTACTCTGCTTAGCAAGACAATTAATGACATCCATTTCTCTTACCTTGAAATTTCTCAGCTTGTTCCTTTGATAGACAACGCTGGGCTCTTGTCTTGGTTTCAGCACGTCTGGCACTTTGGCACTTGTAGTACTTCTCAATCTATCTGGCAATTCTTACTTCTAGGTTCTGTGTGATTCTTGTAAGTAGTGGAATTCCCGATAACTTGCACATATGATTTGACGTTAGCAAAGTCCAATCCCCCGTGTGTGCAAGTTGAGGGAAATCCGCAAAAAAAGTACAAAAATTCAGATCTGGCTGGCTCTCCAATGTAAAATAATGCTTATCCTGTAAAATACTCAGGACTAATTACCAGATAAAAATATAGTGGTTTATTTGGATTCTTCCATCAAAGAAAGGTTATTACAAAAAAACAGGTGAATAAAAATAGGTGAGATATTGTCCATCAGTTCATACCAAAGCAACGTGTATTCTACTTTCTCTCCGGGATCTCACATGGCAAATGGCGTCTGTCTCTGTTCGGCTTCTTCGTAGTCAAGTAACATACCAGCTGTTGAGTTGTGTCATCTTGCGTCTGTGTCTCATGATGGTGAGGGAAGAAGAGCAACCTCTACAGTTAGCCATGAATTATATACGTCTCCTAAAGCACGTGGTCTCTACATATATGGAGCTGTCTTTCTACCATGAGCCAAGCTTAAAAATAGCCTATGTTGTGTAAGCTAAAGCAATGTACAGAACTGAGTCTTATAAGAAATTAACGGATTATTAATATTTAACAGGCTATCTATTCCTTTGGGGTCTGCTCTGGGGCAGTTTAGATTTCACCTTTCTTGCTTTAGGCTTATTTAGTTCTCCGGCTGTGTCGAGGCATCTAGAATCATAATAGGTACGCTCCACGGCTACTGCTAGTTGTGTGGATAGGATTAGGGGTCTGCAATCCGCTTAGTTACCAACCTCTCTGGTTTTCTATGGCTTAGCTTGGTCTTGCTTTCCTCCTCGGTGACCCAATCATAACAGAATCACCAGCCTAAACCGCAGATTCTAGGGTACTAAAAAGCAGGAGAGAATTGTAAAAAAAGTGTCAGAAATTGTTTTTTTAATATATATTTTTTCCACTTTTTCTCTTGGGCCATAGGATTTTTTCTTTGATGGAGATTAAGCATTTGTCTGATCGTGTTGAGCAGCTCGCTGCTGAAGTGCGGGGAATTTCCGCCTATCTCGCTCAATCACCTGCTGTTGAACCAAAGATCCCTACTCCGGATGTGTTTTCTGGGGATCGGTCTAAATTTTTGAATTTTAAGAATAATTGTAAACTATTTCTTGCCTTGAAGCCTAACTCATCGGGGAGCTCTGTGCAGCAGGTTATAATTGTCATCTCCTTGCTGCGCGGCGATCCCCAGGATTGGGCTTTTCTCTGACACCTGGAAATCCTATTCTGACTAATGTGGATGCATTTTTTCAAGCCTTGGGGTTGTTGTATGATGAACCTAATGCTATTGATCAAGCTGAGAAAACCCTATTGGCATTGAACCAGGGTCAGGATTCTGCAGAGCTATACTGTCACAAATTCCGAAAGTGGGCGGCCCTTACTATATGGAATGACGGTGCCTTAGCAGCTCTCTTTCGGAAGGGTTTATCAGAAACCGTAAAAGATGTTATGGTGGGATTTCCTGTTCCCTCTGGTCTTGATGATTCTCCAGTATGTCATTAGCCATTCAAATTGATCGGCGTCTACATGAACGTAAAACTACACGAGAGGCGTTGCCGCCTTTTGAACAAACGTCTGAACCCATGCAATGTGATAGGGTTTTGTCTAGGGCGCAATGTCAGGAGTTTAGAAGGCGTAATAAGCTGTGTTTTTTCTGTGGAGACGCCTCTCATACTATTTCTGTCTGCCCTAAACTAAAGAAACGTTTTGCGCACACATTTGCTGTGGGCAGTGTACAACCTAAGTTCCTTTTGGCAATTACTCTGATCTGCTCCTTATCTACATTTTCCTCTAAGGCTTTTGTGGATTCAGGAGCAGCTTTTAATCTGATGGATTTGGACTTTGCTAAACGTTGTGGTTTTCCCATGATACCCCTGCGGACTCCTATCCCTTTGAGGGTATTGATGCTACTCCTTTGGCGGAGAATAAACCCCAGTTTTGGACCCAGGTGATAATGCGGTTGCCCCAGACCAACAAGAAAATTGTAAATTTTTGGTGCTGCACAATTTGCATGATACTATTGTTCTGGGTTTTCCCTGGCTGCAACTCATAATCCTGTTTTGGATTGGAAATCTGTGTCTGTGGTGAGTTGGGGTTGTCAGTGTGGTCTTAGTGACACTCCTGTTTTCTCCACTTCTCCCCAGTCTCATGATATTCCTGATTATTTGGCTGATTTTTCTGATGTATTCAGTGAGAGTAAGTCTGCATCTTTGCCTCCTCATAGAAGTTCTGACTGTGCAATTGAGTTGATGTCAGGGTGTAAATTTCCCAAGGGTCGGCTTTTCAACTTATTGGTACCTGAACATGATGCTATGCGATCTTATATCAAGGAGTCGTTGGAGAAGGGTCATATTAGACCATCCTCTTCACCCTTAGGTGCTGGGGTTTTTTGTGACCAAGAAAGATGGTTCATTAAGGCCTTGTATTAACTGTCGTTCCCTTAACAAAATCACTGCTAAATATCAGTACCCGTTACCCCTGATTTCTGATTTATTTTCCAGAGTTAAAAGTGCCTGCTGGTTTACCAAGCTTGACCTCAGGGGGCGTATAATCTTATTCGCATCAAGCACGGGGATGAATGAAAGACGGCGTTTAATACGGAGGGACATTTTGAGTACTTGGTAATGCCTTTTGGGCTCACTAATGCCCCTTCTGTCTTCCAATCTTTTATGAACGATATTTTCCGGGACTTTGTGGATACGTTTTTGATCATTTATCTCGATGATATTTTGATCTTTTCCAGTGATTGGGATTCTCATGTGGAACATGTCCGGACTGTGTTCCGGATTTTGAGGGAAAATTACCTGTATGTTAAGGGATCGAAATGCCTCTTTGGTGTACAGAGGATTTCATTTTTGGGATTTATTTTGTCTCCGTCGGCTATTGAAATGGACCCGGCCAAGGTACAGGCCATTTATGATTGGGTTCAGCCCACTTCTTTGAAGGCTCTCCAGAAGTTTTTGGGTTTTGTTAATTTCTATAGTAAATTTATAGGTAATTTTTCTGGTATTGTCAAACCACTGACTGATCTGACCAAAAAGGGTGTTGATGTGGTGAATTGGTCTCCAGAGGCAGTCTCGGCATTTCAGGAGCTTAAGCGGAGATTCACTTCTGCTCCGGTTTTACGGCAACCTGATGTCTCACTTCCATTTCAGGTAGATGCTTCTGAGATTGGTGCAGGAGCTGTTTTGTCCCAAAAAGATCCGGTGACTTCTAAAATGAATCCCTGTGCCTTCTTTTCTAGAAAATTCTCCCCATCTGAACGTAATTATGATGTGGGGAATCGGGAATTGTTGGCCATGAAATGGGCATTTGAAGAGTGGAGACATTGGTTGGAGGGAGCTAGACATCAAGTTGTGGTCCTCACCGACCAAAAGAATTTGATTTATCTTGAATCAGCCAAACGCTTGAATCCTAGACAGGCTAGGAGGGCCTTGTTTTTCACGCGTTTTAATTTTGTGGTCTCTTTTCTTCCGGGCACTAAGAATGTTAAGGCGGATGCCCTTTCTAGGAGATTCTTTGCGGATTCTCTTATTCTGACCGAGCCTACTGCCATTCTAGGTGAGGGGGTAGTTCTTTCCGCCATCTCGCCCGATTTAAGATGTGCCTTGGAGGAATTTCAGGAGGATAAACCTGAGCATTGCCCTATGGGAAAATTGTATGTTCATGTCTAGTGGAGGAAGAGAGTAATGTCTGAAATTCATTGCTCCGTGTTGGCTGGTCATCCAGGTATTTTTGGTACCAGAGATTTGGTGAGTCGGTCTTTTTGCTCGCCTGCCTTATCTCGTGATGTCAGGAATTTTGTGCAGTCCTGTGGGGCTTGTTCTCGGTCTAAACCCTGTTCTCGTTCTAGTGGGTTGTTGATGCCCCTGCCGGTGCCCAAGATGCCATGGACCCATATCTCAATGGATTTTATTTCTGATCTTCCTGTCTCTCAGAGAATGACTTATCTGGGTGATTTGTGATAGATTTTCTAAGATGATCCATCTTGTACCACTCCCAAAGTTGTCATCTTCTTCAGAGTTGGTGCCCTTGTTTTTACAACAGGTGGTTCGGTTGCATGGGATTCCTGAGAACATTGTGTCGGACAGAGGGGTCCAGTTTGTTTCCAGATTTTGGAGAACTTTTTGTTCCAATCTGGGAGTTCAGTTATCTTTCTCCTCTGCGTTTCATCCTCAGACCAATGGGCAGACAGAGAACAAACCAGACTTTGGAGTCCTATTTGAGATGTTTTATATCTGCTGACCAGGATGACTGGGTCTCATTTTTGCCCTTGGCCGAATTTACGCTAAACAATAGAGCTAGTTCTGCCACTTTGATGTCGCCCTTTTTCTGTAACTTTGGGTTTCATCCTCGATTATCTTCAGGGCAAGTGGAATCTTCGACCTGCCCAAGTCTGGACACTGTGGTAGAGAGAATGCAGCAGATTTGGGACCAAGTGGTGGATATGTTGTCCCTCTCTCAGGAAAAAGCCCAACGGTTTTCCAACCGGCATAGGACCATTGGTCCCCGGTTTAAAGTGGGTGATATGGTTTGGTTGTCGTCAAAGAATATTCCCATTAAGGTTGCGTCTCCAAAGTTCAAGCCAAGATTCATTGGACCTTATAAGATTTTGGAGATTCTTAATCCTGTTTCTTTTCGATTGGCTCTTCCAGTTACGTTTAAGATCCATAACGTGTTTCATAAATCTCTGTTGAAGAGGTTTGTGGAGCCAGTAGTTCCTATGGCAGCACCTCCTGACCCTGTATTGGTTAAAGGCAATGTGGAATATGAGGTAGAGAAAATATTGGATTCTCATTTGGCTAGACGGAGACTCCAGTACTTGGTCAAATGGAAGGGTTATGGCCAGGAGGATAATTCTTGGGTCTCTGCTTCTGACATTCATGCCGATAGATTGGTTTGTGCTTTTCACCGGGCCCATCCTGATCGGCCTGGTGGCGTGGATGAGGGTTTGGTGACCCCTCCTCAAGGGGGGGTACTGTTGTGAATTCACTTTCTGGCCTACCTCTGGTTGCTGGTGAAGGTAGTGGAGATGGTTGTATTGACAGAGGGGTCACGAGTTCTCTTTCCGGGCTCCCGCTGGTGGTTACAGGAGGTAATGGAGCTGATCTAATTAACAGAGGCCTGCCACCTGATAATGAGGACGATTGGACATTGGGAGTTTCTGACTGGATTTAAGACAGCCGACTCCCTCTATCTAAATTTTTTCCTGCCTCATGAGGTCTTAGTTTCCAGCTCAGTCCCTGCTTGTTCAAGCTAAGTGTTCTTTTGCTAATGTTCACATTTGATTTGGTTTTGTCTATTTCAGTTTTTTGTGGTCAGCCAGCCCCGGCTGGGGCTGTGCTGAATTTCCATCTATGTTACTGTTTGTGCCAGTTTGTTTTTGTCCCTTATTAGATTGGCCTCTCTTTGTTCTGTTTTCAGAATATACCAGAGTGCTGATATAGTGGGCAAAGTCTAGTGACTTCAGTATTTTTTCTATCATACGTGTTGGGCATTTTTTTGCAGGGTTTTTTGAGTGATTGCAGACAGCGTCTTTCCTTTCCTGTCCTGTCTAGTTAGTTTGGGCCCCATCGTTTGCTCAGCCTATTTTCCTATCTGCGTTTGTGTTTTCATCTTGTCTCACTGACAATATATGTTTGGGGGCTATCTATTCCTTTGGGGTCTGCTCTGGGGCAGTTTAGATTTCCCCTTTCTTGCTTAAGGCTTATTTAGTTCTCCGGCTGTGTTGAGGCGTCTAGAATCATCGTAGGTACGCTCCACGGCTACTGTTAGTTGTGTGGATAGGATTAGGGGTCTGCAATCCGCTTAGTTACCAACCTCTCTGGTTTTCTGTGGCTTAGCTTGGTCTTTGCTTTCCTCCTTGGTGACCCAATCATAACATATTGGATTGAGATCCCAGTCTTTCCCCCCATCCCCTTGCTAAACTCCGGAACTGATGAACAGAACTTTTGTATCACTATACATCCCCACAAACCGTGATACATATCCGTGCGTTCTGACCCGCATCTGAATAACATCTGATTGCATTGGGATACTAAAACCATATATGGCCCCATGAATAATTCTGAACAAGGTGTCACCCCAATTTTCATTAGGCTCGTTTCACATTAGCGTTTTTTGCGCAACACATCGTGTGCGTCCATGTGTATGCGTACCTATGTTTAATATGGCGTGCGCATGGTCTTGCGTTTGCACGCGTTTGTATGCGTTTTCATGCACATGCATTTTTCAAGGTGTTCGCCTAGGTGCGCCAGACGCAACCTGTTGCATTTTTGGGTCCGCCGAAAGGCATCAAAAAAATGCATGCGCATGCTTGCGCTCAGAATGCGACAAAATAATGCATTACAGTCTATGGGACCACAGGCGTGCGCATGGGTATGCGTTCGTCTGCATTTTCGCGCGCATGCATTTTTGGCATAAAAATGTGTAGATACTGGTTTTTACCCCTAGAGAACGAATGCACATAAAAATGCAAATGCATGCATAAACGCATGATGCGTTTTTTGCATGAGTTTCTATTGCGCACGATGCACTGCGGAAAAAAACGCTAATGTGAAATTAGCCTTAGTGATATTTTTCCTTAATATACACAACCCCTGAGTAATCTTGTCCATAATGTCCATGTCTCCCAACTGCTTTATCCACGCATTTGCGCAAGTCTGTTTCCCCGAGTTAACCAATCCCTCAGGACCCCGTATATTCTTGATAACTGGGGAGATCACACTCAATCAGGATATCAAATTCGTTTTTAAGTAATTCTTTAGAAACATCACGCAGATCACGTAAAACAAAGTGATGTATTTGTGAATATTGCATACCATGATACTTGTTAAGTGCAAACTTCTCAGTCACCTCTGCTTCAGTCATCCATCTCCTTTCATCTACATGCATCAAATCTTTTATTCTCAGTTCACCCTTCTCTCGCCATTCTTTAAATAATCTGTTCTCCCTTCCTAATTGAAAATTTGGATGGGCCCATGGATTGAGATATTTGGATAACTTCCACGGTATTCCCAATTTTTTTCTTACCGCCTTCCAGGATACTATTATGTCCCTACATATCATCGAGGTCCTCACTGTCGAACCAAGACAGGACGGGGGGGGAGTGTAGAACTGAGGCCAAGTCCCAAGGCTTACAAAACTCATTCTCCAAATACACATCCGAATGACGACTCGTTCTGTGCAACCAATCAATCACGTGCCTAGCCAAAAATGCCAGATTATACCCCCTAATATTGGGGATTTCAATCCCTCCTTCCTCCACAGGGGACATAAAAGAGTACTCAAACCTATTCTAGGCCTCTTCCCTCCCCAAAGAAACCTTGTGAACGCTCCATTCAATCTAGATATATCTCCTCGTTTAAGTAACAGGGGAATCGTCTGAAGAGGGTACATCAGTCTCAGAAAGCTCATCATTTTAATCAGGTGTCCTCTGGCCAAAAGTGACAAAGGCAGACCCCTCCAACCTCTCAGCTGTGCTTATATTTTCAAAAACAACGGATAATTTAGGGCATAGACTGAATCCGCCGTGCGGCCCAAGTGAACACCCAGGTATTTGACCGAGGATTTTGCTACCCTGATCCCCCCGTTGTCAGTGAGTTCACTAACGTTTCTTGTCCCATCCCCTCGCAAAAATAATAACTCACATTTGTTTTTGTTAACTTTAAAACCTGAGAATTCCCCAAACTTCTCTATGAGCTTCAACCTTCGCATAAGATCTTTGTATGGATCAAACATATATAACACTATGCAAACAGTAAACAAAGCAGATCGGAACATCTCATTCCCTATTTTCATCCCCTCGTGGCTTTCTCCGCTATTAAGGACCCTCAACAGGGATTCGATGGCCATATTAAACACTAAGGGCGACAATGGGCAGCCCTGGGTGTGTGGCCTTTTATAATGGAAATACAGCTCATAAAAATCCAGGTGTATACACTGGTGGTTCGAGTAGAGTGTCTGTATATATCTTCTCATTCCACCGAATAAACCCATTCAGGTCTTTGGAGATGGACTTGTAGCCTTGAGATTGCTCATGCTTCCTCACAATTTGGTTTCTCAAGTCCTCAGACAGTTCTTTGGTCTTCTTTCTTTTCTCCATGCTCAATGTGGTACACACAAGGACACAGGACAGAGGTTGAGTCAACTTTAATCCATGTCAACTGGCTGCAAGTGTGATTTAGTTATTGCCAACACCTGTTAGGTGCCACAGGTAAGTTACAGGTGCTGTTAATTACACAAATTAGAGAAGCAACACATGATTTTTCAAACAGTGCCAATACTTTTGTCCACCCTGTTTTTTATGTTTGGTGTGGAATTATATCCAATTTGGCTTTAGGACAATTCTTTTTGTGTTTTTTCATTTAAGACAAATTCAATGAAGATAATAATACCAAAGAATTTGTGTTTGCAATCATTTTCAGGAAGAAACTGAGTATTATCTGAAAGAATTGCAGGGGTGTCAATACTTTTGGCCACAACTGTAAGACCTGATTGGTGTGACATGATAGTTCTAGGCGAAATCGCTACCAGTCGATCTGCCAAAATTTTAGAAATCAGCTTGAAATCCTGGTGGATAAATGAAATTGGCCGGTAATGGGAAGGGTCCCCCAAATTCTTATAACCCTTAGGCAGTAGTTTTATATAAACCGTATTAGCATGGCTGGGTATTTCCCCTCCCCCTATCCAAATGTTAAACATATCAGTTAGCGTCCGTGAGACCTGATCTTTTAAGACTTTACAAAATTCACTATCAAAAATTGATCCAAAAAGGGTATCAACTGTTAAATCATATATATTTTTTGTGAACATGTATTCCCATTAAAATTAGATTTTAATGATAAATTTAAAAACACCTATTCCCGTGAGCAGATGATAAAGAAGACAAATTGTATACAAAAAAGCCCTATTAAAGGCTACAATGGACTATCTGTACCCTTCCTTGCCGTGGAGGTTGGCACCCTAATAGATACGATTGTTTGGCGCCCCCACTCAACATCGACTGACCCTGTCTCCCCTATCTCACCCTAGTAACACAGGTGGGAAAACAATGTCAAATAGAAAAGAAATGAAGGAAGGGAATAAAAAGGAAAACCTTTCTAAAATAGAAAAAATAGCCACAATAAAAAGGTATGCCCAAACCTAGATTATAATAGGGCTGACCACTGACATTTAACCTCACAAACATGGAAATGTCAAAAACAATTGATTATTGCCTACTATAGAACAATGGGCCAAAAAACCACCATACATTGCTCAGAGCATGTTTCACAGAATATACATGCACCAAGGACATAAATAGTCCGACAAATAGAATATAGCAGTATATGGCGGATAGTCGCCTCTGATAATTAGAATAACCACAGGTGGTGCAATAGAATAGACATGATATTAAATTGTCCCATAACAGACACATAGATGAAAACATAAATCAAACACCACCTAGTGGTTTTACTTATCATTTAAAGTCGCCCCGACGCGTTTCCCCGGTGTAACGGTTCATCAGGAGGCCGCAGACTTTAGTACCACTGATACTGGATATACTCCATGATGCCCCAGATAACAAGATGTAAAAAGGCATGGCGGCGGTCTCAAGAGATAGGGTTAAATACCCCCGCTATCATGTACCAATAAAGCCAATTGGGCGCACGGTCACACAGGATACAAATCATTCATTTAACCTAGCCAATCGCTACGTGTTTTACATTTCCTCACCCTGCTGCGTTCCAAAACAAAGCCAGCGTGCGTGTCAAGTGAAGTGCGCATGACCGGAAATGATGTACCGGAAATGATGTACTCAGAAAAAAATCAAAGCACGTTACCTCGCAACCAGCAGTAACATCCGGGTGAGTAAAAAGATCAGGAAGTGTCAGCATATATAATAAAATAAGTAGAAACGATGTCTAGGTCAAAACGCACTATCGCGCAAGCGCACATAAAAATGGCACATATATCAATTTCAATTTGAACAACAATAATATATCCATAGCTGAGCTATTAAAATTAAATGTAAGCGTCTCCAACAACAGGGATGTATTAATGCAATAACACTAGGAAAAATGAATTTATAATAATATGCTTAAATAATAATAAATTAAAACATATATTTATTTATAATAAACAAACTCATAATAGAGTTAGTGCGAAAATTACGCACTACTTACAAAAGGACTAGCTACACATTTTCAAAATAATGAAAAATTTATAAGGGCCAAAGCAATCATGACTCTTAGAGGAAACATGTGAATGACAGGCACTCATTCAGACCTTTTGGGGAAAGGGATTGGAGTCTAAATATCCATTCTGCCTCTCTTCTTTGTATAATTTTATCAAGGTCTCCCCCCCCGGGGTTTGGGTCTGACCAACTCAATCATACAAAAAATTAAATCCTTCAGGGATCCACCATGAACCTCATTCATATGTCGGGCAATAGATGTATCTCTTTTATTTCTAATGTCATTCAGATGCTCACCTGCTCTTATCCTAAGCTCCCTAATAGTTTTGCCAACATAATCCAGAGGGCAGGTGCATGTTGCTTTATAGACCATACCAGAAGATCTGCAATTACCAAAATCCCTAATATGGTATATCTTCCCATCTACCGAACTACAGAATGTTTTAGATTGTAACATAACACCACACCTCGAGCAGTTCCCACATTTGGGGTCAGTCGACGTTGAGTGGGGGCACCAAACAATCGTATCTATTAGGGTGCCAACCTCCACGGCAAGGAAGGGTACAGATAGTCCATTGTAGCCTTTAATACAGACCTCAGTGGAAAAGTTCCAAACTAGATTAAAAGACAGAAAACACGCACAGTTTGTGCATGATTTTGCTGAATTTAAAGATAAAGCCTACGAATATCAAGTTAAAACTGTTGCGGAGGTATCTTCATCTGATTTGGATACTTCAGACACAGAGCATTCTGATTATTATAGTCATCGGGGGAGAGGTAAACAAAATCGGGGCAAATGGCGCATGCCAAGAGGTCAGTACAGGCAACGGGGAAATGTGAGGGATTTGAAAAACTCTCCTGGTGCATCACCTGCATCTTCCTCATCAGTACCACAGTCTTTTTTTAGACAGAGGCCCCATAATGGGCTACGATCTGAGGAGAAGACAAGTATAAATCAGAGACAGATTACAATCTATCATCTTGTGAGCTATCTGGTAATGATTATCTATTGTTGCAGAAGAGTTTCAATTTTGTGCCTACCTTTTCTTTTGATTGTTTTAGGTGGGTAAAGGATTTGAATTTGTTCAGATGTAATTTGAAATGGAAGCTTTTCCTTCAGCAACATAACAGAGATGAATGCAAAAGGTTGGGTATATCTGAGGAGGATTATGATAGTGTCCAAATTTTGACATCTCTTCTAGAAGAAAACAATCAATCACGTGGCAAGGGCCCTTTCACTGATTTAAGGAATAGGAATACTCGTATGCCACCTATGACGAGTAGCACTAGTGTTGATATCTTTATGAGGATGGTGGAATCTGATTTGTGTAAAATCAAGAATGATCGCATCAAAAATACCTATAATCTCCCTGAGGGTGAAAGGGAATCCCTAGTGGCAGTAGAAAAAAATAATGAGATAGTTATAAAATCTTCAGATAAGGGTGGGAATTTGGTCATCCTTGATCATAAAAAATACCTTCACATGTGTCATTCTGTGCTGTATGAGCATGGCACCTACGAGGTGCTATGTGGGGATCCCACAAAAAAGTATCATTCTGCTTTAACTGAGATTTTGACAAATACAAGAGGGATGGGACTTATTTCTTTGAATGAATTCAAGTTTATGTTACCTGTTCAACCAGTAATACCAACATTCTATGCTCTGCCAAAGATACATAAGGGTCTTGCACCTTTAAAAGGTAGACCAATTGTGGCAGGCATAGAATCGTTAACACAGAATGTTGGTATTTAAGTTGATAAGACAATTTGCAACATCTCTCCCATCTTTCATTCGAGATACATCGCATTTGTTAAATTTGATGGAAGGAATTTCTATTGATGAGAATACAATCCTAGCCTCTATTGATGTAGTGGCACTCTACAGCAGCATTCCACATGATTGTGGAATGAAAGCGGTGAATCATTTCCTTCAATCCAGAGCGGTTGAATGTGGAGATCATAATTTATTGATAGAGGAGCTTCTTTTATTTACCCTTACACATAACTACTTTCTTTTTGATGGTAAGTACTTCCACCAGCTCAGGGGTACAGCAATGGGGAGCCCTTGTTCCCCCACTTATGCTAATGTATTCTTGGGCTGGTGGGACGAAACACTCATCTTTAGTGGTGAGGACATGTGGTGGAACTCCTATATTACATTATGGGCCAGATATATAGATGACATCCTGATATTTTGGTCTGGCCCCGAAAGTGAGTTCCACCGGTTTATGGACGGTATTAACATCAATAATATAGGGTTACGTTTTACGTCTGAGTGTCACAACAATAGTATCAATTTTTTGGATTTGACTATTATTAAAAAACAGGATGGCAACATTGAGACTCGTACATATCGGAAACCGACATCTACAAATAATCTCCTTAAATGGACAAGTCATCATCCAACCCCTTTAAAAAGAGGTATACCAAAGGGACAGTTCCTCCGTATCAGGAGGAACTGCTCTGATTTGGTTACCTTTAGAAACCAGGCTGATGATTTGCATCATAGGTTTCAAACGAGAGGCTATCCAGAACATATTCTGAGAAAATCATATTATGAGGCGCTATCGGCTGATAGATCCTCACTTTTGGGGGTTAAAGAAAAGAGGAATGATGGGAAGACGGTTAGGATGATAGGCACTTTTGATGGCCAAGCGGAAAGGGTATACCACATCTTTAGAAAGCACTGGGGTATTCTTTTGGCAGACCCTGATTTGAAGGGCATTATTACGCCGAAGCCTAGTATTACCTACAGGAAGGGTAGGTCCCTTGGGGACCGTTTGGTGCATAGTTTTTATCAGAGACCAAAAAAAGAAGGTACTTGGCTTGATCGGAAACCACAAGGTTTTTTCAAATGTGGGAACTGCTCGAGGTGTGGTGTTATGTTACAATGTAAAACATTCTGTAGTTCGGTAGATGGGAAGATATACCATATTAGGGATTTTGGTAATTGCAGATCTTCTGGTATGGTCAATAAAACAACATGCACCTGCCCTCTGGATTATGTTGGCAAAACTATTAGGATAAGAGCAGGTGAGCATCTGAATGACATCAGAAATAAAATAGATACATCTATTGCCCGACATATGAATGAGGTTCATGGTGAATCCCTGAAGGATATAACTTTTTGTATGATTGAGTTGGTCAGACCCAAACCCCGGGGGGGAGACCTTGATAAAATTATACAAAGAAGAGAGGCAGAATGGATATTTAGACTCCAATCCCTTTCCCCAAAAGGTCTGAATGAGTGCCTGTCATTCACATGTTTCCTCTAAGAGTCATGATTGCTTTGGCCCTTATAAATTTTTCATTATTTTGAAAATGTGTAGCTAGTCCTTTTGTAAGTAGTGCGTAATTTTCACACTAACTCTATTATGAGTTTGTTTATTATAAATAAATATGATGTTTTTATTTATCATTATTTAAGCATATTATTATAAATTCATTTTTCCTAGTGTTATTGCATTAATACATCCCTGTTGTTGGAGACGCTTACATTTAATTTTAATAGCTCAGCTATGGATATAGTTGTTCAAATTGAAATCGATATATGTGCCATTTTTATGTGCGCTTGCGCGATAGTGCGTTTTGACCTGGACATCGTTTCTACTTATTTTATTATATATACTGACACTTCCGGGTTTTTGCCCGGATGATTATGCGTCTGCGCGATATTGCGGTAGAACCTGGACATTGTTCCTATCTATTCTATCTATATATGCTGATACTTCCGGTTATGTAATAAAGTCCGGATGTTTGTGGGTCTGTGCGATAGTGCGGTATAGTCTGGATATTGTTTTTATATATGCTGGCACTTCCTGATCTTTGTACTCGCCCGGATGTTACTGCTGGTTGCGAGGTAACGAGCTTTGATTTTTTCTGAGTACATCATTTCCGGTACATCATTTCCGGTAATGCGCACTTGACTTGACACGCACGCTGGCTTTGTTTTGGAACGCAGCAGGGTGAGGAAATGTAAAACACGTAGCGATTGGCTAGGTTAAATGAATGATCTGTATCCTGTGTGACCGTGTGCCCAATTGGCTTTATTGGTACATGATAGCGGGGGTATTTAACCCTATCTCTTGAGACCGCCGCCATGCCTTTTTACATCTTGTTATCTGGGGCATCATGGAGTATATCCAGTATCAGTGGTACTAAAGTCTGCGGCCTCCTGATGAACCGTTACACCGGGGAAACGCGTCGGGGCGACTTTAAATGATAAGTAAAACCACTAGGTGGTGTTTGATTTATGTTTTCATCTATGTGTCTGTTATGGGACAATTTAATATCATGTCTATACTATTGCACCACCTGTGGTTATTCTAATTATCAGAGGCGACTATCCGCCATATACTGCTATGTTCTATTTGTCGGACTATTTATGTTTCTATTTTAGAAAGGTTTTCCTTTTTATTCCCTTCCTTCATTTCTTTTCTATTTGACATTGTTTTCCCACCTGAGTTACTACGGTGAGATAGGGGAGACAGGGTCAGTCGACGTTGAGCGGGGGCGCCAAACAATGGTATCTATTAGGCCGGGGTCACACTGGCGATTAAATCGGACGAATGCAATGCAATAAAAAACAAAATCACATTGCATTCGTCCCAATGTTATTCTATGGGGCAGCTCCCATCATGCGATTTTGATCAGATCCGATCCTCGGACCGAGACAATCGCAGCATGCTGCGATTGTCACCGATTTTCGGATCGGATTCGACAATACAAGTCTATGGGGCGAGAAAAAATGGGACTAAAAACGGACTAGATGTGTGACTTGCGATACAATCGCACCCGGTGTCCTTTAGCAAAAGCCGGCAATTCTTCCAATACAGTAAAATCACAGAGACCGGTTAAATAAAGAATGAATAGATCTAGACACACACACATATATATATATATATATATATATATTTTATACATGTCATAGAGACTCATTAATATATATATTACAAATTCATACAGTTCATCATAGCAGAATAGGCGCAGAAACATTTGCCGGCTTTTGTATAATTATTCTCCTGCCTGACATGAAATGACACATGGTTTACATATAGTTAACCATTTCATTTCATGTTTTTTTTGTTATGTCTATCACTATTAATTAGATGAGGGTTTGTGGGTAAAATTTTGGACTTGTAGGGGTTAATTTAAGGGGTTAATTCGTTGTATGAAATTGCTGGGACTCCCGCTGACGTCACTGAGGCTGCAGGGAGTCCCCGTAATTTCATACAACGAATTAACCCCTTAAATTAACCCCTACAAGTCCAAAATTTTACCCACAAACCCTCATCTAATTAATAGTGATAGACATAACAAAAAAAACATGAAATGAAATGGTTAACTATATGTAAACCATGTGTCATTTCATGTCGGGCAGGAGAATAATTATACAAAAGCTGGCAAATGTTTCTGCGGCTATTCTGCTATGATGAACTGTATGAATTTGTAATATATATATTAATGAGTCTCTAAGACATGTATAAAATATATATAGATATATATATATATATATATATATATATATGTGTTGTGAGAATCATGTGGGAATAGTGGATGAGGGCAGGTATATCTCGCCCAGATTCCTTTCCTATGTGGCCTAGCCTGGTCAGTATCGCACCTGCTTGCTAATGAATAATGGGAGGTGGATATAAAAGGATGCCAGGTGGTTGTGTGAGTGTCTCAGCCTGGGAACACAGAGAGCCTGTCTGTGTGAGAGACACACGTGAGTGGAAGCAGTGCCCACTGCAACTGTGGTTTGGCTGGACGGGAGAAGCCCACCAGTTGGTAGTTAGGTTGTCCATTGTTTAGTTAGTGCCGGACAGGCAAGGATTTGTTTTGTGTTTTATTTCCTTTTTGCATTGCTTTCACCGTTAATAAACCTGACTCAGGGTCAGTTACACCCGAATCCCAGCTCTGCGCCTGAGTTTCATGCTGAACGCACGTGACCTTTGACCCCAGCAAAGGCGATCCAGGAGTGTTTTATCACAGTGTCTAGATTTATTCATTCTTTGTGTGGGGAAACCTGTCATTGGGCTCCATTATATGTCCATTTAGCTACCCTGCGAGAAAATCTCGCCAGACGGATGTCAAACGGATCCTTACATGAGATTTAAATCGCATCAATGAAGAAAAATCGCATCAAAAATGGATCAATGGTTAAGATACCTTTGTGCAATTTCGGACCGTTAATATGGGACCGTTTTTTTAATGGTTGTGTGTGACTCCAGCCTTAGGGTGCCAACCTCCACGGCAAGGAAGGGTACAGATAGTCCATTGTAGCCTTTAATAGGGCTTTTTTGTATACAATTATTTGTCTTCTTTATCATTTGCTCACGGGAATAGGTGCTTTTAAATTCATCATTAAAATCTAATTTTAATGGGAATACATGTTCACAAAAATTATGTTATTCCTTTTTCTATTTAATTAGTCTGTTAAATCATATATATCCCTAAAAATTATCTTTATTGATTAAAAAACCATATACAATGGTTCACACCAAAAAAAAACGTGCACAAACAAAAACAAACGTGTTCCAAAATTACCAATAAAATGGGTAAGCTAGAAGTCCCTCTTACGTCAACTACGCTGTCACCTTCCTGGCTGCGGAGGTTGGCACCCTAGGGGGGAACGTTGTGGCGCCCCCGCTCCACAATGGCTGACCCTGGGAGCCCTGTATCACCCTACAGCCGCTAGGGGAACCCTTCTACCCAATGTCCTAAAGGAACCCCTATCAATAGACATAGACGATCCTATATCTAAGAGGACCCTAGACCCCAATTAAAAACAAAAAGAACACAATAGGCAGTTGGTGACGATTGACATAATTTCACAACGTGGTCAAAGGATAATAATACTCCAGGGGTTTGGGCCCTTGATTTGCCAAAATAGACTATAGTCTCTTAACATGCAGACTAAATTTCAAAAGTTGCTACAGAAATTAGATACTGCTTACACTGCCAACTAATAGTTGGTATAGATGAAAAAATGGTGCTCAGAAAACTATTAGAGCCAACTCAGATGTGCTCACTGTAGGAAAAACCTAATGTTGGTTAAATCAGTGTTTTCTAAGCATGCAGTGTATGTTCACACTCTTTCCAATAGCAACAAAAAGACCGACAATGCCACATTTCAAATGTCACAAAAAATACTGAATGATATTGCCCAAAAGAAGTTATAACCCCATCATTAACCACTTGTATAAAATGGAAGTGGCTTCTAAGCATGCAGACTGAGTTCAAAAAACTGCTGCAACAGATACTGCTTTTTAATGCCAATTGTTAATGACACACATGAGTACCAATGCTAAACCAACTTATAACTACAATGAGGTCAATGAAGGACCCAAAATACATATATATATATATATATATATATATATATATATATATAATTCACCCCAAAACCATCTGGTCCCGGAGCCTTTCCATTACCAAAGTCCTTGATAGCCGATTTAACCTCATCCTCTGTAATCTTGGCATTGAGAAACTCCAGCTCTTGGTCAGTGAAATTAGGAATTATAGCCCTTTTTAACCATTCCTCGCTCCCTCCTCCAACCCCCCTAGTTGCCCCATAGAGATACGTGGTCTAGGTTCTTTTTTATCTAAGTGATGAAAAAAAATTCCAAACTTTTTTAGACGAAAAAAATTGCACCATTTTCCGATACACGTAGCATCTCCATTTTTCGTGATCTTGGGTTGGGTGAGGGTTTATTTTTTTGCATGCCGATCTGACGTTTCTAATGATACTATTTTGGTGCAGATACGTTCTTTTGATCGCCCATTATTGCATTTTAATGCAATGTCGCAGCGACCAAAAAAACTCAATTCTGGCGTTTTTACTTTTTTTCTTGCTACGTAGTTTAGCGATCAGGTTAATCTTTTTTTACTATTGATAGATTGGGCGATTCTGAATGCGGTGTTACCAAATACGTGTATGTTTGATTTTTTTATTGTTTTATTTTGAATGGGGCAAAGGGGGTGATTTGAACTTTTATATTTTTTTATATTTTTAAAAACTATTTTTTTTACTTTTGGCATGCTTTCATAGTCAACATGGGAGACTAAAAGCTCCCAATACCCTATTGGCTCTGCTACATAGAGGCGATGATCAGTTTGCCTCTATTAGAATTACTCACTTGCTATGAGCGCCGACCACTGGGTGGCGCTCACAGCAAGCCAGCAGTGACAACCATAGAGGTCTCCAGGAGACCTCCGGTTGTCATGCCAACCCACTCGTGACCCGTGATCACGTGATGTGGGTCACCAGTGGGCGGATTTCCAGCTCGATTGCCGGAAGCGCTTGTTAAATGCCGCTGTCAGCGTTTGACAGCGGCATTTAACGAGATAATAGCCGCGGGGGCATCGCGATTCCACCCGGGGCTATTCCGGGCACATGTCAGCTGTTCAAAACAGCTGCCAA
Organism: Dendrobates tinctorius; assembly: GCF_039654945.1. Taxonomy (NCBI): domain Eukaryota; kingdom Metazoa; phylum Chordata; class Amphibia; order Anura; family Dendrobatidae; genus Dendrobates; species Dendrobates tinctorius. The sequence goes on along the minus strand of NW_027361834.1, from coordinate 3,840,415 downwards.
GTCCCGAGAAAGATGTGGGCCCACCGCCGGAGCCCACATCAAAGGGAGGGAGTCTGATATAAACGTAAATGTACGCCCAATATCGGAAATGGGTTAATAATTTGGGAAAAGGAACAATATCCCAAAAGGTTCTCAGGCTATTAATAACAGCTCACAGCTGTTTGCTTAACCTTTACTGGTGAGTTTACAGGGGACCCCCCAAAAAATGACTCCTATAAATTAAAACCAGCAAGACTAAACAGACAGCTGTGGGTTAATATTAATAGCCTGGGAAGGAGCCAGAGATATTGCCTCCCCAGCTACCAACATTATCGCTCAGCCGCCCCAGAAATGGCGCATCCAGAAGATGCGCCAAATCTGGCGCTTAGCTTCGCTCTTCTCACTTGCTCTCTGGTAATGGCAACTGAGGTAATTTATATATTCTTCACCTGTCTGACGAGAAGATAATCCATTGATGCCAATGTCACCTGTAAAAAAAACAAAAATAATAAAACACCATTTTCCTCACCTGTCCGACGAGAAGATAATCTATTTGACCCACACCGTAATCCATCTCTGCTGCATCTGGATGTCTTGATGAACGGTGACATGATGCGACCGTTCACCCTGACATCCAGGAGACACTGAGCTGAGCTTGGGGTGCAGCTTCAGAGACGAGCGGTAATGTGATAGAGGTTACCACTGGTCACTGATGCTGCAGTTCCCAGGCTCAGTTCACTATGAGCCACCCGATGAACTGTGGTAACCGTCATTAAGTCACCACCGCTAGCACTAGCGGTGATCTCATTGAGGCCACTGCAGTTAATCGTGCCGCTCCCAGCAAACAGAGTGGGAACCGCAGCTTCATTGAGCTTCGGTAACCTCTATGACGTCACTGCAGGTCACTGAAGCTGTGCTCCAAGGGAGACACTACATCTTTTTCACCAGAAAAGGCTAAGCAAACAGCTGTGAGCTGTTATTAATAGCCTTGGAAACATTTGGGATATAGTCCTCTTTCCCAGATAATTAACATTAGGCTCCCAAACATGGGCTTTCCCTCTACTGGTTATGAAAATTACGTGGGAGCCCACGCCATTTTTTTTTAAAATTTAATTCTTAATTTTACAACGGATGTACACAGCGGGTGCTGAATACAAGTCCTATCATTATTGCCTGGACGCGCTAATCTCAGGGAGACTGGGCAACAATGAAGAGAGCTGTCTTCAACACACGGCTCCTGGGAACAGCTAATTATTGCTTTTCTCAGGTGCCAGTGTCACATGGACATACAGACGGCACACGGGTGCCACACGAATAGTAAATGGATACAAGGATGTCACATACGTACATGCAGATGACACACAGACCATGGATCTCACCAATACAGGAATCACCAGGATGTGTGAAGGAGTCCTTAGACTCGGCTCACATTTATCCTGCACTCTATGCTGAGAAAACATTCTCAGAACCAGTGGGATCCATTGAAGCGTTTCAGAATTATTACCTCATAAAGTGACACTGGTCAGAATTGAAAAAAATGGTCTGGTCATGAAGGTGAAAACAGGTTCTGGCATGAAAGGGTTAAAGCTCGAATGCGTAACTGGAGGAGGGGCTGAAATTAGGATCAGAAGATGTAATTACTGGTAGGCAAATTTTGGGCAGGCATTGTGGAGATGCATAATAGTAGAGCAGCAATGCAAATTACAGGATACAGTGAACCTTTGAACTACTTGTGAAAAGTCTAGGCTGCCTTGTCTATTGCTCCACTAAAGTCTCAAACATTAATGGATTCTGTACTTTTTACTGAATTATATTCAAGAAAACTGAGGGGTATTTAAAAGTGCAAAGAGAAAAGGGGTTTATTGATTATAGGAAAATGATTGGCAGTAGGACATGGGGAACGTTTTGGTAACGGTGCATTATACTATTAGCAAACAAATACATAAATTAACAAAAAATGGTTGAGGGAAAGTAAATTACCCATGACCACAATAATCTCTCTGTATTTCAGGCAGGCAAAGTGGGGAACAAAAGCTTCCCCAGATCTCAGCTTCGTGAATTCCTTTGTGTTTGGCATAGGGCAGAGTGGGATAACTGCAGGCAAATGTGATTTTTTAAGATAACAGCATGTTCTGGCTAAACAAGGCTAGGTTCACATATTCAGTTAAGTCAGCAGTGTATCGTCCGCAACCGCATGCAAAAATGCTTGCAAACGCATGCATGTGTTTGCGGACGATAGGCAAATGCTATTTCCCGGCAAATTTTGAATTTACACAAGCCACGCCCAATGGGTTTGTCTTATGTAAATTATTGCATACGCTGGCATTACTATAGTGCGGATGGCTGCGGATATTTGACGCTGCAAAAAAATGCAACACAATGCGTTTGCCACGCCCTGCCACATACCGTGAAACGACGCAAACGCATACAAATGCATGTCCCTGCGTACCCCATATTAAAGATAGGTACGCAGGACGCATACGAATGTATGCGCATCAAACGCTGCGGACTCAACCGCAAATGTGAAACTGGCCTTAATGGATAATTTTAAGCTAAAGAGATCTGTTGGCAGGATTTTGCTACTTAATCTGACAGCAGCATGAGGTAGAACCCCTGACTACAATAATGTATCACTTACTGGTTGCAGCAGTTGATATAAAAAGTTTTCTCTGCTGCGGATCTAGCAGAGCTCAGTTGTTGAGAACCGCTAATCAGTGGTGAGGGCATGGTTGGGCTACCCTGCAAAGGCCAGTTGTCCTGTACTGATAATCTCCTGTTGATAAAAAACTTGATTGTATTGAAATGACAAAACACAGCCTAGTAAGTGACACATATCTGTAACCAGAGACTGTGCTCCTACACTCTAATGCTCTCAGATAACATAACTACAAAGAAGGTCCAGACTAGAATGAGCGAATGTGCTCAGATAATGTCTTATCCAAGAATGTTCAGGTGTTATCCAAGCATGTAGGAGTGCTTGTATATTATGTTCAAGTCCCCTGCAGCTGCATGATTTGCAACTGTCAGACAGCCTGCACACGTGGGGATTCCCTAACAAACAGGCAATCTCTGCATGTGTTGTGTCTGTCTAACAGCCGCAGGGACTCACACATAATATACAAGCACTCCCAGATGCTCGAATAAGAAGTTATTAGAGAACGTTTTCTCATCACTAGTCCTGGCATGTAACTTGAATGGACAGTCCATTTGTACTATGCAATATTTCATTTCTTTTATCAAACAAATCACAGTTGATCATGAGGAGTACCAGCAGAAGGAAGCCCTGTTTTCACCAAACGAAGCGGACCCTTATAACAAAAATTGGATTTTTTTTTAACTTACTGTAAAATCCATTTGTTGTCTTGATCATTGGGGGACATAGAGACCCCAATAAGTGTAGGTGCTGCCAGTAGGAAGTGGCACTCTGCTAATCAGTTTGTACATAATCAATAGAATCTCATGGCTTCCAGTATCACATCTATGCTGATGACACACAGAGCTACATCTCTGGACCAGATATCATCTCCCTACTAACCAGAATCCCACTATGTCTGTCTGCTATTTTATCCTTCTCCGCTAGACTTGAAAAACTTAATATGGACAAAACAGAATTCATCATCTTTCCCCCATCTCACTCGACCCCCAACAGACCTATCCATTAAAGTAAATGGCTGCTCGCTTTCCCCAGTCCCACAAGCTCGCAGCCTCGGGGTAATCCTTGACACTGATCTATCCTTCAAACCACATATCCAAATATCCAAGCCCTTTCCACTTCCTGCCGACTTCAACTCAAAAATATTTCACGGATCCGTACATTCCTCAACAAAGAATATGAAAAGCCTTAGTCCATGCCCTCATCTTCCCCTGCCTGGTCTACTACCACCTCCTGCTCTGTGGCCTCCCCCCTAACACTCTTGCACCCCTCCAATCTATTCTAAACTATGCTGCCTGACTAATCCACCTGTCCCCCCGCTATTCCCCGGCCCCTCCCCTCTGTGAATCCGTGCACTGACTCCCCACTACCCAAAGAACTGTCTGCCATAGCATATCAGATTCTCGCCTACCATGGAAACCTTCAAAAAGAACCTGAAGACCTACCTCTTCCGACAAGCCTACAACCTGCAGTAACCACCGATCCATCAAACCGCTGCACGACCAGCTCTACCCTTGCCTACTGTATCCTCACCCATCCCTTGTAGATTGTGAGCCCTCGCGGGCAGGATCCTCTGTCCTCCTGTACCAGTCGAGACTTGTATTGTTTAAGATTACTGTACTTGTTTTTATTATGTATACCCCTCCTCACATGTAAAGCGCCATGGAATAAATGTAATAAAAACAAATAGTCAGAAAAGGAAAGCGCCATAAATACATTGCTCCAAAAAATTAAAGTATAACTTTAATCACACATCAAAATTCGATGGAAAAAAAGATTAAAGTTGAAAATATTTAATATAAATTGTTATTCAATTAAAACAAAATGATGTGTCAAAGTCAATGGTAACCAAAACTGTCAGCCACGTGAGAGCTGGATTTCCTCAAAGATGAAAGTAAAAACAAACAAAAAAAATATATATATATATAATCACAGATGCACCTAATTTGTGTGGCACACCCAACGTTAACTAAAAATTTAAATGGTAATCGTGGGCATGGGCCACTCCTAAGACCCAGAGTGGAGGGAGAGATTATCATAATCATAAAGACTCTAGAGTAAAGTGGCGGAGGATTTGTGTTCTGATGATGGCTCACTAAGCTTGCTGCTAGTGTCCTGATGAAAACCCTCTACTGCTGACCAACCTTACTGCTTGGGTCGGTTACGCTGACAGTAATAAAGGGTAAATCACATACCAAAATTACTCAGCCTATTGAAGAGACTATAGCAGTTTTCTCCAGAACCATGTTTGTTGCCCCATCACCTTTTGGAAGGAAGTAATGTGGTTGCCTGTGTTGGAATAGGCTATGCTGTTAGCAAAAAGGGGCAATTCAGGTACCACAATAGCTGCACCTATGGGGTGTGCATAGCAATGTACAGACACTGTAGGGGGAACCTTCCTTGAGGATTATACTCACTTAATCCGGCAATACATATCTTTATCCTCATTGCTTTGGTTCCCACGTTATAGCAGCAATGTCACACCCTTCAACAACTGTAGGAAGAGTAAGCTGGAAATAACAGGGGAGCAGAGGGGAACAACAAGTGTGATGGTTCGGCACTGAGCTCCTTCCCAATTTGGTGTAGATTCAGGACTGTCAAACTCAAATACACACAGCCCCAAAATTAAAAACTTGAACAAAGTCACAGGCCAACTTAATCTAGTCTATTTATGGCAATTTAGGATTGTCATTTTAACAAATTACCCCATAAAATATCTATTTTAATGGAATAAAATCTTATTTTTATTGACTTGCTAGAGAGGGGTAATTTCTAATGGAGTTTTGCGCCCTTTAGGTCTTTTTGGATTAGATAACATACCCTTCCCAGGTCAAGAGCAATAAAAATGATAGCAACCTAAATTGGCTAATTGGTATCGAACTGCTGCCAGAAATCCACAGCATTAAAAAAACACCATGGGAACTTAGCCCAATAGGTTCAAGTCCCTTAGTGGGACTAAAAAAAGTGGAAAAGAATGTGAAATTCACATAATAGGTTTCCACATATCTGTAACGGTACAACATTTTATTTCACCCACATGGTGAAAGTCATACAAAAATATTTGAAAATCCTTGCAGAATTGCTTGTCTTGCCTCCAAAAAATGGCATGAAAAATAAAGAATCTTATGTACACCCAGGAGCATGTTTTTTTTTCGACGAATTACATTTCTCAGTGGAATCATTTTGGGATTCATAGGACTTATTAACAAACTTTTATTAACTCTTTATAAACAAAACAGTACTTCTGCAACTGATTTTTTGTTTTTGCGTTAACAATTTTGCGCTATTCGCCATGCTGCATACATAAAGTGTTACCTTTATTCTGTGAGTCAGAACGAATAGGGCAATACCAAATGTACATAGTTTCATATATTTTTCTTCTACTTTTGTCTAAATATTACGCTCTTTGAAAAGTATTCATTTATTTCAGGGTCTCCATATTCTGCGAGCCATAAGTCTCACAGGTTTCCATCAGCACAGTTGTAGAACATCTTGATTTTTGTGGGACAAGCTGTAATTTTCATTGGTGGCATTTTGTTGTACATGTGACTTTGATTTCTTTTTTTTTTTGAGAGGCAAAAAGAGCAAAACAAAACCAACAATTCTATTTTTTCTTAACCAAACAACATTCAGTATAATTGGCATAATATCTTTATTCTGCGGTTCGATGTGACCATGCCAATACCAAATATTACCGTATTTTCTGGCATACAAGATGACCCCCAACTTTTCCATATAAAATATAGAGTTTGGGATATACTTGCAGTATAAGTCGGGGGTCAACTTATACGCCCGGTGTCGTCTTATATGGCGGATGTGGAGCTCTGTGAAGGTGTGAGTCAAGCTGCAGGCATCTGTGACGCCCGGGGTATGGAGAAAAGAGAGTGCGGCGCTGGATCTAGAGAAACACGCCTCGCTGAGGAGCTGCTCCACCAGGCTGGGTGCAGAGTGTGGTGACGGCAGCCTGGTTGCTGTGCACCCGCAGGCTTCTCCTGCAGTAGACGCTCGGCTGGTCCAGGTATCAGTTCGCCACTTCGTTCACCTCCGGAAGCAGTGACCCGGGGAGACATCTCCAGGCCACATCTTCCTCTCTGGGTGATTCGGGCTCAGGGCGGGGTGCAGAACATCAGCGGATGTAATTTCTCCGTGGAGCTCTGCCCTTCAGTGATCGCTGAACTCTTCCAGGGAAGTGTCCATCGCCAAGGTGACTATCAGCCTCACTCCATCATGTTTGGGAACTGGAGGGCAAGGAAGCTTCGTTAGTAGGGTGCAGTCTGGAGTCTTCCGGCCAGCAACTGTGACAAACATTGATTCCTACCCTGACATTCGTATCTAGTTAGCAATTGTACTGTCCGTCCTCACCAGTAATGGCGCTGACGGCTCCATATGCGGCGACCCCAGAGCTCCGCACCTGCTGTATAAGACGACACCCGGCGTATAAGACAACCCCCGAACTTTTGAGAAGATTTTCAGGGGTTGAAAAGTCATCTTACACGCCTGAAAATACAGTGTATATATCCTACTATATAATCGTCTAATTCTGTCTGTCTGTAACGGAAATCCCGCATCACTGATTGTCGCGGACGGCCGGCAGGGCGCAATCAATCAGCGACAGGCGCAGTCCGACCGCGAATTGGTGCGGAATTTGAACGACGCACGCCACCGCTACTGTCGGGAGATCTGCGGTGCTAGCCGCTGATCTCCCAAAGGTTGCCGTGGGTCATCTCCTGCCGCACGGAGGTCAGCGGCAACGTAGCCGGGAGATGACTGGCGCTAGCCGGTACCCAGGGTCCGGAGGAGCGGAGACTCTCCTTCAGGCCCTGGGTACCATAAACCTGTAAACAATAGAATTAAAATAAAAAATAGTGATATACTTACCTTCCGACGGCCCCCGGACTCTTTCCCTCCTCTCACCAGACCGCTGATGACGCTGTGCTCTCGCGAGAGTGACGTAATCTCCGGTCCTTCGCGCCAAGCATTACTGGGACCGGAAGATGCCAGGAGCGTGGAGAGGAGATCGGGGACCGTCAAAGGTGAGAATAACCTTTTTTTAAAAAATTTTTTATTATTTTTTACATTTTATCTTTTACTACTGATGCTGTATAGGCAGCATCAATAGTAAAAAGTTGATCACAATTGTCAAACACTATGCTTGACAAGTATGACCAACCTGTCAATCACATTCCAAGCGATGCTTCAAATCTCTTGGAATGCGCTTGAATTCTGCACGCGAAAATCGCGTGAAAAACGCATGTTTTCCGGGGAAAACACATGCGAATTCACATGAGTTTTTCCTGCGGCGGGAGTTGCGGAAATGCTGTGGAAATTTTTGTAGCATTTCTGCAAAGTGGGTACTTAGCCTTAGTGTGACACGCAGCAGCGACCAGGCCCCCACTGTGAGATCGCCGATCGTGGTGGATTGTCTTGGACCATCTTTTGAACGTCGGTCTCCCGCTGGCCATATTCTAGAATGCCCGATGCGTTAGAGTCGGGCCACCAATATATTTAATCTTTTGCAGCAAAAATGCAGAAAGTGGGCAACCCCTTTTAAAGAAAATATTAAATTGCTCAGTTCTAAGACATAATGCAAATTTTAAAATACATTTAAAAAGAAAAAAAAAGTAGTTCAGAATGTGCATTTAGTCCATCTGCAAATAATGAATGCACATTTGTAGCTTCAGTTCTGAGCAGTATAAATATCACAGCAGGAAGACACTGCCCTCTGCTGATGAAATGCTTCATTGCAACAACTTCAAACATTTTTACATAGACAGTAGTTTGCATTAATGGAAAAATAATAGTTTTTACCTTATATCATGACCATATTTTGATTGATTACATTTTGATTAGTGTCTAGAAAGTGCATAGGTAGGTCTGCATTATCAAACTAGAACATTTAATGGTGTGTTCTGGGTAATAAAAAAAATATACCTTAAAGTTTGCTGACTAGTTTTGTGTCCATTTTTGTAATAGGACTTTATTTCCCTTCATCATAGATAAAGGTAAAATGTAAAAAGATAGCGAGTTACTATGGAAATCCAAGTAAATCTAGACAGTCAATGCTGCATCATAATAAATGTGACCCAGTATTTAAAAGAACTAGGTAGCAGTTGGGCAGAAGGTCAGACACGGCATATGCACTCTGTACTGAAGCCATTAGTGGTGAGGGGAGAAATCAACCCCAGAAGCCATACAAGGGACAGGGAGGCATAATACAGGCGGCTAGTGGGTCATAGTTGAGGGATAGTTAATAGTTTCTGAAGATGGTTCTGACGGGGGAAAATGTTGCTTAAGCTGCAGACTACTTGGCTCCAACTGAAATTGGGAAGGTGAACACTATTGGTAGGGGGTCAATTCGATAGGAAAATTAGAGGTTGGATCAGGTTAGAAACTATATATAAGAAATGGGTTAAGGCATATGTAAGGGCCGGCTCAGATGAGGGAGCTCAGAATCGTACCTGAGAAGATTGGAAGCCACCCAACACTCCCTGTATAATGAGACATTGCTGCAGAATGTAGGCCTGGGGTTGCGGCACAGTAATCACTGTAGACAGAAGGGTTGGACTGGAACTGAAATCAGCCCTGGCAATTGAGATCACGCAGGCCCACCCGATGTGTGGTGAATGTGAAATATTTTTGAGTACTTGTGGGTTATGACTGATTTGGGTATATTTCACATTTTTCAAATAAAAATGGCTGCAAACTGCACTTTATCGTCAACAGACAAAACTGAATTGACATAATGTGGAGTATAAATTTCCCTCCAGGAAAATGTTAATTTCTTTCAACTGGAGGGACAGACATGTTTGTAGTAAAGAGCTCCATGATCCCAAAAACGCTGTTTGATAGTAATAGAAAAGTGAATGAGATGTCTGAAATCTCATGGAAAAGCCGCTTATGTTTTCCTTGCAGATTTGAAGCAGTTTTATGTCCGCAGAGCAGAGGTGTAGCTAGGGTTTTGGTTCGGGGGGGGCGAAACTTCTGAGTGGGCCCCTAACCAGGTAACCTTGATTATAACTGGGTGACGCACCCTAATAGTGGAGGAGAACCTCAGCAGATGACCGCGCTGTTACTGAAAATAATCGCTATATAAAGACCAACATTGATATTACCGCCATATGGTCAGTGGTAGATACCCGTCCTACAGAACATACTGTATAAGAGATCACAGCACAGCTACAGATAATGACTTACCACTGACGTTCTTTCTGAAGGAATCATTAACTTTTCACGCCTTTTCCATCTGGCCCAGACTGACATGACAACTCCTCCAGCCAGGACTTGGCTACAGAGAATACAACAAAGACACGTTTCACTTCTCACATTTTCAGCACTGTCCAAAACGGGACTATTCCCAACCTGCACAAACTCCTCATCCTACTGATGCCCCAATGCTGATCTGCTGCTGCCATATGTGACCCTATCAGTGCACCTGCTGTGTGGCCCTGTGTGACCTCTAAATTTTAAAGCAACCCTCTAGAAAATACTAAGGCCGGGTGCAAGTGCTCTAGAAAACTGCCCACATTTTGTCCCCTAGAATGTAATAATGCCCTCTGTGTGCCCATTTGACAGTCACAGTAACCTACTGTAAGTTCCCCTATAACAATAAGTGCCCACTTTACATTTAATAATGTCCCGAGTCTCCCTCCTGTACAGCTCCTCTATACACAGTATGATACTATGTTATACACAGTATAATGCCCCCTCACTGTATATACAGTCATATGTAAAAGTTTGGGCACCCCTATTAATGTTAACCTTTTTTCTTTATAGCAATTTTGGTTTTTGCAACAGCTATTTCAGTTTCATATATCTAATAACTGATGGACTCAGTTATATTTCTGGATTCAAATGGGGTTTATTGTACTAACAGAAAATGTGCAATCTGCATTTTAACAAAATTTGACTAGTGCAAAAGTATGGGCACCCTTATTATTTTCTTGATTTGAACACTCCTAACTACTTTTTACTGACTTCCTGAAGCACTAAATTGGTTTTGTAACCTCATTGAGCTTTGAACTTCATAGCCAGGTGTATCAAATCATGAGAAAAGGTATTTAACCCCTTCATGACCCAGCCTATTTTGACCTTAATGACCTGGCCATTTTTTGCAATTCTGACCAGTGTCCCTTTATGAGGTAATAACTCTGGAATGCTTCAACGCATCTTAGCGATTCTGAGATTGTTTTTTTGTGACATATTGGGCTTCATGTTAGTGGTAAACTTAGGTCGATAATTTTTGCGTTTATTTGTGAAAAAACTGAAATTTGGCGAAAATTTTGAAAATTTCACAATTTTCAAATTTTTAATTTATATTCTGTTAAACCAGAGAGTGATGTGACACAAAATAGTTACTAAATAACATTTCCCACATGTCTACTTTACATCAGCACAATTTTGGAAACAATTTTTTTTTTGTTAGGAAGTTATAAGGGTTAAAAGTTGACCAGCGATTTCTCATTTTTACAACAATATTTACAAAACCATTTTTTTAGGGACCACATCACATTTGAAGTCACTTTGAGGGGTCTATATGGCAGAAAATACCCAAAAGTGACACCATTCTAAAAACTGCACCCCTCAAGCTACTCAAAACTACATTCTAGGAGATTATTAACCCTTCAGGTGCTTCACAGGAACTAAAGCAACGTGGAAGGAAAAAATGGACATTTTATTTTTTGCACCACAAATTTTCTTTTATCATTAATTTTTTTCATTTTCTCATGGGCTACAGGATAAAATGGATCCTAAAATTTGTTGGGCAATTTCTCCTGAGTACACCGATACCTCATATGTGGTCATAAACCACTGTTTGGGCGCACAGCAGGGCTCGGAAGGGAAGGAGCACATTTGACATTTTCAATGGAAAATATGCTGGAATATTTAGCGCTTGCCATGTCGCGTTTGGAGAGTCGCTGTGCGCCTAAGCACTGGAGCTTCCCCACAAGTGACCCCATTTTGGAAACTAGACCCCCCAAGAAACTTATCTAGATGCATAGTGATCACTTTGAACCCCCAGGTGCTTCACAAATTGATCCGTAAAAAAAAAAAGTACTTTTTTTTCGCAAAAATTATCTTTTAGCCTCAGTTTTTTCATTTTCACGTGGGCAACAGGATAAAATGGATCCTAAAATTTGTTGGACAATTTCTCCTGAGTACTACAATACCTCATATGTGGTCATAAACCACTGTTTGGGCGCACGGCAGGGCCCCGAAGGGAAGGAGCACCATTTGACTTTTTGAATGGAAAATTCGCTCCAATCGTTATCGGACACCATGTCGCGTTTGGAGAGCCCCTGTGTACCTAAACATTGGAGCTCCCCCACAAGTAACACCATTTTGGAAACTAGACCCCTTAAGGAACTTATCTAGATGTGTAGTGAGCACCTTGAACCCCCAAGTGCTTCACAAAAGTTTATAACATAGAGCAGTGAAAATAAAAAATCATTTTTTTCCTCAAAAATGATTTTTTAGCACGCTATTTTTTATTTTCACAAGGGTAACAGGAGAAATTGGACCACAAAAGTTGTTGTCCAGTTTGTCCTGAGTACGCTGGTACCCCATATGTGGGGGGGAACCACTGTTTGGGCGCACAGCAGGGCTCAGAAGGGAAGGAGTGCCATTTGACTTTTTGAAATGAAAATTAGCTCCAATCGTTAGCGGACACCATATCGTGTTTGGAGAGCCCCTGTGTGCCTAAACTTTGGAGCTCCCCCACAAATGACCCCATTATGGAAACTAGACCCCCTAAGGAACTTATCTAGATGTGTGGTGAGCACTTTGAACCCCCAGGTGCTTCACAGAAGTTTATAACGTAGAGCCGTGAAAATAAAAAATATTTTTTTTTCTTAAAAAAAATATTTTTAGTCCGCAATTTTTTATTTTCACAGGGGTACCAGGATAAATTGGACCCCAAAAGTTGTTGTACAGTTAGTCCTGAGTACACTGGTACCCCATATGTGGGGGGGACCACTGTTTGGGCACACGTCAGGGCTCAGCAGGGAGGTAGTGACATTTTGAAATGCTGACTTTGATGGCATGGTCTGAGGGTGTCATGTTGCATTTGCAGAGCCCTTGATGTACCTAAACTGTGGAAACCCCCCACAAGTGACCCCATTTTGGAAACTAGACCCTCCAAGGAACTTATCAAGATGTGTGGTGAGCACCTTGAACCCCCAAGTGCTTCACAGAAGTTTATAATGCAGAGCTGTGAAAATAAAAAATCATTTTTTCTCCTCAAAAAAAAAGATTTTTAGCCCGCAATTTTTTTTCACAAGAGTAACAGGATGATTTGGACCCCAAAAGTTGTTGTACAGTTTGTCCTGAGTACGCTGGTACCCCATATGTGGGGGGGAACCACTGTTTGGGCACACGTCAGGGCTCGGAAGGGAAGTAGTGAAATGCTGACTTTGATGGCATGGTCTGCGGGCATCATGTTACATTTGCAGAGCCCTTGATGTACCTAAACTGTGGAAACCCCCCACAAGTGACCCCATTTTGGAAACTAGACCCCATAAGGAAGTTGCCTAGATGTGTGGTGAGCACACTGAACCCCCAAGTGCTTCACAGAAGATTATAACGCAGAGCCATGAAAATAAAATTATTTTTTTTTCTCAAAAAATGATTTTTTAGCTCGCAATTTTTTATTTTCACAAGGGTAACAGGAGAAATTGGACCCCGAAAGTTGTTGTACAGTTTGTCCTGAGTACGCTGATACCCCATATGTTGGGGGGAAACCACTGTATGGGCACACGTCAGGGCTCGGAAGGGAAGTAGTGACATTTTGAAATGCTGACTTTGATGGCATGGTCTGCGGGTATCATGTTACATTTGCAGAGCCCTTGATGTACCTAAACTGTGGAAACCCCCCACAAGTGACCCCATTTTGGAAACTAGACCCCATAAGGAAGTTGCCTAGATGTGTAGTGAGCACACTGAACCCCCAAGTGCTTCACAGAAGATTATAACGCAGAGCCATGAAAATAAAAAATATTTTTTTTTTCCTCAAAAAATGATTTTTTAGCTCGCAATTTTTTATTTTCACAAGGGTAACAGGAGAAATTGGACCCCAAAAGTTGTTGTCCAGTTTGTCCTGAGTACGCTGGTACCCCATATGTGGGGGGGAACCATTGTTTGGGCACACGTCAGGGCTCGGAATGGAAGTAGTGACGTTTTGAAATGCAGACTTTGATGGAATAGTCTGCGGTCGTCATTACGTTTGCAGAGCCCCTGATGTGCCTAAACAGTGGAAACCCCCACAAGTGACCCCATTTTGGAAACTAGACCTTCCAAGGAACGTATGTAAGATGTGTTGTGAGCACTTTGAACCCCCAAGTGCTTCACAGAAGTTTATAATGCAGAGACGTGAAAATGAAAAAATCATTTTTTTACACAAAAATAATTTTTTAGCCTCCAATTTTTTATTTTCCCAAGGGTAACACGAGAAATTAGTCCCCAAAAGTTGTTGTACAATTTTTCCTGAGTACGCTGATACCCCATATGTTGGGGTAAACCACTGTTTGGGCACATGTCAGGGCTTGGAAGGGAGGGTGCACCGTTTGACTTTTTGAACGCAAAATTGGCTGGAATCAATGGTTGCACCATGTCGCGTTTGGAGACCCCCTGATGTGCCTAAACAGTGGAAACCCCTCAATTCTAACTCCAACCCTAACCCCAACACACCCCTAACCACAGCCCTAACCCTAACACATCCCTAACCACAAGCCTAACCCTAATTCCAACCCTAACCCTAATTCCAACCCTAACCCTAATTCCAACCCTAACCCTAATTCCAACCCTAACCCTAATTCAACCCTAACCCTCTTTCCAACCCTAACCCTCTTTCCAACCCTAACCCTCTTTCCAATCCTAACCCTAACCCTCTTTCCAACCCTAACCCTCTTTCCAACCCTAACCCTAACCCTCTTTCCAACCCTAACCCTCTTTCCAACCCTAACCCTCTTTCCAACCCTAACCCTAACCATTTTTTCAACCCTAACCCTAACCCTAATGGAAAAATAAAAATAAAAATATTGTCTTTATTTTATTAGTTGTGCCTACCTATGGGGGTGATAATCGGGGGGTTTATTTACTTTTTCTTTCATTTTGATCACTGTGAGAGTGATCAAAATGAAAGAATGGAATCTGCAGCCGGCAGATTCGGGCGGGCGCACTGCGCATGCGCCCGCCATTTTCCAAAATGGCGGCGCCCATGAACCGGACCCGCCGGACACCGGGAGCGACAGGGGGACTTAGAAGGTGCCGGGGGAGGTGAGAGGGGGTGAGGGGGTTATCGGAAGCTGGCGGGGAGCAGAGGGAATGGGAGGGGGGCAGATGATGACAGCGGCGGCAGATCGCCGCTGTCATTCAGTTGCGGGGGGGGCGATCGCCGGTGGGGGGGTGGAATCGGTGTCTCCAGCCATATCCGATGCTACAGCAGTATCGGCCATGGCTGGATTGTAATATTTCATCAATTTTCATTGATGAAATATTACTATCGCTCTGATTGGCTGTTTCACTTTTAACAGCCAGTCAGAGCGATCGTAGCCACGTGGGGGCGAAGCCACACCCCCTGTGGCGAAGAACAAAGCCCCCTGTATCTGCGGGTCGGGTGACCTTTCAGTGACCTAGGTCACCCGACCCGCAGGGGGGCTTTAAAGTCATGACGCCACATAGGCGTCATGGGTCGTTCTGGCACGACTTTTCATGACGCCTACGTGGCGTCAAAGGTCGTGAAGGGGTTAAGGTGGCCACTTGCAAGTAGTTCTCCTATTTGATTCTCCCATGAAGAGTGGCATCATGGGTTCCTCAAAACAACTCTCAAATGATCTGAAAACAAAGATTATTCAACATAGCTTTTCAGGGGAAGGATACAAAAAGTTGTCTCAGAGATTTAACCTGTCAGTTTCCACTGTGAGGAACAAAGTAAGGAAATGGAAGAACACAGGTACAGTTCTTGTTAAGCCCAGAAGGCAGGCCAAGAAAAAATATCAGAAAGGCAGAGAAGAAGAATGGTGAGAACAGTCAAGGACAATCCACAGACCTCCTCCAAAGACCTGCAGCATCATCTTGCTGCAGATGGTGTCACTGTGCATCGGGCAACAATACAGCGCACTTTGCACAAGGAGAAGCTGTATGGGAGAGTGATGCGAAAGAAGCCGTTTCTGCAAGCACGCCACAAACAGAGTCGCCTGAGGTATGCAAAAGCACATTTGGGCAAGCCAGTTACATTTTGGAAGAAGGTCCTGTGGACTGATGAAACAAAGATTGAGTTGTTTGGTCATACAAAAAGGCGTTATGCATGGAGGCTAAAAAACACAGCATTCCAAGAAAAACACTTGCTACCCACAGTAAAATTTGGTGGAGGTTCCATCATGCTTTGGGGCTGTGTGGCCAATGCCGGCATCGGGAATCTTGTTAAAGTTGAGGGTCGCATGGATTCAACTCAGTATCAGCAGATTCTTGACAATAATGTGCAAGAATCAGTGACGAAGTTGAAGTTACGCAGGGGATGGATATTTCAGCAACACAATGATCCAAAACACCGCTCAAAATCTACTCAGGCATTCATGCACAGGAACAATTACAATGTTCTGGAATGGCTATCCCAGTCCCCAGACCTGAATATCATTAAACATCTGTGGGATGATTTGAAGCGGGCTGTCCATGCTCGGCGACCAGCAAACTTAACTGAACTGGAATTGTTTTATTGTTTTCTAAACAGGAATGGTCACAAATACCTTCATCCAGGATCCAGGAACTCATTAATAGCTACAGGAAGCAACTAGAGGCTGTTATTTTTGCAAAAGGAGGATCTACGAAATATTAATGTCACTTTTATTTTGAGGTGCCCATACTTTTGCACCCATCAAATTTTGTTTAAATGCAGATTGCACATATTCTGTTAGTACAATAAACCTCATTTGAATCCAGAAATATAACTGAGTCCATCAGTTATTAGATATATGAAACTGAAATAGCTGTTGCAAAAACCAAAATTGTTATAAAGAAAAAAGGTTAACATTAATAGGGGTGCCCAAACTTTTACATATGACTGTATACTGACCCCTTAATATCCCCCAAACTATTTTATGGCTCCAACACTATGATAGCCCTGTCACTATAATCACCACACTGTATGATGGGCCACTAGATAGGTCTCCATATAGTATAATGTACTCCCCATAGGCCTCCACATAGTATACTGCACTCCCCATAGGTTTCCATATTGTATAATGCATTCCCCATAGGTCCATCTCCAAATAGTATAATGCACTCCCCATAGTCCTCCATATAGTATAATGCACTCCCCATAGGTCTCCATATAGTATAATGCTCTCTCCAAAGGCAGACTCTATATTGTATAATGACCTCCCCATAGGCAGACTCTATAGCATCATGCACCCCTATAGGCAGCTTCTGTAGTGTAATGCACCCCCATAGGCAGCCTCTGTAGTGTAATGCACCCCCATAGGCAGCCTCTATAATGTATTGCATCCCCATAGCCACCCTCTGTAGTATAATGCACCCCCGTAGCCACCCTCTGTAGTATAATGCACCCCTATAGCCACCCTCTGTAGTATAATGCACCTCATAGCCACCCTCTGTAGTATAATGCACCCACATAGCCACCCTCTGTAGTATAATGCACCCGATAGCCACCCTCTGTAGTATAATGAACCCCTATAGCCACCCTATGTAGTATAATGCAGCCTCATAGCCACCGTCTGTAGTATAATGCACTCCCATAGCCACCCTCTGTAGTATAATGCACTCCCATAGCCACCCTCTGTAGTATAATGCACTCCCATAGCCACACTCTGTAGTATAATGCACTCCCATAGCCACCCTCTGTAGTATAATACACCCCATAGCCACCCTCTGTAGTATAATACACCCCATAGCCACCCTCTGTAGTATAATGCACTCCCATAGCCACCTTCTGTAGTATAATAGCCACCCTCTGTAGTATAATGCACCCCATAGCCACCCTCTGTAGTATAATGCAGTCCCATAGCCACTCTTTGTAGGATAATGCACTCCCATAGCCATCCTCTGTAGTATAATGAACCCCTATAGCCACCCTCTGTAGTATAATGCAGCCCCATAGCCACCCTCTGTAGTATAATGAACCCCATAGCCACCCTCTGTAGTATAATGCACTCCCATAGCCACCCTCTGTAGTATAATGCACTCCCATAGCCACCCTCTGTAGTATAATGCACCCCATAGCCACCCCCTTGTAGTGTATTATAGCCCCATAGCCACCCCATTTAGTATACTGCACCCCCATAACCTCCCTCTGTAGTATAATGCACCCCCATAGCCACCCTCTGTAGTATAATAAGCCCCCATATCCACCCTCTGTAGTATAATGCACCCCTCCCCCATAAACTAATAACTCACCTTTCTCCCTCATGGTTCCTGTGCTGCTCCCACTTATCTCCGACTGCAGGTGCCGAGTACTGACGTCATCAAGCCCACTGTCAGTGTCGGCGTCGGTGACGTCAGACGCTGACAGGGGGATGATGAGAGAAGGAGCGCTCGCTCCTTCTCTCATCAATGCGGTCAGCTGTATCGGCATGAAGCCGATTCAGCTGAACCTATGATGACGGGCGGGGGGCCCATTGCTGACACTGGGTCCCCCCGCCTGCTCAGGGGCCCCATAGCGGCCGAGCAGGAAGATTGATTCTCCCTGCTCTGCCGCACAATGTAACTGTAACGTAGCTCCGGGTGGGCCCCCTGAGAGCGCGGGGCCTCTGCCCCCCTGGTAGCTACGCTACTACCGCAGCGTCTATTCTTTCAGCATTTTTCAACCATCCTAAAGAACGGGAAAAAATCTCATTAAAAAAAGCAGCAATATGAAGGCGATTTTCCTGCCAAGTGACACATTTTTGGTGCAGAAATGTCTGCAGCCTGTACTTATGGTGTGCACATACCCACGCCGTATCATTACCAGTACACACACCAGACTATAGGCTGCTATCTCTACTAGATGCTGAATTCAACAATTATCTTGGACAGGAGAAAGGTCCATGTACACCGGCAGAATGCAGCCATTAAAACAGCATCCACCGTTTTGTCATGTAACTGCTGGAATGTGATTTCCACAGTTGCAGTTTCGTGCTGAATAGATCCTCAATATCTTCTCTCAATGTTCTGTTGAGTAAAGCAGATGACAATCTGATCAGAACATGACCACCATGCAGCCCAAATCACATTCCTGCAGTGACGCGACACCAACAAGCAGAGCCGAACCCTGACTTTGTATATACTGCTCACTGTCAGTTATTCTGCACGCTGTACTGCTTGCTGAGTTTCCTTCTGGGTGAAAACCCCCTTTAACGGCTGTGGTCAACCGGGGTGAATGCACCTTAAATAGAACCTGTCAGCAAGTAAAGAGATGGCTGTAATGGCGCGGTAATACTGATCACATTGATATCTTTGGTGAGGGAATCCACATTGATGTTCCTCTGTAGTCACCATGGGAAGTTTTCTGCTAATCACATTTCAGTGCACAGGGGCCGGACTGTTTAATTAGTTTTCCATAGACTTCATTGTTAAAAAAAAAGAAAAAAAAAAAGATTCAGTTGAAACCAGTTTTTTTCAAGCTGGTCAGAACAGTTGTGTCTGCAACACTTTTTTGTCAATTGATGGCTGCTGGATCCGCTCTAACTGATGATACTAGACAAGTGAACAGAGCCTTACTGTAGGGATTCTTACTTTGTCTGGTCTTATCCCCTCACTGTTTGGACTCGCTGAGCTCATTCTAGGGGTCTTTAGACTTCATCTTTTCTAAAAGAATGGTCACAATAAGTCTAAGTATAGAAGTGCAGCCATTCTTCCCATTCTTTTTTGCTTATATTTTGTTATGTAGCGTTCCTCAGTACATTTATGTCATCCCCCATTAGCTTTTTCATCTCTCCTTACACATATGTCTTGTATCTTAGCTAAAACCTGGTAGTAAGTAGCACATAAGACAGTTCTATAATGGGTAGTGTATAATCCCTGCATATTTCAGGGTTATGTGCTTCTGAGGACTAATTAGTGCTGCCTTCCTCAGGCAGAACCTGGTTGTGACCTCGTATAATATGGGGCTGGCCAGTCTCAGCTACCAGTGTGGGTCACAGACCCTTTTTCTGTTTGCTTTGATGTTTTACTCATCTTTTATTATGTTACACCCCAAATCCCTCCTAATCCTGGAGATCCTGGTGTGGGCGAGGTTAGCTGTGGAGTGGGCGGGGTTAGCTTTCTCAGCTGTGCTGCATTGCTAAATCTAATAGCTCTGATTGTGTCAGAATGGCTGCACCCAGTAAACTAAGCAATAAATATTTGGATTCAGGGTTTCTTTTCCTATATCGGGCTGCTCTCAGATGAAATAGTAAAAAACTGCTGACAGATTCCCTTTAACTAAAAATTATTTTAACTTCTCAGTTTTTCTGAATCTAAAAGTAATGGATCAAGGCAATAAATAAGAGAGGGTGATCCAGCCCACCCACGTTAAATGACCGAATCCTCAGCTTGGATGAAAAACCACTCCTGCTTGGTGGTAGCAATTGGAAACGATAGGGATATCTATCTATTTTTTAAATTAAAATTTTCAAAACTATTTTAGTAGAATTCAATAAAAACAGAACATACCCAGTACAATAGAAAAAGTGAGACCTGTTCCAAAATGTTTTGTTTTTATTCAATTCTAGTAATATTTTTTTTTTAAATTTGTTATCCAAAAATGGCTGGATATCCCTACCTTTTCCAATGGATCAAGGCACCCTCCAAACTGCATATGTTGATTATTAACCTTTGACATTATAATGATACAAAAGGATCTGGAAATTATTCCTGCAAGAGTAACCATATGACAAATGACGTTTAATGTAGAGTAATGCACCGCAATGGTAGTAATCATACCGCTGTATATAGATTAAATGTAAATATATTAGAGATTACAGAACAGGAGAAGGACTTGTGTATTCTGGTCATAAGTAAGGGTCCCGTTTTTCACATAGCGACGCATCAGCGATCCCGACAACTATATGACCTGGTAGGGATCACTGGTGCGTCACTACATGGTCGCTAGTAAGCTGCCAAAAAGGCAGATCTCTTCAATGACGCAGCAACGATCTGGCGATCCGTATAACGACCTCGGCAATCGTTGATACCTTGTCACACAGCAGCTTATCTAACGACTCACACCTGCGTCCCTGAGTTCTGCGTCACCAACGAGGTCGCTCGTCGGAGTCAAACACAGCGATGCATGCTGGCCAGCGGGACGCCGACGATCAAAAAATGGCCCATGACATTCGAGCACGATCAGCGATATCCAGTGGGGGCCGTCGCCGCTATGTGTCACACCTAGCGAGATCGCTGGCGAGGTCGCTGTTGCGTCACAAAATCGGTGACTTTTCAGCGATCTCGCTAACGATCTCGTTATGGGATATGGGGCCTTAAGCTGAGCAGCAGTACTCAATGTCAGGAAGCAGCTGCAAAAGCAAACAAGATTTTAGGGTGTATAAAAAAAGAGAGATAAAATCCTGTGATCCATATGTAAACAGCGATAAAGTCCCTAAAGGAGAAAAAAACAACAGCTCAACACACCAAAAACAAGTCCTTACAAAGCTCTATGGGATAGAAAAATAAAAATGTTACAGATCTTGGAATACAGTAAAATTTAGATGTGGACTCATATACAGGAATTTCCAAAAGGCAGGACATATAGACTGAGGCATCATCATAAGGAGTTTGGGAAAAATGAAGATTATACATAACGCTCACCCTAAAGATCCTCTGCCAATCTCTTTGATCTGGGTATAGTCGCTCATACTTGGTTTTCTCATAGGGGTCAATGATCTGATCACGGCCTAGAAGAATAAGAAATGACAATAAGACATATAAGTTGCAGGAAGATAAAAGCTGCAGATGCAGGAACTTCTCTACATTATGTCCCCGCTGATTACACTGCAGCAGATGTAGAGGACATGATACCAGCAGGACGCTCCCCAGACACTAATATATTATAGGGATATCCTCCATACACATGTATCATTGTACTGGAGGGGATGGTAAGGAACATCACACAGAGGAGACAGGAATAATAATAATAGGTCCAATCTACATTCATTAAGAATAGAGTTAACCCACTGTACTCTGGGGTGTAACATGTGATGTGTAATTCATACCCCGTTATCTGATGATATACAGATGTTTTCTCTGATACTTACACTGGCAGATTCGGGGATCTCTGGTGTCTCAGATATTCCACCGTCAGCAGTTGCCGGCTCAGTTGTCTCTAATATAATGATAAAATAATGAGACATCATGTATTAGACTATATCAGAACTTAATATATAACACATTGATATAAGGAAGGAAAGACAAGTAAATGGTATAATACTAGTTATATGGATATTCTGCACATACTGTATATACTTATGGCACATCCATAGATAGATATACTCTGCCATAAATGTGTGATTGTTCGGGATCTGACAGTGACTTGGATGAGGACCCTGTGAGGTCCTCTGTGCATTTTGGGGCTTAGAAGATCCCAGAAGGGAGAACCAGAGGGGTTTTCAGAATTGCATGAGCCCTCTCCATTACAGTCTACAGGAGGTTCAGGAGCCGTCACCGGCCTCATACAGAGGATGAAGAGTAAATTTATATATTCTCTGGTGTCTCCATAATATTAATGTTTGTAGGAATGCGAGATGATCAGCTTACCTTCAATCAGATCACTTTTTAGCCCTGGCTCACTGGTATTGGGGTCAGCGATATTTCGGTGTTGCCCCTCTTTGGAGTCACCGGCCGGTGTTTCCTGATGGATATAATATGTGCAATTAATATAACAACTCACAAATACTAAATTACAGTACACAAAAGACAGAGGGACTAAACCTGGATTTACATAATTGCGGGGAATATACACGGCCGCTCTGCCCAGTAAATCCACATTAATATATAAGGAACTTGTATATACAACAGTTCTCCAATAACATCTATTACCAGAACTGCAGCATTTACAAGAAGGAAGATTGTGAAGATAAAACGAGACCGATGTGATATGAAAGGTCCGCACCACTGAGCACAGTACAGACTGTCACCACAGAGGATGGAGCAGAGACAGGCTGCCATAAAAGATCCTGTATCTGCCTGGAGCGGACAGGGGGCATCTATAATGAGAAATATGACAATCTGCTATATGACCAGTAATCTGGAGAAGATCAGACAAGAAAGACATGAGATATAGAAGATGACGGATTCTTACCAAATGCTTCAGTGGGCGGGCAATAAACTCTAGTACATACAGGAAATGTTGGGCCAATTGTTTAAAAAAGGCCAAATCTCCACATTGGGATCTTTCTTCAGCCTATAAAAATGGAAATAAACAAAAAAGGAAAATCATGAGAGAAAGTAGAGAATATAGGACGCTATTTATGTCACATTTTACTCCTGCAATCTACAGCTACAATTAATACATATATGGATATTTCTTATAAGCTATAAATTATATTGCTCTTGGCCAAAATATATAAATATATATTTCATGTAAAGAAACTTGTATTTTATAAATATTATTCATTATTGTTTCATGTGCTGTGAATATCATTCATTATTATTGTTATGTGCTTTGCCCAGATTGTCTGTTACCTGTTGTACTAATGTCCTGATGTTCATCTGTAAATGCTCAAGATATTCTGAGCTAATACGACCTTGTTGGTGTTTGGTCAGGCAGTCGCTCACTAGCTCCATAACCAGCCGGTAAGTGAAGCTGAGGACGCCATCGGGTATTGGTAGCACATTGTCAGGGGCATAGGTGGTAAGAATCCCCTGGAGTAGTGCCAACTCCTCAAGTTTATCTGAAGAAATGTCAGACATTTCAAGCAAATTCAAGCGCAGTCAGTATATCACCAGCTTCGCAGCCAATCACTGACAATAATGACACCTGGGCAGTAAGCACTTGGTTAAGTAGTGGCGGAGCATTATGATGTCATTTTTACGCTGAGATTTATATTCAGATTTTATCCATAGAATTGCATTAGATGAGGAAAATACGCAGGTAAAAAACACAAAATGCATAAAATCCACACATGACTCTATCAATAAAGCTTTGTTAAAGCCAAGTACCAGGAAGTATCAAAATTAAAGCAGATTTATTCAACACATAACATAGCAAATAAACAAAAAAACGCAGTCAAAAAGATACAAAAATAGGTGGAAAAATGCAGCAGAAAATCTGCGACATCAAGAACTCACCAACTACTCTAACACAGACAGGGGCTGGCTGGCACTTTTCAGCCTGGGGAGCCATCACAAGGCAGTGGCCCTCGAGTTGCAGTGGCCCTAGTTTTCCCTCCCTATCTCTGGCCATTGTATTAAAGCAGCAGAGATAACAGGCTTTAAAAATAGGCTGGTATGTAGATATGGGAACAGTAAGGAGCTTGCTGCATAGATATGGGAGCAGAACCAAGCGTACTCCAGAGATATGGAAGCAGAACCAAGCGTACTCCAGAGATATGGAAGCAGAACCAAGCTTAATCCAGAGATATGGGAGCAGAATGGAGCTTACTCCAGAGATATGGGAGCAGAACAGAGCTTACTACAGAAATATGGGAGCAGAGCAGCACTTACTCCAGATATATGGGAGCAGAATCAAGCTTACTACAAGATATGGGAGCAGAACTGAGCATACTCCAGAGATATGGGAGCAGAACTGAGCATACTCCAGAGATATGGGAGCAGAACAGAGCTTACTACAGACATATGGGAGAAGAACTGAGCTTACTACACAGATGTGGATATGGATCAGAACGGAGAATACTCCAGAGATATGGGAGCAGAATGGAGCTTACTCCAGAGATATGGGAGCAGAACAGAGCATACTACAGAAATATGGGAGCAGAGCAGCACTTACTCCAGATATATGGGAGCAGAATCAAGCTTACTACAGAGATATGGGAGCAGAACTGAGCATACTCCAGAGATATGGGAGCAGAACAGAGCTTACTCCAGAGATATGGGAGCAGAACAGAGCTTACTACAGAAATATGGGAGCAGAGCAGCGCTTACTCCAGATATATGGGTACAGAATCAAGCTTACTACAGAGATATGGAAACAGAACTGAGCATACTCCAGAGATATGGGAGCAGAACCGAGCTTACTACAGACATATGGGAGAACTGAGCTTACTACACAGATATGGATCAGAACGGAGAATACTCCAGAGATATGGGAGCAGAATGGAGCTTACTACAGCGGTATGGGAGCAGAACCGAGCTTACTTGTCACAATCCATTTTTGGATCTGTGTCAGAGTCTGGACTCTCTTATATAAACCTTTTTCCTTTCAGGCCCTGGGGGTTAATATGGGTTTTTTCCCCGGTGGCTGCTGGTGTTACTACAACTGTAGTTGCTCTGCTGCTGGTTTTCTCCTGGTGGCCGCTGGTGTTACTACATGTTCAAATAGCCAGCAGGTGGTGACCTCCCCCCTCCTTCCTATAAAAGATCATCAGCTGCTGCAGCTCCCTGTTGGTAATACCGGTCATTTGCTAACGAACCTTGGTGAAGTCTGGACCTACCTGGTGGAGAAGGGGTTCAGCTTATCTGGAGCAGTTGAGTTGCTGCTGGATGCTGATCGGGTACCTTTCTCTGCTGCTTGGAGCATTGGAAGCAGATAAAGCTAAGTTTGGGTTTATAGTTGCTTTAACCCCGTGGTGTCTGTTTTATTTTCCCTTGTGTTATTTGGTGCAATTTACTTTATTCCCTGTCTCACCTCCTGGGGAGGGGGTTGGGGTTGAGCTCATGGCTAAACAGGGGATAAGGACAGGTCAGAGAATTGGGCCTCACTACCATTAAGTGTACCCCCAAGTTAAGGAAAGTCAGGGCACCCCCTAAGCCTGAGCGACAGTTCAGGGGCCCAGGTTCCATGTCTCCTGCCTTTTCCCTACTGTCCTGTGACATTATTGCCAACCGTCCCATTTTTTCTGGTGAGCCATGGCCCTAATGCAGACCTGTTTCCAATTGCTGCAGACCCTCACTGAGGAGTGTGGGGTGCTGCGTGGTGTGGTGGAGCAGCAGCTACAGCAGTTGGTGGGGTACGGGGCTTCAGCTCAGATGCAGGCTCAACCAGAGCCCAAGTTACCTCTCCCAGACAGGTTTTCTGGAGGGAGAGAGAATTTTTTGTTTTTTAAGGAGGCCTACAAGCTACACTTCAGGCTCCACAATCGCTCATTAGGGAGTGAGGAACAGCAGGTGGGATCCACTATAGCCCTCCCTGAGGGTGAACCCCAATCCTGGGCCTTCTCCTTGCCGGCCGATTCACCATCTCTACGGTCGGTAGATGAGTTTTTTGTGGCTTTGGCGAATATGTCCAATGTAGTCCTTGCTAGGGAGGAGGACACACTGGTGCAGGAAGACGAGCCCAGGCAGGTGGGAAGAGGTGGTTCCCCAGCGGTGTTTCCTCCAGTTCGTCGTGGTGTGGGGGCATGTTTTAGCTATGGGCAAACTGGTCATGTTTTCAGGGTCTGCCCAGCGTGCGCCAAATCTTCTGTGCCATCTAAGAAGCTGCGTCCCCCTGGTCGTGTGGAGGGAGGCGATCAGGGAGTGTATATTTCCTCCATTTTGCCCTCTCTGTCTACATCCACGATATATTTTTGGTCTGGCAGGGTACTACTCTGTACTACTCTGGAACTACAGGAGTTTATTGGTCGCCTGAATAGCAACGACCAAAATATACGTTAAACATTCACATGCGATGCTGATAAGATTGAGTTCCTCTATGTCATTGTTTAAAAGGATACTGATGGTCTGGGGCAGCCCGATATTTTTAGGAAGATGACTTCTACAAATATGTTGTTACATGCTTCGCTATGTCATCCTGATCACATGGTCAGGCCTGTTCCCATTGGTCAGTTCCTCCAACTTTGTCGGATTTGCTCTATTAATGAGGATTTTGAGAGAAGAGCAGAGGAGCTAAAAATGAGATTCTTGGAACGTGGCTATAGTCGGCATCTACTCAAAAGAGCCTATAACAGGGCTAATTATTCTTCCCAAAATGGCCTGCTGTACAATAGGGAATCAGCTAGGAAGATGGAGGGACCTGGAAGTTACGCTTCATTGCAAATTATCATTCCCATTCTAGGCAGGTCAGGCAGGCTTTGTCTAAAGCATGTCCTATATTGAAAATTGACCCAATAATTGGCAAATTTATTCTGGATATACCAGTCATTACATTTAGGCATGCTAAGAATCTGCGCAATCACCTCACCCATAGTCATTATACAAGTGAGAGAAAGGGTACATTTTTGGATAATTTCACACATAGGAGTGGGTGTGTTCCGTGTGGACATTGAGTTGCCTGTCCCAACATTGAAAAGTGTGATTCTTTTTCCGATTCAGTTGGCGTTAAAAATTTTAAGATCAATAAACACATACTTGTGCTACGAGATATGTTATTTATTACGCCACCTGTCCATGTGGATTAATTTATGTCGGTTTAACAACTAGACAATTCAAGGTTTGCGTGCGCGAGTATGTGTTGGATATTCAGGCGGCGGCTGGCCACATGGATGCATCCACTCTTAAAACGTTACCCCGTCACTTTAAAAACTTTCATGACTGTGACAGTACGGTGCTACAGGTGAGGGGTATCGATGCCTTAAATATTGGAATTCGTGGTGGCAATCTGTTTCAAAGATTGGGTAAACTTGAGACTCGCTGGATCTGGACGCTTAATATGGTATATCCACAAGGACTAAATGAGAATTTGAGTTTCGATCCGTTCCTGTGACCACCTTACTGTTCCAGGTGGACATTGGGTGGATCTAATCCTTGCTATTTTTTATTGTTTTTATTATATTTTTAATTGTGTGTTTTTCATGTATTAGGTATTTTTATGATATTTTGTGGATCTATGAAGATCATTGGACGGAGTCCAGGATAGTGGCGGTACCTTGTACAGATGGACTAATTTCTACTGTTTTCTGTGTCCATCCTATACCTATGTTTGAAGAAGATCCTTTGACGAGGTTGAAGATGAGTCGGGGAGATGTCTTGTGGATATCTTTATTTTGTTTATTTTATTTTATTTATTTTTCTATTTTTTTCAATGATATATAATTAGGACTGTATGATAATGTCTTTTATATAATCATATCTTGGTAATGCTGTTCTATATATTTTGTGGGCAATAATGAAATATAATATTATTATATCTTTCTTTGTGATATGATTGTATATCAATTTTGATATTGCTTGGAAATTGTGAATATAATATGAATTCTTATCTTTTTTTATATTATCTATCAAAAAATATATATGGCATTCTCCTTTAAATATTATGCAGTGAAGGGTATGTGTCTATTTCTATTATAAAAACTTGTGGGATACATATAGGGTGTTTTTTGATTGTTGGCACTGCTGCATGTGCGGTGGTGCTGCTTCTTATGTATTTGTACTATTCTGTATTACTCTGCTTTCTATTGTATTATGTTGCCCTTCTGCATATCTTGTGTCGGCGGTGCATCCCACGCCAGACCTCAGGGACACCGTGGTTTGGGTGTGGGCTGCCATGCCTTGTACATATACACTATTTCACCTCCCTGGTAGCGTGTCACTTGTTCCCACTCCCCCTCCTCTGCACATGCGACGCCTTCTTGGTTCATCGCGTCGGTCCCCGACACGTGGTGCCTCCGGCGTCTGGTCACATGATAATGTGTTTCCGATGCTGGGGGTTCCTGTGTCGGATGCTGGCATCTTGGACACCGTGGCGATGCACCACCTCTTCCCTTATTAGGTATTACATTATTTCCGGCCTCCTGCCTTTATAACATCACTTAGGTCAACCTTTACCACGCCCCCTGATAAAGGAGTAATCCTAAACGTGTGTAGGGGAGGGCGGGCTGGCCTCTTGTAGACGCTGCTGCCATCCATCACCACTTATCACCAACGGGTAATTATTGTAAGACTTTATGCACTTTATTATACATACAGTATGTTGGACATTTGTTCATGTATACATTCTGCTGTTTGAGCCCATATACTTCTGTGTATAGAAGTGAGAGTGATGGGTATAGATGTATGCAGTGACTGCTTTATCTCTATGGCTGATATAGCTGGGCACTGTGCAATATGAATCAGGGCTGCAGTGCAGGGTGTTATATCCACTGATGTTTTTAACTCCTTCTATCTTTGTCTGCTCATCTTGACTAATAAAAATTATATATTTTTTGCATTACATGGACTCTTGTGATTGCAATTTTTGTTGGTTTCCTTCCCTCCTTTGTATGATTATTGGCAATCTGTTCTTACCAGTCCTATGCATTGTTTGGGGATCTATGGCCAGTCATATTTATATGATTTTGTGAGATTTATATATAACTAGCTGAAGAGCCCGGCGCTGCCCGGGCATAGTAACTAACTGTGGTTAGTTATAACAAATTATAATAATCCTCCATCCCATAGTCCCGTGCCCATATACCCATCACACATCCACGATCCCATAGGCCCATGCCCATATACCCATCATACATATCCTCCATCCCATAGTCGAGTGCCCATATACCCATCCTCCATCCAATAGTCCCATGCCCATATACCCATCATACATATTCTCCATCCCATAGTCCCATGCCCATATACCCATCATACATATCCTCCATCCCATAGTCGAGTGCCCATATACCCATCATACATCCTCCATCCCATAGTCGAGTGCCCATATACCCATCACACATCCTCCATCCCATAGTCCCGTGCCCATATACCCATCATACATAGCCTCCATCCCACAGTCCCGTGCCCATATACTCATCATACATATCCTCCATCCCATAGTCCCGTGCCCATATACTCGTCATACATATCCTCCATCCCACAGTCCCGTGCCCATATACCCATCATACATATCCTCCATCCCATAGTCCCGTGCCCATATACCCGTCATACATATCCTCCATACCATAGTCCCGTGCCCATATACCCATCATGCATATCCTCCATACCATAGTTCCGTGCCCATATACCCGTCATACATATCCTCCATCCCATAGTCCCGTGCCCATATACCCGTCATACATATCCTCCATCCCACAGTCCAGTGCCCATATACCCGTCATACACATCCGCCATACCATAGTCCCGAGCCCATATACCCGTCATACATATCCTCCATCCCATAGTCCAGTGCCCATATACCCATCACACATCCTCCATCTCATAGTCAACCATTATGACATCATAATGAGCGGCGGCAGGGCTTGCAACCTATGATGACATCAGCGTCGCCATGGCAACCATTGTGACATCATAATGAGGGGCGGGGCTTGATACGCACACACTGCTTCCCCAGTATGCAAATAGGGGCATTATGACATCATAATGAGGGGCGGGGCTTGACGCGCACACACTTTTTCCCTCAGTATGTAGACGGGGGCAAAATTGTTTGGTGAATTGGAACGCGCGGGGTTAAAATTTTGCCTCACAACATAGCTTAGGACGCTCTCGGGGTCCAGACGTGTGACTGTGCCAAATTTTGTGGCTGTAGCTGCGACGGTGCGGATGCCTATCCCGGACATACACACATACACACACACACACACATACATACATACACACATACACACACACTTTGAGCTTTATATATTAGATATATACATTTGGATATTATCCATTCATATATTCCTTTTGGTCCATTGTTACCCCAGACATTCTAATGTCTTTCATATACAATATTTCCTTATATCTAAGTACAGCAGCATATAGAAATAATGCCCCCATGCCTCCTTATAATAATTCTCCTTCACCCTTTATAGTAATAATATTGACCCCGTACCGTCTTACCCCCATGATTGCTTATAATAATATGTCTCCTGTTCTCTCCCTGTAATGATACTGATTTTGCATTCTGCCTCTTGATAGTAATGCCCCTGAGCAGGAGCATACGTAGAAATCACTGGAACGCCAAACCAAAAGTCTTATTATTATTTATTATTATTATTATAGCGACATTTAATCCATGGCGCTTTACATGTGAGGAGGGGTGTACATAATAAAAGACAAGTACAGTAATCTTTTTTTAACTCCTTAGTGACTGAGCCAATTTGCAGCTTACTGACCAGGCCAATTTTTACAATTCTGACGACTGTCACTTTGAGGTTATAACTTTGGAACACTTTAACAGATCCCGCGATTCTGAGACTGTTTTTTCATGACATATTTTACTTTATGTTAGTGGTAAACGTTCTTCGAAATGACTTGTGTTTATTTATGAAAAAAACGGAAATATGGCAAAAAAATTTAAAATTTTGCAATTTTCAAATTTTGAATTTTTATGCCCTTAAATCAGAGAGATATGTTACACAAAATACTTAATAAATAACATTTCCCACATGCCTGCTTTACAGTAGCATAATTTTTTTGTTAGGACGTTATAAGGGTTAAAAGTTGACCAGCGATTTCACATTTTCACAACAAAATTTGCAAAACCATTTTTTTAGGGACCACCTCACATTTGAAGTCACTTTGAGAGGTCAATATGACAGAAAATACACAAAAGTGACACCATTCTAAAAACTGCACCCCTCAAGGTGCTCAAAACCACATTCAAGAAGTTTATTAACCCTTTACGTGCTGCACAGG
The DNA here is from genome assembly GCF_039654945.1 of Dendrobates tinctorius. Classification (NCBI taxonomy): domain Eukaryota; kingdom Metazoa; phylum Chordata; class Amphibia; order Anura; family Dendrobatidae; genus Dendrobates; species Dendrobates tinctorius. The sequence goes on along the minus strand of NW_027361834.1, from coordinate 3,809,151 downwards.
AACTGAACAACGTGGAAGAAAAAATTTAACATTTAACTTTTTTTTACAAACATTTTACTTCAGAACCAATTTTTTTATTTTCACAAGCGTAAAAAGAGAAAATAAAACACAAAATTTGTTGTGCAATTTTTCCTGAATACGGTGATACCCCATATGTGGGGGTAAACCACTGTTTGGGCGCACGGCAGGGCTTGGAATGGAAGGAGCGCCGTTTGACTTTTTCAATGCAGAATTGGATGGAATTGAAATCGGATGCCATGCCGCGTTTGTAGAGTCCCTGATGTGCCTAAACAGTGGAAACCCCCAACAATTGACACCATTTTGGAAACTATACCCCTTAAGGAACTTAACTAGATGTGTGGTGAGCACTTTGAACCTCCAAGTGCTTCACAGAAGTTTATAACGTAGAGCCGTGAAAATAAAAAATCATATTTTTTTCACAAAAATTATCTTTTTGTCCCCGAATTTTTATTTTCACAAAGGTAACAGGAGAAATTAGACCCCCAAAGTTGTGCAATTTGTCCTGAGTGCGCCGATACCCCTTATGTGGTGGTAACTGACTGTTAGGGGGCACGGTAGAGCTCAGAAGTGAAGGAACGTCATTTGACTTTTTCAATGCAGAATTGGCTGGAATTGAGGTCAAACGCCATGTCGCGTTTGGAGACCCCTTGATGTGCCTAAACAGTGGAAACCCCCTACAAGTGACACCATTTTGGAAACTAGACCCCCCAAGGAGTTTATCTAGGTGTGTGGTGAGCACTTTGAACCCCCAAGTGCTTCACAGAAGTTTATAACGCAGAGTCGTGAAAATAAAAAATCATTTTTTTTCCACAAAAATGATTTTTTAGCCACCAGATTTTTAATTTTCCCAAGGGTAACTGTAGAAATTAGACTCCCAAAGTTGTTGTGCAATTTGTCTTGAGTACGCTGATGCCCCATATGTTGGGGTGAACCACTGTTTGGGCACACGTCGGGGCTTGGAAGGGAGGGAGCATCATTTGACTTTTTCAACGCAAAATTGGTTGGAATCAATGGTGGCACCATGTCGCGTTTGAAGACCCTGTGATGTGCCTAAGTAGTGGAAACCCATCAATTCTTCAACCCTAACCCCAACACACCCGTAACCTTAATCCCAACCCTAATCATAACTCTAACCACAAACCTAACCCCAACACACCCCTAACTCTAATCCCAACCCTAACCATAACCCTAACCCCAACACAACCCTAACCCTAACCACAATCCTAACCACAAACCTAACACCAACACACCCCTAGCCCTAATTCTTAACCCTAGTCCCAACCCTAACCCTAATGCCAAACCTAACCCTAATCCTAACGCCAATCCCAACCCTAACCCTAATTCCCACCCTAATGCTAACCCTAACCCTAATGGAAAAATGAAAATAAAAATATTTTCTTTATTTCATTATTTTTCCCCACCTATGGGGTGATAAAGTGGGGGTTTATTTACTATTTTTTAATTTTGATCACTGTGATAGGGTCTATCACAGTGACTAAAATGAACCAATAGGAAAAATCTTCCTATTGAAAAAAAGGGAGAAAAGAGACACAGGATAACATGCACACAACAGCAGAATGTCCATGTGAAAAAAGGCTTTTATTGACATACAATAGCCAGAGAGATCCAAGTGTACAATAAAAACAATTAAAAACCACAAATGAAACAAAAGTGGGCAGGTGGAGAACACATGCAGTATACAAAGGAAGAAATGTTTATATAAATAAGTGTTCCTTACTTCCCCTGACAAAACTGCAGGTTAGTAGCGACACGCGTTGGGTTCTGTGGGCAGTGTGAGTATGCTTAGGCAATTTTCATGTGATCCAGCAATTGCCTTCCCTCATCTGTGGACTTGCATGGTAATCATTTGGATTATTCATATACCTACAAGTGACTATTAGACTGATCGGACTTCATTGCTGCAAATTGTCCATATGTTTATACTAAACAATTTATGCATATTATATGGCGATAGAGGGCATTGTTGTGAATGCATTTTTTTGAAACACTTATTTATAGAAACATTTCTTCCTTTGTATACTGCATGTGTTCTCCACCTGCCCACTTTTGTTTCATTTGTGGTTTTTAATTGTTTTTATTGTACACTTGGATCTTTCTGGCTATTGTATGTCAATAAAAGCCTTTTTTCACATGGACATTCTGCTGTTGTGTGCATGTTATCCTGTGTCTCTTTTCTCCCTTTTTTTCATTTGATCTATTTGGCACAGTGTTGCACCCAGTTATCATATTCATGTCATATTTTCCGTGGTGCCCACCTATATACATATAAAAAATCTTCCTATTGTTGCCGGGTACCGGCCGGCAGATCTCGGCGGGCGCACTGCGCATGCGCCCACCATTTTCTTCCCAGAAGAAGATGGCGTCACCCATGGAGGGTAAGTACGAGGGCCGAGGACCACCGGGAGGTACCGGGGGGTTGGGGATCCTATTTCTCTCTCCTCTGATGTGCGATCACATCATAGGAGAGAGAAATTGAATGGCACATTGGACTTTTTTTTCGGTCGCCGTTATACGGTTAATAACGGCGATGGCAAAAGCGGGGTCAGTAAAAATCAACCCAAATCATGTTCTTTGGAGTCTCGGCTACCTCCGGCAGCTGAGACCCCGGAGAAAATCCGACTCTGGGGGTTGCTATACACTTTCTCCACAGCGCTGTTCATTAACGGCGATGTGGTTTAAGTACCCTTAACTACTGCAATTAAAAAGCGTATTGGTGGTCGTTAAGGGGTTAAACTGTTTATTTTTTAAATATTTTCTATTTTCTTGTACAAATAACATCATAAACACAAGTATACTTGTAGCAAAATTCTGCAAAACATTTTAGAAGTTTCTTCCAGTGGTACAGTACTCAGCACTTCTGCTCCTACTAACATTAGGTCAAACATCTAATACATCATCTAAGAGTAGGTATGGTACAGGGAAGACATAGGGAAAAAGTCAGGGAGGGGGGAAAAAAAAGAAAGAAAAGAAGCACGTAACATCAATTGGTTAGCTTAGTTACATAGTCATCCCATGGATTCAATATGCGATTAACCCCTTCCCGACCTTTGACACAGTGTATGCATCATGAAAGCCAGTGCCAATCCGACCTGTGACGCATACGCTGTGTCATGGAAGGATCGCGTTCCTGCGGGTCGGGTGACTGGGGTCACTGAAAGGTCACCTGTCCCGAAGGCACAAGACCCTTTGTACTTCACCTCGGGGGGTGGGTTAGCCCCCCCATGGCTACGATCGCTCTGATTGGCTGTTTCACTTTTAACAGCCAATCAGAGCGATTTGTAATATTTCATCAATGAAATTTGGTGAAATATTACAATCCAGCCATGGCTGATGCTGCAATAGCATCTGTCATGGCTGGAGACCAAGATCCGACCCCCCCACACCAAATGATGGGGACGATCAGCCCCCGCCACTGACTAACGGCGTCGATCTGCCGCCACCGTAACCATCTGCTCCCCTCCCCCTTCCCTCCACTTCCCCCGCCTTCTGATCCCCCCTCACCTGTCCCAGTATCTCCGATGCCCCTGTGTCCATCCCGGTGTCCCTCCAGAATCCTTCATGGGCGCTGCCATCCTGCAAAATGGTGGGCGCATGCGCAGTGCGCCCGCCGGCCGGCAGATTCCATTCATTTATTTTGATCACTGTGATAAACTCTCACAGTGATCAAAATAAAAAAAAGTAAATAAACCCCCCCTTTATCACCCCCTTAGGTAGGGGAAAATAATAAAATAAAGAAAATATTTTTTATTTTTCCATTAGGGTTAGAATTAGGGTTAGGGTTGGAATTAGGGTTAGGGTTGAAATTAGGGTTAGGGATGGAATTAGGTTTAGGGTTGGAATTAGTGTTAGGGTTGGAATTAGGGTTAGAATTATGGTTAGGGTTGGAATTAGGGTTAGGGTTGGAATTAGGGTTGGGATTAGGGCTAGGGTTGGAATTAGGGTTAAGATTAGGGTTAGGCTTGTGTTTAGGGTTAGAGTTGGGATTAGGGTTAGGGGTGTGTTGAGGTTAGGGTTGTGGTTATGGATAGGGTTGGGATTAGGGTTAGGAGTGTGTTGGGGTTTGGGTTGGAGTTAGAATGGGGGGTTTACACTATTTAGGCACATCAGGGTGTCTCCAAACGCGGCATGGTGCCACCATTGATTCCAGCCAATTTTGCTTTCAAAATGTCAAACAGTGCTCCCTCCATTCCGAGCCCTGACGTGTGCCCAAACAGTGGTTTACCCCAACATATGGGGTATCAGCGTACTCAGGAAAAATTGCACAACATCTTTGGGGGTCTAATTTCTCCTGTTACCCTTGGGAAAATACTAAAAAAATGATTTTTGTGGAAAAAAATGATTTTTTTATTTTCAAGGCTCAGCGCTATAAACTTCTGTGAAGAACTTGGGGATTCAAAGTGCTCACCACACATCTAGATGAGTTCCTTGGGGGATCTAGTTTCCAAAATGGGGTCACTTGTGGGGGGTTTCTACTTTCTAGGCACATCATGGGCTCTGCAAACGTAACATGACGCCCGCAGACCATTCCATCAAGTCGGCATTTCAAAACGTCACTACTTCTCTTCCGAGCCCCGACGTGTGCCCAAACAGTGGTTCCCCCCCATATATGGGATACCAGCGTACTCAGGACAAATTGCACAACAACTTTTGTGGTCCAATTTCTCCTGTTACCCTTGTCAAAATAAAAAATTGTGGGCTAAAATATCATTTTTGAGGAAAAAAAATGATTTTTTATTTTCACTGCTCTGCGTTATAAACTTCTGTGAAGCACTTGGGGGGTTCAGAGTGCTCACATCACATCTAGATAAGTTCCTTAAAGGGTCTACTTTTCAAAATGGTGTCACTTGTGTTTTTTTCACTGTTTAGGTACACAGAGGCTCTCCAAATGCGTCATGATGTCCGCTAACGATTGGAGCTAATTTTTGTATTTGAAAAGTCAAATGGTGCTCCTTTCCTTCTGGGCCCTGCCATGCGCCCAAACAGTGGTTTATAACCACATATGAGGTATCGGTTTACTCAGGAGAAATTGACCAGGAAATTTTAGGATCCACTTTATCCTGTTGTCCATGTGAAAATAAAAAACTGAGGCTAGAAGATAATTTTTGTGAAAAAAAGTACTTTCTTTTTTTTACAGATCAATTTGTGAAGCACCTGGGGGTTCAAAGTGCTCACTATGCATCTAGATAAGTTCCTTGGGTGGTCTAGTTTCCAAAATGGGGTCACTTGTGGGGGAGCTCCAATGTTTAGGCACACAGAGACTCTCCAAATGTGACATGGCAACCGCTAAATATTCTGGCATATTTTCCATTCAAAAAGTCAAATGGCACTCCTTCCCTTCTGAGCCCTGCCGTGCGCTCAAACAGTGGTTTATGACCACACATGAGGTATCGTTGTACTCAGGAGAAATTGCCCAACAAATTTAGGATCCAATTTATCCTGTTACCCATGTGAAAATGAAAAAATTGATGCTAAATTAAATTTTTTGTCAGAAAAATTAAAATGTCCATTTTTTCCTTCCATATTGCTTTAGTTCCTGTTAGGCACCAGAAGTGTTAATAATCTTCTTGAATGTAGTTTTGAGTAGCTTGAGGGGTGTAGTTTTTAGAATTATGTCACTTTTGGGTATTTTCTGCCATATAGACCCCTCAAAGTGATTTCAAATGTGAGGTGGCCCCTAAAAAAATGGTTTTGTATATTTTGTTGTAAAAATGAGAAATCGCTGGTCAACTTTTAACCCTTATAACTTCCTAACAAAACAAAATTTTGTTTCCAAAAAAATTGTGCTGATGTAAAGTAAACATGTGGGAAATGTTATTTATTAACTATTTTGTGTCACATAACTCTCTGGTCTAACAGAATAAAAAATCAAAATATGAAAATTGCGAAATTTACAAAATTTTCACCAAATTTCCGTTTTTTCACAAATAAATGCAAAAATTATCAACCTAAATTTACCACTATCATGAAGCCCAATATGTCACAAAATACAGTCTCAGAATCGCAAGGACCCGTTGAAGCGTTCCTGAGTTATTACCTCATAAAGGGACACTGGTCAGAATTGCAAAAAATGGCCTGGTCATTAAGGTCAAAATAGGCTGGGTCATGAAGGGGTTAAACAAATCAAGTTCATTATTAATACAGGCCGTAAGAATCTCCATACGTCTTCATTTCTTTAATCTTCAAGCTGAGTTTTTTCATGGAAGGAGCTGATCTTTTCTTCCAGTATGAGGCTATTAGACACTTTGACGATGTTAGAATATGGAGGAGCAGCCTGGCAGGACCCTTGCTCATAGATACGGGTGGAACATTAAGTAAATAAGCCACAGGATCCAGAGGTATCTCTACAGCCAACACCTAAGAAATCAACCCCTGTACTCTCTTCCAGAAGGGGGGTATATTCTGGCAATCCCAGAATATATGTGGCAATGAGCCCTCAGCCCCCAGGCATCTCCAGCATCTATCTGACATGGCAGGGTAAATATTATGTAAAACCTCCTGCGTATGATACCAATACATCAGTATCTTGTACTGATTTTCCTTCTGTATTGTGCATGGTGATGATTTAGCTGCCTAAGGGTACCGTTACACCTAGCAACTCACCAGCGATCCCGACCAGCGATATGACGCGGTCAGGATCGCTGGTGAATCGCTAGGTGGTCGCTAGTGAGCTGCCACACAGGCAGATCTCACCAGCGACATCGCAGGGGTCGGGGGTCGCTACTTACCTGTCAGACGCGGCGATCCTGCGTCTTCCCGCCCGGCTCCACGCGTCGCTCGTTGGCGCCACAGGAAGCGCCGCAGGAAGTGGACGACGAGGAATGGTCCAGCAGCTTCTCGCGCGATCAGCGATAACCAGCGGGGGAGCCGGTCGGAGGTAAGTATCACATGCAGCGATATCGCTAGCAATATCGCTGCTACGTCACAAAATCGGTGACTTTACAGTGATATTGCTAGCGATATCGCAGTGTGTAACGGGGGCTTTAGACCATATGACCTGCCAGATAGGAAGCGGAAGTTCCCTCCCCAGGTATCTCTCCCACTTAATCATGTAAGTATGTTTAGGAGGGGGTCTAATGGCAGAGTGAACAGTATATTATAAAAGTCTGTGATCAAACCCTTTGTAGAGGGGTTCCCTTTACAGAGTCGCTCAAAGGGAGTGGGGGTAGAGAACGTTGTGTTTTTATATAAAGATAAGGCCAGATGGCGAATTTGTAAGTATGAGAAGTAGGTCCTAAGTGGGAGATTAAACCGCTCTCTAAGAGTCTGGAAAGGAAGAATATTTATGTTAAAGGGGTCTACAATATCTGCATAATAAAATAATTGTGATTGAAGCCATGGTTCTGCCATAGCTGCAGGAATACTATAAAGTATGGAGAGTGTAAAAAAGAAGGAGATCATATGGGTACCTGGGGGAGATCAATGGAAAGGCCCTGTTGCTTATCCTCCAAATTTTCATTGTAAATGCCATAGAGCCCAGCAGAGGAACTGAGGGGCATGTACTCCCATCTCTCCATAACAATGAATTGGGATACGCTGGAGCCATCCAAAGTTTATCGATTTCTACCCATTTGCTATAAGCCCGCAAGGAGGCCCAAGCTGGTATCCTTCTAAGGTGCACGGCCAAGTTATATCTCCAGATGTCTGGAAAGGTAATACCCCCTGCGTTTTTGGAGAGGTGAGGACTGATTTAGCTATTCGATGTCGCAGTACAGTAATCTTAAACAACACAGGTCCCAATAGGTACAGGAGGAGAGAGGACCCTGCCCACGAGGGCTCACAATCTACAAGGGCTGGGTGAGGATACAATAGCTGAGGGCCGAGCTGGTCATGCAGTGGTTTGGTGGATCGGTGGTTACTGCAGGTTATAGGCGTGTTGGAAGAGGTAGGTCTTCAGGTTCCTTTTGAAGGTTTCCACAGTAGGTGAGAGTCTGATATGTTGTGGTAGAGTTCGAGAGTAGGGCGGATGCACCGGAGAAATCTTGTATGCGTTTGTGGGAAGAGGAGATAAGAGGGGAGTCGAGAAGATCTTGTGAGGATCGGATGTTGCATGCAAGTAAGTACCGGGAGACGAGGTCACAGATGTATGGTGGGCACAGGTTGTGGATGGCTTTGTATATCATGGTTAGGGTTTTGAGCTGGAGTCTTTGGGTAATACGGAGCCAGTGCAGGGATTGACAGAGGAGGGAGGCTGGGGAAGAGCGGGGAAACAGGTGGATTAGTCAGGCAGCGGAGTTTAGAATAGATTGGAGGGGTGCGAGAGTGTTAGCGGGGAGGCCATAGAGCAGGAGGTTGCAGTAGTCAAGGTGGGAGATGAAGAGGGCATGGATTAGGGTTTTTGCAGATTCTTGGTTGAGGAATGTACGGATCCGAGAAATATTTTTGGGTAGAGATGAGCGACTTTGCCTTGTTTAGGGTCAAGTCGGGTTTCATGAAACCCGACTTTCTCAAAAGTCAAGTTGAACGAAATAGGCCGACTATCCGGAAAAGTCGGAGGTCCGACTGAAACACGAAACCCAATGCAAGTCAATGGGGAAGCAAAGTCGTCAGGGAGAGGAGGACAGTAAACACACCTATAGTGCCCATTTCAATGCCAACGACATCAATTCTTATTACTTAAGCTTGTCAAGCTTAATTTACTTTATAATAATAGTTACGCATTGAAAACTGGGGGTTATTTGGCTAAAGTTGTGGGGGGGAAGGGCTGGCGCCAGGTTTTCGTGTGCCCCGGGCGAAAGAGTGTCAGTGGGCCCCTTTAACACATACCACAATTCATGATGCTCCGATACAGCAGAGAAATATTGGTATAGTGCAATGAGAAATACTTCACTTCTTACATTACATGACTGATATCTATTTTAAATTCTACAATAGCTCAAAAACCGGACAGTATATTCCTCCATACAGTATTATGTCCACCACATAGTGCACCATACAGAATAATGAGCCCCATATATTGCTCCATACAGAATAATCGGTCCCATATAATGTTCCATACAGTATATGATGAGCTCCACATAATGCTACAATATATGATGGTCCCCATATAATGTGCCATACAGTATAGGACGGTCCCCATAGAATAGAATGAGCCCCACATATTGCTCCATGCAGTATAATGAGTCGCATATAAAGCTCCATACAGTATATGATGAGCCCCATATATTGCTCCATACAGAATGGGCTCCAGCCCCATAAATAATGAACCCCATATGATGCTCCAGTATATGATGGGCACCATGGATGGTTCTCCATTGTATGATGGGCCTATATATTGCTCCATATATAATGGGCCCCATATGATGCTTTAGTATATGATGGGCCCCATATGACGCTCCAGTATATGATGGGCCCCATGGATGATGCTCCATTGTATGATGGGCCTATATTATGCTCCATATATAATGGGCCCCATATGATGCTCTAGAATATGATGGGCCCCATATGATGCTCCATTATATGAAGGGCCCCATGGATGATGCTCCAGTGTATGATGGGCCTATACACTGCATGCAGAATTATAAGGCAAATGAGTATTTTGAGCACATCATCCTTTTCATACATGTTGTCCTACTCCAAGCTATATAGGCTTGAAAGTCAACTGCCAATTATGTAAATCAGGTGATTTGCATCTCTGTAATGAGGAGGGGTGTGGTCTAATGACATCAACACCCTATATAAGGTGTGCTTAATTATTAGGTAACTTCCTTTCCTTTGGCAAAATGGGTCAGAAGAGAGATTTGACGGACTCTGAAAAGTCAAAAATTGTGAGATGTCTTGCAGAGGGATGCAGCAGTCTTGAAATTGCCAAACTTTTGAAGCGTGATCACTGAACAATCAGGCAATTCATGGCAAATAGCCAACAGGGTCATAAGAAGCGTGTTGATAAAAAAAGGCTCAAAATAACTGTCCATGAATAGAGGAAAATCAAGTGTGAAGCTGCCAAGATGCCATTTGCCACCAGTTTTGCCGTATTTCAGAACTGCAACGTTACTGGAGTACCAAAAAGCACAAGGTGTGCCATACTCTGGGACATGACCAAGGTAAGGAAGGCTGGAAAACGACCACCTTTGAACAAGAAACATAAGATGAAATGTCAAGACTGGGCCAAGAAATATGTTAAGGCTGGTTTCACATTTGCGTTTTTTTGCGCTGGAAAAAAACGCATACGTGCGCATGCGTTTTTTCCCCTATATTTAACATGGGTGCGCATACCTGCGCGCTGGTAAGCGCGCGTATGCGATTTTCATGCGCTGCGTTTTTTTGGGGTGTGCGTTTGTATTTTCCAGACGCAGCATGTTGCATTTTTTGGCCCTGCAAAAAAGCGCATGCGCACGTATGCGCACGTTTTGCGCTAAAATTGGCCATTATAGCCTATGGATGCGCATATGTGCGCACTGGCATGCTCATGTATGCGTTTTTTTGCACATGCGTTTTTTTTTTTTACCATTAGTTTAGACAATGGAATTTAGGGGTTTGGGTAAAGTTAGGGTTAGTTAAGGGGGTTTAGGGTTAGGGTTAGGGTCAGGGTTAGGGTTAGGGTTAGGGTTAGGGTCAGGGTTAGGGTTAAGTATGGTTTGGTTAAGGGTTAGGGTTAGGGTTAGGGTCAGGGTTAGGGTTAAGTATGGTTTGGTTAAGGGTTAGGGTCAGGGTTAGGGTTAAGTATGGTTTGGTTAAGGGTTAGGGTCAGGGTTAGGGTTAAGTATGGTTTGGTTAAGGGTTAGGGTTAGGGTCAGGGTTAGGGTTAGGGTTAGGGTCAGGGTTAGGGTTAGGGTTAGGGTTAGGGTCAGGGTTAGGGTCAGGGTTAGGGTTAAGTATGGTTTGGTTAAGGGTTAGGGTCAGGGTTAGGGTCAGGGTTAGGGTTAAGTATGGTTTGGTTAAGGGTTAGGGTCAGGGTTAGGGTTAGGGTTAGGGTTAGGGTCAGGGTTAAGGTCAGGGTTAGGGTTAGTTAGGGTTTAGGGTTTGGGTTAGGGTTAAGTATGGTTTGGTTAAGGGTTAGGGTCAGGGTTAGGGTCAGGGTTAGGGTTAAGTATGGTTTGGTTAAGGGTTAGGGTCAGGGTTAGGGTTAGGGTTAGGGTCAGGGTTAGGGTTAGTGTTAGGGTCAGGGTTAAGGTCAGGGTTAGGGTTAGTTAGGGTTTAGGGTTTGGGTTAGGGTTAAGTATGGTTTGGTTAAGGGTTAGGGTCAGGGTTAGGGTTAGGGTTAGGGTCAGGGTTAGGGTTAAGGGTTAGGGTCAGGGTTAGGGTTAGTAAAGTCATGGTATGGGTTAGTGTGAGGGGCCACCTAATGTTGGAAAAAAACGCAAACGCGGTAAAAACGCACTAAAAACACATACAAACGCATAAAAACGCTGCGTTTTTTTCATGCATGCTCATAAAAATGCTTGAAAAAAACGCAGCAGTTGTATGCTTTTGTATGCGTTTTTTCAATGCGTTTTTTTGCGGGAAAAACGCGCTGCAAAAAAAGCAAGTGTGAAACTAGCCTAAGACAGTTTTTTGTAAGGTTTTATGGACTGATGAAATGAGAGTGACTCTTGATGGGCCAGATGGATGGGCCCGAGGCTGGATCAGTAAATGCTGTAGAGCTCCACTCTGACTCAGACGCCAGCAAGGTGGAGGTGGGGTACTGGTATGGGCTGGTATCATCAAAGATAAACTTGTGGGACTTATTCGGGTTGAGGATGGAGGGAAGCTCAACTCCCAGACCTACTGCTAATTTCTGGAAGACACCTTCTTCAACCAGTGGTACAGGAAGAAGTCAGTATTGTTCAAGAAAATCATGATTTTTATGCAGGCCAATGCTCCATCACATGCATCCAAATACTCCACAGCGTGGCTGCCCAGTAAAGGTCTAAAAGAAGAAAAAATAATGACATGGCCCCCTTGTTCACCTAATCTGAACCCCACAGAGAACCTGGGGAGTCAAAACATTACACTTCTGGGAACAGTGTCAGGGAGGCTGTGGTGGCTGCTGTGCGCAATGTTGATCGTAAACAGATCAAGCAACTAACAGAATGTATGGATGGAAGGCTTTTGAGTGTCATCGTAAAGAAAGGTGGCTATGTTGGTCCTTTTTTTTGTTTTGAATGTCAGAAATGTTTATTTCTACATTTTGTGTTGTTATATTGGTTTACCTGGTGAAAATAAACAAGTGAGATGGGTTTATACTGCACAGTAATAGTTACCTGCACAAACAGATATCCTCCTAAGATAGCCAAATCTAAAAAAAACCCACTCCAACTTCCAAAAATATTAAGCTTTGATATTTATGAGTCTTTTCGGTTGATTGAGAACATAGTTGTTGTTCAATAATAAAAAGAATCCTCTCAAATACAACTTGCCTAGTAATAATTATGCAAACAAGTATCAACCTAGGGCCTTGTCAGATCACTCCCCTGTTATGGCGACATTTAATTGGGAAAATGGCGGGAGAGGGGAACGGGCACCATGGTCGTTTAACGCATTCTGGTTACCTATTATTCAAGCAGATGCTAGGATCCCTGATTGCTAAAATAATTTTTTGCTATTAATGAGGGTGCAGCCCCCAGGGAAATAATATGGGATGCGTCTAAAGCTTATCTGAGAGGACTGTTGATCTCGGAAGTGAATAGAGTTAGAATTAAGTCTAGAGCAGGGGTCCCCAACCGCCGGTCCGCGGCCCAGCACCGGGCCGCTGCAGTGCCCTTGCCGGTCCGCGGACACAAGGGGAGCCAGGGGCGGTCAGTGGCATAGCGGGGGCTGGGGCGGCGCGCAGCAGCTCTTAGCGGCGGGCAGGGAGCGATCAAGCAGCTCCGCTGCCTGCAAGAGGGAATAGCAGGAGCGGAGCTGCAAGGACCCGTCCAGCTTCCTGCCTGCCGCCCGCGCTTCCTGTCTCTGACTGACACAGAGAGGAGAGCGCGGCCGCTGCTGTGTCAGTGCGAGGAAGCGCGGGCGGCGGCCAGGTGAGAGGAGAGAGGTGGTGTCTGTGTGTACATGTATGTCTGTCTGTGTGTGTGTGTATAATGTGTGTACATGTATGTCTGTGTGTGTGTGTGTGTATAATGTGTGTACATGTATGTCTGTGTGTGTGTGTGTGTGTGTGTGTGTGTGTTGGTCTGTGTTTGTGTAGCCTGGCCCTGGAGGAGATGGGGACATGAGGAGAAGGCCATGAGGGGAATGATGGGGTGAAGGCAATGATGGAGAGACAGCAGTGATGGGGAGAAGGGAGTGATGGGGTGAAGGCAATGATGGGGAGAGGGGAGTGATGGGGTGAAGGCAATGATGGGAGAGGGGAGTGATGGGGTGAAGGCAATGAAGGGGAGACAGCAGTGATGGGGTGAAGGCAATGATGGGGAGAAGGGAGTGATGGGGTGAAGGCAATGATGGAGAGACGGCAGTGATGGGGTGAAGGCAATGATGGGGAGAAGGGAGTGATGGGGTGAAAGCAATGATGGGGAGAAGGGGGTGATGGGGTGAAGGCAATGATGGGGAGAGGGGAGTGATGGGGTGAAGGCAGTGATGGGGAGAAGGTAGTGATGGGGTGAAGGCAATGATGGGGAGAGGGGAGTGATGGGGTGAAGGCAATGATGGGAGAGGGGAGTGATGGGGTGAAGGCAATGAAGGGGAGACAGCAGTGATGGGGTGAAGGCAATGATGGGGAGAGGGGAGTGATGGGGTGAAGGCAATGATGGAGAGACGGCAGTGATGGGGTGAAGGCAATGATGGGGAGAAGGGAGTGATGGGGTGAAAGCAATGATGGGGAGAAGGGAGTGATGGGGTGAAGGCAATGATGGAGAGGGCAGTGATGGGGTGAAGGCAATGATGGAGAGACGGCAGTGATGGGGTGAAGGCAATGATGGGGAGACAGCAGTGATGGGGTGAAAGCAATGATGGGGAGAGGGGAGTGATGGGGTGAAAGCAATGATGGGGAGAAGGGAGTGATGGGGTGAAGGCAATGATGGAGAGACGGCAGTGATGGGGTGAAAGCAATGATGGGGAGAGGGGAGTGATGGGGTGAAAGCAATGATGGGGAGAAGGGAGTGATGGGGTGAAAGCAATGATGGGGAGAAGGGAGTGATGGGGTGAAGGCAATGATGGAGAGGGCAGTGATGGGGTGAAGGCAATGATGGAGAGACGGCAGTGATGGGGTGAAGGCAATGATGGAGAGACGGCAGTGATGGGGTGAAGGCAATGATGGGGAGACAGCAGTGATGGGGTGAAAGCAATGATGGGGAGAGGGGAGTGATGGGGTGAAGGCAATGATGGAGAGACGGCAGTGATGGGGTGAAGGCAATGATGGAGAGACAGCAGTGATGGGGTGAAGGCAATGATGGGGAGACAGCAGTGATGGGGTGAAGGCAATGATGGGGAGACAGCAGTGATGGGGTGAAGGCAATGATGGGGAGACAGCAGTGATGGGGTGAAGGCAATGATGGAGAGATGGCAGTGATGGGGTGAAGGCAATGATGGAGAGATGGCAGTGATGGGGTGAAGGCAATGATGGGGAGAGGGGAATGATGGGGTGAAGGCAATGATGGGGAGACAGCAGTGATGGGGAGAAGGCAATGATGGGGAGAAGGGAGTGATGGGGTGAAGGCAATGATGGGGAGAAGGGGGTGATGGAGCACTTATTCAAAACCTATGGTGAGTTGAGTCACATTATAAATGTTATTTAATTATAAGTATGCACTGCTACACTACAACCGTGTCCATAGCCCCGCCCCCTTATGACCAAAGCCCCGCCCCTGCCACACCTCCATCCCCGCCCTGCCGGGCCATGGAAGAATGGTCTTGCTTGAAACCGGTCCCCGGTGCAAAAAAGGTTGGGGACCACTGGTCTAGAGAATATGAGGAACTTTTACAGAAGGAAGCTATCTCTGCAGAATTGCAATATTTGAAAACTCAGTCGGATATACATTTTAACGCATTAAAAGATGGGGAAAAACAATCAACCCAACATAAGCTTTCAAAAGCTGCAGATAAACAATACTTCCGGCGGCAGGTCTATTTCGGGGAGGGGGAGGGAACTGGACATCTACTAGCTACCCTGATCAAGACTCAATCTGGCCCTGCAATGGTAGCGGAGATAAAAAACAAAAATGGGGAACTAGAAAGATCTTCTGGGGCAATTCTAGCAACTTTTAGCGAGTTTTTTGAGACATTATATAATTCGCAGGGCGGGTTCTCTGACGAGTTGCTCAGTAGCTTTTTGGGGACTGCTGGTCTGCCTTCTCTGTCAGAATCGGAAGCTGTTGGGCTGGAGGCACCAATTAGTCTGGAGGAATAAGGGTACCGTTACACCTAGCGATGCACCAGCGATCCCGACTAGCGAATATGACGCAGTCAGGATCGCTGGTGCATCGCTAGGTGGTCGCTAGTGAGCTGCCACTCAGGCAGATCTCACCAGCGACATCGCAGGGGACGGGGATCGCTACTTACCTGTCAGACGCGGCGATCCTGCGTCCTCCCGCCCACGTCCACGCGTCGCTCGTCGTCACAGCAGGAAGCGCCGCAGGAAGTGACCGACAAGGAATGGTCCAGGAGCTTCTCGCGCGATCAGCGATGAGCCGGTCGGAGGTAAGTATCACATGCAGCGATATCGCTAGCAATATCGCTGCAACGTCACAAAATCGGTGACTTTACAGCGATATTGCTAGCGATATCGCAGTGTGTAACGGGGGCTTTAGAGGAGGCTCTAGATCAGTGATGGTTAACCTTGGCACTCCACCTGTTGTAAAACTACAACTCACAGCATGCCCTTGCAACCTGCAGCAGTTGAGGCAGCAGTTGAGGCATGCTGGGAGTTCTAGTTCTCCAACAGCTGGAGTGCCAAGGTTCACCATCACTGCTCTAGATTCTATGGCAGGGAATAAGACACCGGGGTCTGATGGGCTGCCTGTGGAGGTATATAAACAGTACTCAAATATAATGCCTCCACAGCTGTTGAAGGTGTTTGAGGCAGCTAGGGAAGATGGGCACTTGCCCCGGTCCTTGAATGAAGCAATCATAGTGGTGATCCCCAATGCTGATAAGGATCCTTGTCTTCCAGAGTCATACAGGCCTATCTCCCTTTTAAACATTGATGTCAAGATTTTTGCAAAGATTCTGGCGATGCGGCTGTCTGGAGTAATATCTAGTATTATTCATCCAGATAAAACTGGTTTTATGCCAGAGAAATCAACTGCAATTAATATCCGGCGGTTATATCTAAATTTACAGATCCCATCTAAGGGATAGGAACCTAGGGCTGTTGCATTTTTGGATGCTGCTAAAGCATTTGACTGCGTCGAATACCCATATCTCTGGGCTATATTAGCCAAGATGGGTTTCTGTAAAAATTGTATTGCCTGGATACAGCTGCTCAATTCGAGTCCAGAGGCCAAAATTAGAATTAATGGGGAGATCTCAAATACAATTAACTTATACATAGGGACCAGACAGGGGTGCCCCCTGTCTCCTCTACTGTTTGATCTGGCATTGAGCCCTTGGCAGTAGTAATTCAGGCGACACCTGAAATTAAGGGGTTTTGGTATGAGTCTTTGCAAGAAAAACTAGTGTTGTATGCTGATGACATGCTTTTGTTTTTGGGAGAGTGGCCATCTTCTCTGAGGGTGGCAATGTAAGTCTTTGGATCCTTCGCAGTGATCTCTGGTTTATGTATTAACTGGGAGAAATCTTCAATTATGCCGGTGGGAGATGCTCCCGAGAACTCCTTGGAATTGGCCAGACGATTAAATGTAGTCAAAGAGTTTAAATAATTGGGAATTCATAGTAAGGCTAGTTTCACACTTGCTTTTTTTTGCAGCGCGTTTTTCCCGCAAAAAAACGCATTGAAAAAACGCATACAAAAGCATACAACTGCTGCGTTTTTTTCAAGCATTTTTATGAGCATGCATGAAAAAAATGCAGCGTTTTTATGCGTTTGTATGCATTTTTAGTGCGTTTTTACCGCGTTTGCGTTTTTTTCCAACATTAGGTGGCCCCTCACACTAACCCAAACCATGACTTTACTAACCCTAACCATGACCCTAACCCTAACCCTAACCCTAACTTTGACCCTAACCCTAACCCTAACCCTTAACCAAACCATACTTAACCCTAACCCAAACCCTAAACCCTAACTAACCCTAACCCTGACCCTAAACCTAACCCTAACCCTAACCCTGACCCTAACCCTAACCCTAACCCTGACCCTAACCCTTAACCAAACCATACTTAACCCTAACCCTAACCCTAACCCTAACCCTGACCCTAACCCTAACCCTGACCCTAACCCTTAACCAAACCATACTTAACCCTAACCCAAACCCTAAACCCTAACTAACCCTAACCCTGACTTTAAACCTAACCCTAACCCTAACCCTGACCCTAACCCTAACCCTGACCCTAACCCTTAACCAAACCATACTTAACCCTAACCCAAACCCTAAACCCTAACTAACCCTAACCCTGACCCTAACCCTGACCCTAAACCTAACCCTAACCCTTACCCTAACCCTAACCCTAACCCTGACCTTAACCCTTAACCAAACCATACTTAACCCTAACCCAAACCCTAAACCATAACTAACCCTAACCCTGACCCTAAACCTAACCCTAACCCTGACCCTGACCCTAACCCTAACCCTAAACCCCCTTAACTAACCCTAACTCTAACCCAAACCCCTAAATTCCATGGTTAACAAAAAAAACGCATGTG
This sequence comes from Dendrobates tinctorius, assembly GCF_039654945.1. Classification (NCBI taxonomy): domain Eukaryota; kingdom Metazoa; phylum Chordata; class Amphibia; order Anura; family Dendrobatidae; genus Dendrobates; species Dendrobates tinctorius. The sequence continues at coordinate 3,791,438 of NW_027361834.1, read as the reverse complement.
CAAAAAAACGCATACATAAGCATGCCAATGCGCACATATGCGCACCCATAGACTATAATGGGTGTCTTGCTGTAAAAAAAACGCATTGCGCGCGCATGCGTTTTTTTGAGGCAAGTCGGACGCACCAAAAAATGCAACAGGTTGCATTTTGTGCGCCCGAGCGCATACCACAAAAAAACGCATGCGCGGTAAAACGCGTACAAACGCATGTGTATGCGCACATAAGCGCATCCCATGCAAAGTATAGGAAAAAAAACGCATGCGCTATTTAGCGCTAAATTACCGCGAAAAAAAACGCAAATGTGAAACCAGCCTAACATAGTTTTGAAGGCTGAAGGAAGACCTTATGTCCATCTAGTTCAGCCTATTTTTAGTGCAGCTGTTCTGCATTGTTGATCCTGGGGAAGGCAAAAAACCCACAGAGTAGAAGCCAATTTTCTCCATAGGGAAAAAAATCCCTTCCCCTAAGTTGGGTCAACCATCTACCTATAATATTATGTTATTCGTAACCTTCTATACTGTTACTCACAAGAAAAACATCCATTCCTTTCTTAAATTCATTCAGTGAGTTGGCCATCACCACTTCCTCAGGAAGAGAATTCCAGAGCCTCACTGCTCTTTCCGTGAAGAACGCTCTTCTATGCTGGTGCAGAAATTGTCTTCCCTCCAAACGAAGAGAATGCCCCCTTGTTCTTGTCACAGTCCTTGGTACAAACAGTTCATTGGAGAGATCTCTGTATTGCCCTCTGATATACTTGCACATATATATTAGGTCTCCAGTAAGTCTTCTCTTTTCTAGAGTAAATAGACCTAATTTTGATAACCTTTCTGGGTTTTGTAGTGAACCAACTCCATTTATCATTTTAGTAGCCCGCCTTTGAACCCTTTCAAGTTCAGTAATGTCTTTCTTGAGCACCGGCGTCCAAAATTACACACAATACTCCAAGGGTGGTCTGACGAGCGATTTGTACAGAGGGAGAATTATGTTTTCATCTCGTGTCCCCAGACCTCTTCTAATGCATCCCATGACCCTATTTGCTTTGGTGGCAGCTGCCTGACACTGGGCACTCCAATTTAGCTTCTTATTGACTAAGATGCCTAAGTCTTTTTCCATGTCTGATTTCCCAAGCAGTTTCCCATTTAGTAAGTAATTGTAGCATCTGTTTCTCCTTCCCATGTGCATAACCTTACACTTATCTGTGTTAAACCTCATTTGCCATTTTTCAGCCCAATTCTCCATTATTCATCTTGGATATAATATACAAGATTTTGAGCATTTAAATATTACCCCGCTACTTGCTAAATTTAAAAAAAAAATAAATGACTGGTGCAAGTTACCACTGAGTATGGTGGGAAGGGCAAACCTGGTAAAAATGGTTCTCATGCCACAAGCTTTGTATGCCCTCCACAATGCGCCCATTTGGATTCCTGGTCGAATCTTTTATCAGATAAACAGAATATTTAGAGAGCTTATCTGGAAGAGGAGTGTTCCTAGAATTCGGTTGGAGGTTTTGCGTACATCTAAAGAACTGGGGGGGTTAGCGGTTCCTGACCCATTTCTGTATTATCTTGCAGCGCAGTTGCAACATTTTAGAGGATGGGGGAGGAGGATTCCTTCATGTGAAGTTCCTCGTGATGTATGCTTACATGCGTAGTGGGAAGGGACTTACTGCTGCAGGCGCTAGACTCAGTGCAGTTCCGTCAGGGTCAAGCTATCAATACTCCGATAATGAAGTACATGGATAAGGTATGGAACACGGTCAAAGAAATATTGGGTATACAGGGAGTCACGGCGCATTCCCTGATCTGGAGAAACTTGACATGTACAGAGCTAAATAAATTAGAGGGTTTGAACTATGGGAGAGGAGAGGGCTTAACCCCTTCACGACCTTTGACGCCACGTAGGCGTCATGAAAAGTCGTGCCAGAACGACCCATGACGCCTATGTGGCGTCATGACTTTAAAGCCCCCCTGCGGGTCGGGTGACCTAGGTCACTGAAAGGTCACCCGACCCACAGATACAGGGGGCTTTGTTCTTCTCCACAGGGGGCGTGGCTTCGCCCCCACGTGGCTACGATCGCTCTGATTGGCTGTTAAAAGTTAAACAGCCAATCAGAGCGATAGTAATATTTCATCAATGAAAATTGATGAAATATTACAATCCAGCCATGGCCGATGCTGCTGTAGCATCGGACATGGCTGGAGACACCGATTCCACCCCCCCCACCGGCGATCGCCCCCCCAGCAACTGAATGACAGCGGCGATCTGCCGCCGCTGTCATGATCTGCCCCCCTCCCATTCCCTCTGCTCCCCGCCAGCTTCCGATAACCCCCTCACCGCATCTCACCTCCCCCGGCACCTTCTAAGTCCCCGTGTCGCTCCCGGTGTCCGGCGGGTCCGGTTCATGGGCGCCGCCATCTTAGAAAATGGCGGGCGCATGCGCAGTGCGCCCGCCCGAATCTGCCGGCTGCAGATTCAATTCTTTCATTTTGATCACTCTCACAGTGATCAAAATGAAAGAAAAAGTAAATAAACCCCCCGATTATCACCCCACAACTAATAAAATAAAGAAAATATTTTTATTTTTATTTTTCCATTAGGGTTAGGGTTAGGGTTGAAAAGAGGGTTAGGGTTAGGGTTGAAAAGAGGGTTAGGGTTGAAAAGAAGGTTAGGGTTGAAAAGAGGGTTAGGGTTAGGGTTGGAAAGAGGGTTAGGGTTGGAAAGAGGGTTAGGGTTAGGGTTGGAAAGAGGGTTAGGGTTAGGGTTGGAAAGAGGGTTAGGGTTGGAAAGAGGGTTAGGGTTAGGGTTGGAAAGAGGGTTAGGGTTAGGGTTGGAAAGAGGGTTAGGGTTGGAAAGAGGGTTAGGGTTAGGATTGGAAAGAGGGTTAGGGTTGGAAAGAGGGTTAGGGTTAGGGTTGGAATTAGGGTTAGCGTTGGAATTAGGGTTAGGCTTGTGGTTAGGGATGTGTTAGGGTTAGGGCTGTGGTTAGGGGTGTGTTGGGGTTAGGGTTGGAGTTAGAATTGAGGGGTTTCCACTGTTTAGGCACATCAGGGGTCGCCAAACGCGACATGGTGCAACCATTGATTCCAGCAAATTTTGCGTTCAAAAAGTCAAACGGTGCTCCCTCCCTTCCAAGCCCTGACGTGTGCCCAAACAGTGGTTTTCCCCAACATATGAGGTATCAGCGTACTCAGGAAAAATTGCACAACAACTTTTGGGGACTAATTTCTCGTGCTACCCTTGGGAAAATAAAAAATTGGGGGCTAAAAAATTATTTTTGTGGAAAAAAATGATTTTTTCATTTTCACGTCTCTGCATTATAAACTTCTGTGAAGCACTTGGGGGTTCAAAGTGCTCACAACACATCTTACATACGTTCCTTGGAAGGTCTAGTTTCCAAAATGGGGTCACTTGTGTGGGGTTTCCACTGTTTAGGCACAGCAGGGGCTCTGCAAACATAATGACGACCGCAGACTATTCCATCAAAGTCTGCATTTCAAAACGTCACTACTTCCATTCCGAGCCTTGACGTGTGCCCAAACAATGGTTCCCCCCCACATATGGGGTACCAGTGTACTCAGGACAAAGTGGACAACAACTTTTGGGGTCCAATTTCTCCTGTTACCCTTGTGAAAATAAAAAATTGCGGGCTAAAAAATCCTTTTTTGAGTAAAAAAAAGATTTTTTATTTTCACGGTTCTGCATTATAAACTTCTGTGAAGCACTTGGGGGTTCAAAGTGCTGCTCACCACACATCTAGATAAGTTCCTTGGTGGTCTAGTTTCCAAAATGGGGTCACTTGTGGGGGGTTTCCACTGTTTAGGCACATCAGAGGCTCTGCAAACTTAACATGATGCCCGCAGACCATTCGATCAAGTCGGTATTTCAAAACGTCACTACTTCCCTTCTGAGCCCCGACGTGTGCCCAAACAATGGTCCCACCCCACATATGGGGTATCAGCATACTCAGGGCAAACTGGACACCAACTTTTGGGGTCCAATTTCTCCTGTTACCCTTGTGAAAATAAAAAATTGCGAGCTAAAAATTCATTTTTTGAGGAAAAAAAAAGATTTTATATTTTCATGGCTCTGCGTTACAATCTTCTGTGAAGCTCTTCGGGGTTCAAGGTGCTCACCACACATCTAGATAAGTTCCTTGGGGGGTCTAGTTTCCAAAATGGGGTCACTTGTGGGGGGTTTCCACAGTTTAGGTACATCAAGGGCTCTGCAAATGTAACATGATGCCCGCAGACCATTCCATCAAAGTCTGCATACCAAAACGTCACTACTTCCCTTCCGAGCCCTGACGTGTGCCCATACAGTGGTCATCCCCCACATATGGGGTATCAGCGTCCTCAGGACAAACTGGACAACAACTTTTGGGGTCCAATTTCTCCTGTTACCCTTGTGAAAAAAAAATTGCGTGCTAAAATTCATTTTTTTTTAGGGAAAAAAAATGATTTTTTATTTTCACGGCTCTGCATTATAAACTTCTGTGAAGCACTTGGGGGTTCAAGGTGCTCACCACACATCTAGATAAGTTCCTTGGGGGGGTCTAGTTTCCAAAATGGGGTCACTTGTGGGGGTTTCTACTGTTTAGGCACACAGGGGCTCAGCAAATGTAACATGACGCCCGCAGACCATTCCATCAAAGTCAGCATTTCAAAATGTCACTACTTCCCTGCTGAGCCCCAACGTGTGCCCAAACAGTGGTTCCCCCCCACATATGGGGTACCAGCGTACTCAGGACAAACTGGACAACAACTTTTGGGGTCCAATTTATCCTAGTACCCTTGTGAAAATAAAAAATTGCCAACTAAAAAAATTTTTTTTAGGAAAAAAAAAGATTTTTTATTTTCACTGCTCTGCATTATAAACTTCTGTGAATCACCTGGGGGTTCAAAGTGCTCACTATGCATCTAGATAAGTTCCTTAGGGGGTCTAGTTTCCAAAATGGGGTCATTTGTGGGGGAGCTCCAAAGTTTAGGCACACAGGGGCTCTCCAAACACGACATGGTGTCCGCTAACGATTGAAGCTAATTTTCATTTCAAAAAGTCAAATGGCGCTCATTCCCTTCTGCGCCCTGCCGTGCACCCAAACAGTGGCCCCCCCCCCACATATGGGGTACCAGCGTACTCAGGACAATCTGGACAACAACTTTTTTGGTTCAATTTCTCCTGTTACCCTTGTGAAAATAAAAAATAGCGTGCTAAAAAATCATTTTTGAGGAAAAAAAATGATTTTTTATTTTCACTGCTCTATGTTATAAACTTTTGTGAAGCACTTGGGGGTTCAAAGTGCTCACTACACATCTAGATAAGTTCCTTAAGGGGTCTAGGTTCCAAAATTGTGTCACTTGTGGGGGAGCTCCAATGTTTAGGTACACAGGGGCTCTCCAAACGCGACATGGTGTCCGATAACGATTGGAGCTAATTTTCCATTCAAAAAGTCAAATGGCGCTCCTTCCCTTCCGGGCCCTGCCGTGCACCCAAACAGTGGTTTATGACCATATATGAGGTATCGGTGTACTCAGGAGAAATTGCCCAACAAATTTTAGGATCCATTTTATCCTGTTGCCCATGTGAAAATGAAAAAACTGAGGCTAAATGATAATTTTTGTGAAAAAAAGTACTTTTTTTTTTTTACGGATCAATTTGAGAAGCACCTGGGGGTTCAAAGTGATCACTATGCATCTAGATAAGTTCCTTGGGGGGTCTAGTTTCCAAAATAGGGTCACTTGTGGGGGAGCTCCAGTGTTTAGGCACACAGCGACTCTCCAAACGCGACATGGCAAGCGCTAAATATTCCAGCATATTTTCCATTCAAAAAGTCAAATGGCGCTCCTTCCCTTCTGAGCCCTGCCGTGCGCCCAAACAGTGGTTTTTGACCACATATGAGGTATCGGTGTACTCAGGGGAAATTGCCCAACAAATTTTATGATCCATTTTATCCTGTTGCCCGTGTGAAAAATGAAAAAATTGATGCTGAAAGAAAATTTTTGTTGGAAAAATTAAAATGTCCTTTTTTTCCTTCCATGTTGCTTTAGTTCCTGTGAAACACCTAAAGGGTTAATAATCTTCTTGAATGTAGTTTTGAGTAGCTTGAGGGGTGCAGTTTTTAGAATGGTGTCACTTTTGGGTATTTTCTACCATATAGACCCCTCAAAGTAACTTCAAATGTGAGGTGGTCCCTAAAAAAAATGGTTTTGTAAATTTTGTTGTAAAAATGAGAAATCGCTGGTCAACTTTTAACCCTTATAACTTCCTAACAAAAAAGTTTTGCTTCCAAAATTGTGCTGATGTAAAGTAGACATGTGGGAAATGTTATTTAGTAACTATTTTGTGTCACATAACTCTCTAGTTTAACAGAATAAAAATTCAAAATTTGAAAATTGCGAAATTTTCACAATTTTCGCCAAATTTCTGATTTTTTCACAAATAAACGCAAAAATTATCGATCTAAATTTACCACTAACATGAAGCCCAATATGTCACGAAAAAACAATCTCAGAATCGCTAGGATGCGTTGAAGCGTTCCAGAGTTATTACCTCATAAAGGGACACTGGTCAGAATTGCAAAAAATGGCCAGGTCATTAAGGTCAAAATAGGCTGGGTCATGAAGGGGTTAAACTAGTATCACAGCTTTATTCGGAAGGTTAGTTTCGATCTTTTGAGGATCTCAAACAGACATTTTCCATCCCTAATAAAAGATTTTTTCAATATCTCCAGCTGAGACATGCTTGTGAAGCACAACAGTGACTCGCTCCACTAGGTAATCCAGCTAAAACTCCGCTGTTGGATAGAGTAGTGATGGGAGGAGGATCAAGAGGTATTATATCCATGATATATGCAACCATGTTGGAAAAGAGAGTGGTAAGTTTGGAGACACTGAAGAATAAGTGGCAAGTTGATGTAGGTGATTTAACAGATGATGAATGGGAGAATGCATTGCAAGAAGTCACGAAAGTCTCGGTTAGCGAGGCTCAGAGTGTCGCATCTTTATTTGTTTCATCGAGTTTATCGAACCCCTGTATGGCTGTTGAAAATGGGCTATGCTAGAGAGGCAGATTGTTGGAAATGTGGAACGCCTAAAGCTGATCTGATACACATGACCTGGAACTGTCCTCGGTTACGTAGGTTTTGGGGAGGTGTGAATGATTTACTTAATACTGTCTATCAATGTCAAATGGTACTAGACCCCAAAATGGCTCTTCTGGGGCGGGTGGAGACTTTGCCGCTTTCGGAGGAGCACCAGCAGGCAGTCTCACGAATATTATATCAAGCTCGTAAAAGGGTGGTGGCTCACTGGAAGAGATCTTCCATACCCACAATCATGGAAGTTACTGATGCAGTTAATAATAATATGGATATGGAAAAATATGTGTATCAAAAGAGAAGAACAACTAAGAAATGGGAAGATATGTGGGCACCTTGGTTGGACACACCCGGGTTGGCACCTCCTAGATTAACATGGATGAGAGCATTGAGGAGGATATAACCCAAAAATTGTAGCTATGAGAGATCAAATGCATCGGGAGAGACGAGAGGTGTTTTTTCGGGTGAGGGTGGGGGGTGAGTTGGGAGGGATTTTTGTGAGGTTCTATTGTGTTTATGTAATACACTCTTTGGGAAATATCCTGTATATGACTACCTGCTTTTTCAATTCATCAGGGGAAGGTGGTACAAAATCCTTTGAAACCCAGGCATGGTTCATTTTAATGAAGGTGAGATCACCAACATTTTGGGTCAACAGCCGGGTCCTTCTTTCTGTCAGGATTGATCCAGCAGCACTGAAGACTCTTTCTGATAGCACACTACCAGCAGGGCAAGCGAGCTCCTGTAAGGCATATTGTGCCAATTCAGGCCAGGTGTCCAGTTTAGAGGGCCAGTAGTCAAAGGGGAATGAACTGTGAGGGAGAACATCGATAGGGGAGGAGAGGTAATTTTGAACCATAGTTGACAACTGCTGTCTCCTGTCTGTTGCAATCGATTCAGTATTAACAGTCATGTGAGCGGTCCTCGAGAAATCAGTCCACAACATGGTCATGAAACCCCTGTCTCCAACGCCAGTTCGGCTGTGTGCACCACGAACACCTCTTCTATTTGGCCCAGTACGGCTCGTGGTAGAACCTGCACCGCTGCTGTGTGCTGAGAATGCCTCTTACAAACGGTTTACCAGAGTTGCTTGTTTGTTCGCCAGTATTAGCTCTAGGTTCTCCTGTGGCATGATGTTCTGTAATTTGCCTTTATAGCATGGATCGAGGATGCTGGTCAACCAATAGTCGTCATCCTTCATAATTTTGACAATGCGGGGGTCCCTTTTTAGGATCCGCAAGAGATAATCACACATATGGGCCAATGTTCCAGGTGTCAATGATGCACTGACAGTGGTGGGTGGAGAAGCACTTTCTGCCAAATCCACATCCCTCCAGTCACGCACAAACCCTGTACATGACCTGGGCAAGCCAACATTTTCTCTTGCCCCCCCGAGAAGCATCCTCCTCCCCAAAATAATCATCCCCCTCATCCTCCTCCTCCTCCTCTTCTTCCTCCACCTCGTCCAGGACAGTTCCCTGAGCAGACAATGGCTGACTGTCATCAAGGCTTCCCTCCTCCTCCTCCTCCTCCTTTTCCTCCTCCTGCAGACGCCTGATCCTTAATGTGCGTCAAAGTTTGCATGAGCAGATGCATAAGTGGTATGCTCATGCTTATGATGGCGTCGTCTGCGCTTACCAGCCGTGTGCATTCCTCAAAACACTGAAGGACTTTACAGAGGTCTTTCAGCTTGGACCATTGCAAACCCGACAACTCCATGTCTGCCCTCAAACTGCCTGCCCGTGTATCCTCCAACAAATGCATTATAGCCTGCCTCTGTTCGCACAGCCTCTCCACCATGTGCATGGTGGAGTTCCACCTTGTTGCAACGTCTGATTAGGCAGTGCTTGGGGAGGTGGAGCGATCGCTGCAGCCTCTGCATACGACTGGAGTCTACGGGCGAGCGACGGATATGCAAGCACAGTCTTCGCATCTTATGGAGCAGGGATGTTAACTCTGGATAATTGTTTAGGAAGCACTGCACCACCAGGTTCAAGGTGTGAGCCAGCACAACACACAAGAACACACTGACCATAAGTCCTGAATGTAAATATATACATTCTTTATTATTTTATAAATAAAGGTACTTGAGGTATTTTAAAAGTGGCAAAGCATCAGTGTTTTATAATATAAAAATATACATAAGAGGGCAGTACTATCCATTTCATAAGGACATATTATTGCAGTAAATGGTGCTAACAAATATATATATATCTCAACAGTGAAAAAAAATTTTTAAAAACCAAAATGATAATATATATTCATAAGTAAGGTGCATACAAATTAGTAAAAATTTTATATCAATTCCCTATAGGTGTACATCATAATTATACAAATAAGAAAACGTATATAAAGTGCAAAAAATATATAGGTATTAAAATGCAATATTAGTGCAAAAATAGTGAACACCATATGTGTCACTGCATAGATATACCATGTGAATAATGGGAATAATACCAAATAGCACCAATAGGTGTCAGTATATGCATAGTTTATGTCATGGACCAGGAAAATTTCTGAAAACAGCGTTAGACATCAAAGAGTATGGTAAGTATAAGGTATAACTTACAAGCTACACTGCACCTGATCTGGACAGCCGCCCTCCCCAACACGTGTTTCGACCCTTAGCCTTCATCAGGGGGTGGCGCCTATAGGAGACAGGTAAGTATATATACCCAAACTCAACCAATCGCACATCGGATATAGCAAAACTGGCCAATCAAAGCGGAAGGGTGTGTTTAACAATCACCATGATGAACCTCCCATCCTATTCTACCTCATACGTCATTTAATCAAAACCATATCATTATAAGCTGTGAATCGTTGCAATATGTGTGAAAACAGGAGACCAGGCCCTAATAGCGCGTGACAAACAAGAAGTAATCATCACCGCTCATAAATACAAAGCATCCCTGGTAACATAATGACAGGCATACTGCGCATTACAGTTAAAACATGGCCACCGCTACTCATAGATATACAGCGTCCATAGTAACTAGTGTTGAGCGATACCATCCAATATTCAGAAATATCGGATCGGATTGGATCGGCCCGATACACAAAAAGTATCAGGTATCGCCGATTCCGATACCGGAAGTCCCATTCAAGTCAATGGGACAGAAATATCGTAATTAAAAAAAACCCTTTCTTGCCTTGTACATCCTGTTTGGGAAGGGGGAAGAGTGTGGGCGGTGTGTGGGCGGACACTGTGCGTGTCTGTGTGTGCGGGCGGGGCCTGTGCGGGCCTCTCGGGGGTCTGTGCCGACTGTCGGGGGCCTGTACGGGCCTCTCGGGGGTCTGTACAGGCCTGTTGGGGGCCTGTGCCGGCTGCCGGTGGTCTGTACGGGCCTCTCGTGGGCCTGTGCCGGCTGTCTGTGGTCTGTGCCGGCTGCCGTGGGCCTGTGCCGGCCGCCGGTGGTCTGTGCGGGCCTCTCGGGGGCCTGTGCCGGCTGTCGGTGGTCTGTGCGGGCCTGCAGGGGGTCTTGTGTGTGCAGGCATCGTCCGATGGGACTACAAGTCCCATCGGGCGATGCCTGCTACAATGACAGTGATTGACACATTGGCCAATGATGGGACAGTAGTAGTTCCATCATCTGGCTAATGTGTTGAATGTAAAAAAAAAAAACATACTACATACATACTACATATATACTACATTCATACAACATACATACTACATATATACTACATTCATACAGCATACATACTACATACATGCTACATATATACTACATTCATACAACATACATACATACTACATACATGCTACATATATACTATATTCATACAACATACATACATACTACATACATGCTACATATATACTGCATTCATACAACATACATACATACTACATATATACTACATTCATACAACATACATACATACTACATACTACATACATGCTACATATATACTATATTCATACAACATACTACATACAGTACATGCTACATATATACTACATTCATACAACATACATACATACTACATACATTCTACATGTATACTACATTCATGCAACATACATACATACTACATACATGCTACATATATACTGCATTCATACAACATACATACATACTACATACATGCTTCATATATACTACATTCATACAACATACATACATAGTACATACATACATACATACTACATACATACAATACATTCATACAATACATACATAAAGACATACAGTACATATAACAGAGTACATACTCACCATCACTTGTCACTTTGATCCCCGAAGCCAGTGTCATCTGTGGAAAAATATGAAAATAACAAACAAACAATATACTCCCTGATCCGCAGAAATCCACGCGTGTTGTGAGTTCATTTTCCCCTTCACTACTGAGGCCCGAGGAACTCCCTCTTCTGGTAAAGAAAGGTAGTGAGCCTGATTATCAAACACCTGAGCCTGATGATGATGACTGGCTGAGTGGAGTTACTGACTGGATATAAGGCTGCCGACGCCCTTCTGCCCTGCGGGTGATTTCTCTGTGGGATCCTTGAAGACCAGTCTGAATTCCTGCTCTTCTAAAGCTAAGTTTTCTGCTCGGCTTTTTGCATTTGTGCTTTGACTTTGTTTTGCTTTGTTTTTCTGGATTTCTGCCATTCCCTGCTGGGGTGTGCTGAATTCCTTTAGCTCTGTCTTCTGAAAATACCTGAGTGCTGATTTAGTTTTTGAAGCCTAGCTGCTTCAGGGTCTTTTTCCATATCAGCTTGTTGGCTTATGTGTTTGATAGGGTTTTGGCAGATTGCAGACAGCAACCTTCCTGTTCTGTTTGGTTGGCTTGGGCCCCATCATTTGCTCAGCCTATCTTTCTATCTGTGTGAGTGTTTTTTCATCTTGCTTCACCGTCATTATATGTTGGGGGCTGCCTTTTACTTTGGGGTCTGCTCTGGGGCAGTTTAGATTTCCTTTTCTGTCTTTAGGCTATTTAGCTCTCCGGCTGTGATCGAGGGGTCTAGGGCATCGTAGGAACCCCCCACGGCTACTGCTAGTTGTGTTGATAGGTTCAGGGGTCTGCAATCTGATAGTTGCCAACTTCTCTGGTTTTCTGGACGTAGCTTCTATTTTTGTGTCTGCCTCCTACGGTGACTCAGTCATAACACACGCGTGTCCCACGCCGATCTCCCGTGGAGTACAGCAGCATCAGCTGATGCGACTGCTCTCTACGGGGCTCCAGGAATCCAGTGACGGGAGGTAGGTATCCTTCTGCACTGTATTCCTCCGCCACTGTAAAAAAATAGTCCCTGGTCTCACTTTATGGCAAAAGCTGCATGGGAACTTTCTCACACAGCAATGCCAAAAGTGAGACTAGGGACTATTTTTTTACGGTGGCGGAGGAATACAGTGCTGAAGGATACCTACCTCCCGTCATTGTATTAGTGAAGCCCCTAGAGAGCGGTCGCATCAGCTGATGCTGCTGTTCTCCACGGGAGATCGGCATGGGACCCTCGTGGATTTCTGCGGATCAGGGAGTATATGGCTTGTTTGTTATTTTCATATTTTTTCATAGATGACACTGGCTTCGGGGATCAAAGTGACAAGTGATGGTGAGTATGTACTCTATGTTATATGTACTGTATGTCTATATGTATGTATTGTATGAATGTATTGTATGCAGTATGTATGTAGTATGTATGCAGTATGTATGTATGTAGTATGTATGTACTATGTATGTATGTTGTATGAATGTAGTATATATGAAGCATGTATGTAGTATGTATGTTGTATGAATGTAGTATATATGTAGCATGTATGTAGTATGTATGTATGTTGCATGAATGTAGTATACATGTAGAATGTATGTAGTATGCATGTATGTTGTATGAATGTAGTATATATATAACCCCTGATGTACCAAAACAGTGGAAACCCCCCACAAATGACACCATTTTGGAAACTAGACCCCCCAAGGAACTTATCTAGATGTGTGGTGTTAACTTTGAACCCCCAAGGGCTTCACAGAAGTTTATAACGTACAGCCGTACAATTAAAAAATCATATTTTTTCCACAAAAATGATCTTTTCGCCCTCAATTCTTATTTTTCCAAGGGTAACAGGACCCTAAAAGTTATTGTGCAATTTGTCCTGAGTACGCTGATACCCCACATGTGGGGGTAAACCACTATTTGGGCGCATGGCAGAGCTTGGAAGGGAAGCAGCGCCATTTGACGTTTTTGGCTGGAATTGAGATCGGACACCATGTCGCGTTTGGAAAACCCCTGATGTACCAAAACAGTGAAAAACCCCCCCACAAATGACACCATTTTGGAAACTAGACCCACCAAGGAACTTATCTAGATGTGTGGTGAGCACTTTGAACCCCCCAGTGCTTAACAGAAGTTTATAACGACCGGGTGTGAAAATAAAAAAATCTTATTTTTTCAACAAACATGATCTTTTAGTCCCCATTTTTTATTTTCCCAAGGGTAACAGGAGAAATTGGATCTGAAAAGTTGTTGTCCAATTTGTCCTGAGTACGCTGATACCCCATATGTGGGAGAAAACTACTGTATGGGCATACGTCGGGGCTCGGAAGGGAAGCAGTGACGTTTTGGAATGCAGACTTTGATGGAATGGTCTGCGGGTGTCATGTTGCCTTTGGAGAGCCCCTAATGTACCTAAACAGTGGAAACCCCCCACAAATGACCCCATTTTGGAAACTAGACCCCCTAAGGAACTTATCTAGATTGTGGTGAGCACTTTGAACCCCCCAAGGGCTTCACAGAAGTTTATAATGCCCGGTCATGAAAATAAAAAAATCGCATTTTTTCCACAAACAAGATCATTTTAGTCCCCAATTTTTTCATTTTCCCAAGGGTAACAGGAGAAATTGGACGCCTAAAGTTGTTATCCAATTTGTCCTGAGTACGCTGATACCTCATATGTGGGAGAAAACGACTATATGGGCACACGTCGGGGCTCAGGAGGGAAGTAGTGACGTTTTGGAATGCAGACTTTGATGGAATGGTCTGCGGGTGTCATGTGCGTTTGGAGAGCCCCTGATGTACCTAAACTATTGAAACTCCCCACAAGTGACCCCATTTTGGAAACTAGACCCCCCACAGAACTTATCTAGATGTGTGGTGAGCACGTTGAACCCCCAAGTGCTTCACAGAAGTTTATAACGCCCGGGCGTGAAAATAAAAAAATCATTTTTTTCCACAAAAATCATATTTTTGCCCCCAATTTTTTATTTTCCTAAGGGTAACAGGAGAAATTGGACCCCAAAAGTTGTTTTGCAATTTGTCCTGAGTAGGCTGATACCCCATATGTGGGGGTAAAACACTGGGCACATGGCAGAGCTTGGAACGGAAGGAGCACCATTTGACTTTTTCAACGCAGAATTGGCTGGAATTGAGATCAGACACCATGCTGCATTTGGAGAGCACCTGATGTGCCCAAACAGTGGAAACCACCCAATTATAACTCCAACCCTAACCCCAACACACCCCTAACCGTAATCTCAGCCCTAACTCTAGCCCTAGCCCTAACCCTAGCGGGAAAATGGAAATAAATACATTTTCTTTTAATTTTATTATTTTTCCCTAACTAAGGGGGTGATAACGGGGGGTTCATTTACTATTTATGGTGGTTTTTATGTTTGGCAGCTGTCGCACGCTAAAAGACGCTTTTTATTGTAAAAATAGTTTTTGCATCACCACATATTGAGAGCTTTAATTTTTGTATATTTTAACCCACCAAGTCATGTTAGGTCTTATTTTTTGCGGGACGAGTTGACGTTTTTATTGGTACCATTTTCGGGTACGTGACATCTTTTGCTCGCTTTTTATTCCGATTTTTGTGACGCAGATTGAACAAAAATCAGCATTTCATGAATTTCTTTTGGGGGGGTGCGTTTACACCGTTCCATCTGCGGTAAAATTGATAAGGCGGTTTTATTCTTCGGGTCAGTACGGTTACAGCGATACCTCATTTAGGTAGTTTTTTTATGCTTTGTCGGTTTTATGCAATGAAAACAATTTTACATAAAGCATAATTATTTTTGCATCGCTTTATTCTGCGAGCTATAACTTTTATTTTTTGCTGATGATGCTGTATGTGGCTTGTTTTTTGCGGGACAAGATCCGTATGGCGGTATTATCACTACTGTATATGCTGGTAATATTTTGATCTGCTCTGGTGCTATTTGTTTGGTAGGCTAAGTTCCCGTGAAGAGTAGTTGGTGAGTTTTTGATGTCGCAGATTTTCTGCTGCATTTTCCACCTATTTTTGTATCTTTTTGACTGTGATTTTTGGTTAATTTAGTATGTTATGTGTTGAATAAATCTGCTTTAATTTTGATACTTCCTGGTACTCGGCTTTAACAAAGGTTTACTGAAAGAGTCATGTGTGGATTTTATGAATTTTGCGTTTTTTACCTACGTATTTTCCTCATCTAATGCAATTCTATAGATAAAATCTGCATATAAATCTCAGCGTAATCACAAGAAAAATGTATCCTGTATATTGTGGATTTCAAACACACGCACCGCAGGTCATTTTATACAGGGTATAAAAAATCACAGTGGGCATGAGATTTCTAGAAATCCCATCAACTTTGTGGGGACTGTAAGAAAATGTGTTTTCTTTGCAGTGAAAATATTCAATGTGAGAACTTAACTATATATCGCAATATTATTATTATGAAATCTGGTTCTTCCCTCCATGCCTGAGTTTGAAACTGATGCTCAGCCTATGGTATTGCCACAATAATTATTGCTAGGCAACTTCCTTTTATGGTGAGATGTCCCTTTAAGATTCCATCACCAGATTCCATTATGACATCACTTATGACAAGTTAACATTCCACCCCAAGATTCCATTATGACATCATAATGCTCCGCCACTACTTAACCAAGTGCTTACTGCCCAGGTGTCATTATTGTCAGTGATTGGCTGCGAAGCTGGTGATATACTGACTGCGCTTGGATTTGTTTGAAATGTCTGACATTTCTTCAGATAAACTTGAGGAGTTGGCACTACTCCAGGGGATTCTTACCACCTATGCCCCTGACAATGTGCTACCAATACCCGATGGCGTCCTCAGCTTCACTTACCGGCTGGTTATGAAGCAAGTGAGAGACTGCCTGACCAAACACCAACAAGGTCGTATAAGCTCAGAATATCTTGAGCATTTACAGATGAACATCAGGACATTAGTACAACAGGTAACAGACAATCTGGGCAAAGCATATAAAGAAATAATGGATAATATTCATAAAATACAAGCTTGGGAGGGGCGGTGATAGCGTGGGCCCGCGTGCTCTACAATGCCAGGGCTGAATTTTACTCCCAGTCCACCCTGGTCACAATATGAAGAAAAAGTAAATGTTTACACATGTAAAGAATATTTAGCATCCAAAACCTGGTTTAAATAATTTTTTGGGGGAAAGACGGATGTAAAAGCCTGATAAGAAGAGCAAAGCCATGATTTTCCCTCTATCCTTGATTCTGGTTCTGATGCTCAACAAATTATGTTGCCACTTTAATTGTTACTAGAATGTTTCTAGGCAACTTCCCTTTATGGTGAGATGCCCATTTAACCACCACCTTACGATTTTCCATTTTATGTGCTTTCGTTTTTTTGCTCCCCTTCTTCTCAGAGCCAGAACATTTTTTACCATCAATATAGCCTATGAGGGCTTGTTTATTGCAGGCTGAGTTGTAGTTTTAAATATCACCATAGATTACATATATTGTACTTGAAAACGGGGAAAAAATTTCAAGTGCTGTGAAATTGCAAAACAGTGCAATTCCACAAATTTTTTTAATTTAAAATGTTTAATAAATGCTAAAACTGACCTGGTAATATGATTCTACAGGACAGTACGAGAATGCAGATACCAAACATGTATAGGTCCTTTTTTTAATTAAGTGGTGGGAAAAACATCTGAACGCCGGCCATGAGTCGGTGTTCCTAAAAGAAGATCAATGGACAGGCACACTGGTCTTCTGCAGACCCCCGGCTTTTATGATAACCCATCGCAACCCCAGAATCATGTGACAAGGGCGCTGTTGAGCGAGACTTGTGACACGGTTTCGGATAGCACGTCTGATATGCAGTTGTCAGTGATTGACAGCAGCATTTAAGTGGTTGACAGCCAAAATCCATCTGCATCTATTTGCAGGACATGACAGCTGATCACATCAGCTGTCATGTATGGGTAGAGATGCGGGCTCTGGTGCTGCCTAAAAAAAGACAGAGACACAACCATGGATGTAACTATACTTTCAAACTTGTAACTGGGTTAAGATTCCATCCCCGGATTCCATGATGACATCACTGATGGCATGTTAACATTCCACCACAAGATTCCATTATGACATCATAATGCACCACCACTACCTACCCAAGTGCTTACTGCCCAGGTGTCATTGTTGTCAGTGATTGGCTATGAAGCTGGTGATATACTGACTGCACTTGGATTTTTTTGAAATGTCTGGAATTTCTTCAGATAAACTTGAGGAGTTGGCACTACTCCAGGGGATTCTTACCATCTATGCCCCTGCCCATGTGCTACCAGTACCCGATGGCGTCCTCAGCTTCACTTACCGGCTAGTTGTGAAGCAAGTGAGAGACTGCCTGACCAAACACCAACAAGGTCATATAAGCTCAGAATATCTTGAGCATTTACAGATGAACATCAGGACATTAGTACAACAGGTAGCAGACAATCTGGGCAAAGCATATAACAATAGTAATAAATGATATTCACAGCACATGAAACAATAATGAATAATATTTATAAAATACAAGTTTATTTACATGAAACATGTAGTTTGGCCAAGAGCAATATAATTTATAGCTTATAAGAAATATCCATATATGTATTAATTGTAGCTGTAGATTGCACTAGTAAAATGGTGACATAAATAGCGTCCTATATTCTCTACTTTCTCTCATGATTTTCCTTTTTTGTTTATTTCCATTTTTATAGGCTGAAGAAAAATCCCAATGTGGAGATTTGGCCTTTTTTAAACAATTGGCCCAACATTTCCTGTATGTACTAGAGTTTATTGCCCGCCCACTGAAGCATTTGGTAAGAATCTGTCATCTTCTATATCTCAGGTCTTTCTTGTCTGATCTTCTCCAGATTACTAGTCATATAGCAGATTGTCATATTTCTCATTATAGAAGCCCCCTGTCCGCTCCAGGCAGATACAGGATCTTTTATGGCAGCCTGTCTCTGCTCCATCCTCTGTGGTGACAGTCTGTACTGTGCTCAGTGGTGCGGACCTTTCATATCACATCGGTCTCGTTTTATCTTCACAATCTTCCTTCTTGTAAATGCTGCAGTTCTGGTAATAGATGTTATTGGAAAACTGTTGTATATACAAGTCCCTTATATATTAATGTGGATTTACTGGACGGAGCGGCCGTGTATATTCCCCGCAATTATGTAAATCCAGGTTTAGTCCATTCTGTCTTTTGTGTACTGTAATTTAGTATTTGTGAGTTGTTATATTAATTGCACATATTATATCCATCAGGAAACACCGGCCGGTGACTCCAAAGAGGGGCAACACCGAAATATCGCTGACCCCAATACCAGTGAGCCAGGGCTAAAAAGTGATCTGATTGAAGGTAAGCTGATCATCTCGCATTCCTACAAACATTAATATTATGGAGACACCAGAGAATATATAAATTTACTCTTCATCCTCTGTATGAGGCCGGTGACGGCTCCTGAACCTCCTGTAGACTGTAATGGAGAGGGCTCATGCAATTCTGAAAACCCCTCTGGTTCTCTCTTCTGGGATCTTCTCAGCCCCAAAATGCACAGAGGACCTCACAAGGTCCCCATCCAAGTCACTGTCAGATCCCGAACAATCACACATTTATGGCAGAGTATATCTATCTATGGATGTGCCATAAGTATATACAGTATGTGCAGAATATCCATATAACTAGTATTATACCATTTACTTGTCTTTCCTTCCTTATATCAATGTGTTATATATTAAGTTCTGATATAGTCTAATACATGATGTCTCATTATTTTATCATTATATTAGAGACAACTGAGCCGGCAACTGCTGACGGTGGAATATCTGAGACACCAGAGATCCCCGAATCTGCCAGTGTAAGTATCAGAGAAAACATCTGTATATCATCAGATAACGGGGTATGAATTACACATCACATGTTACACCCCAGAGTACAGTGGGTTAACTCTATTCTTAATGAATGTAGATTTGACCTATTATTATTCCTGTCTCCTCTGTGTGATGTCCCTTACCATCCCCTCCAGTACAATGATACATGTGTATGGAGGATATCCCTATAATATAATAGTGTCTGTGGCGCGTCCTGCTGGTATCATGTCCTCTACATCTGCTGCAGTGTAATCAGTGGGGACATAATGTAGAGAAGTTCCTGCATCTGCAGCTTTTATCTTCCTGCAACTTTTATGTCTCATTGTCATTTCTTATTCTTCTAGGCCGTGATCAGATCACTGACCCCTATGAGAAAACCAAGTAAGAGTGACTATACCCAGATCAAAGAGATCAGCAGTGGAGGTTTTGGGTGAGCGTTATGTATAATCTTCATTTTTCCCAAACTCCTTATGATGATGCCTCAGTCTATATGTCCTGCCTTACGGAAATTCCTGTATATGAGTCCACATCTAAATGTTACTGTATTCCAAGATCTGTAACATTTTTATTTTTTCATCCCATAGAGCTTTGTAAGGACTTGTTTTTTGTGTGTTGAGCTGTTGTTATCGGTACCACTTTGCACTAGATCTAATCTACATCTAGTCATCTACTCCACATCTATTTGTCCCGATTCACCTCAGTTATGATGTGATATGTATGAAAACCTCCCATAAGGACTCATACTCACTTGCGAGAGACTCGCACTATTCTGGTGCCAGTCTCACATGGAAACCTGGCACAGCTGCCGGCACTGGGACTGGAGTGTGCGGCTACATGTATCTCTATGCAGCCGCACGCTCCGGTCCCAGTGCCAGTGGTAGTGCCGGGTTTTCATGCGAGAGACTAGCACGAGAATCATGCGAGTCTCTCGTAAGTGAGTATGAGCCCTAAGTGATCATTTATGCTGAGTAATTTTGTGTATTTCCAGACATTGGTTTCTAGTGACGGCCATACATCTAGTATTAACTATTAGTGATGAGCGAGTATACTTGTTACTCGTGATTTCCGAGCATGCTCGGGTGTTCTCTGAGTATTTTGGCATGCTCGGAGATTTAGTTTGTGTCGCCGTAGCTGCATGATTTGCGGCTCCTAGACAGCCTGAATACATGTGGGGATTTCCTAACAAACAGGCATTCCTCCTCACGTGTATTCAGGCTGTCTAGCAGTCGCAAACCATGCAGCTGCGGCGACACAAACGAAATCTCCGAGCACGCCAAAATACTCAGAGAACACCCGAGCATGCTCGGAAAACTCAAGTAACGAGGATACTCGCTCATCACTATTAATCACTATTAACTATTAGGACAGAAGATCATTTGACATACAGTATAGACAGACTGTTAGTAAGAATTCTGTATAAATTATGGATTTTTCTCCTCTACAGGGCCGTCCACTTAGTGCGTCATAAAGACACAAACAAGGTATTCGCCATGAAGAAACAAGCAAGGAGTAACCTGGAGGATCCAGAGTATCTTGAAATGGCCTATCAGGAAAGGGACATCGCAATATTCGCTGATTGTCCCTTTGTTGTCTCCACGCTTTGTTCCTTCCCAACTAAACAACATCTGTGTATGGTCATGGACTTTGAAGCAGGTAAACTTATCCATTGTATCTATAATCAGCCCATATCTGCTTAAATATATAAAGCTACCAATGTATTTATATTTCATTATTCTACATGCTCAGAAGAACAGATTAGGAAGGTTACATCTTTCTGACAGATAATAATTTTCATTGCTTCTTATTGCATTTTTTTCTGATGTTGGGGCAACAAAAACACTGCAATTCCATCTGAGTTTGTTTTTTTATTATTTATTTTGAATGGAGAAAAAGTGATGTTTATATAAAATTTTCTTTCCCCAAATATTTTTGTTATTTTATTTTTTAGTCTCCATAAGGGACCTGAACTTGCGATTATATAATCGTAATTACTATGTACTGCAATATGGGCATTGCAGAATATGGTAAAAATCTTGGTCCACTATGAAGCCAAGCTATACACTGACCTTCACAGAAGTACCATAGTGGCAAGGATAGTAGTCTTCCGCAGACACTCAGCAGCCATAGCAAACCACTGACATGGAATGGGAGCGATGAGAGCTTAGAGCAGCTCGCCTCCAGGTCACCTGCTGTAAATGCCGCTGTCAGAGATTGACAGTGCAATGTAAGAGTTTACCAGCAGGGGGCAGATCTCAGCTCTCTTTTTGTATAGGATTACTCTGCAGTATACAGTATACGCTCTACAGTACACAGTGTATCTCTATGATTGACTCCCTGCCCCAATGTCTCAGCTTATTTCTCATTCACACTCATCATGTGTAACTTACATTGTAACAAACCCTCACCTGTCATATTTGCTTTCTGCTCTAGGAGGAGACTGTGGCAGTCTCTTAAAGTTATATGGTCATTTATCCCTCGCCTGGGCCCGCAGGTACCTTGCAGAAACGGTTGTTGCTGTGGAATATCTGCACAGCTATGGTGTGGTTCACCGAGACCTGAAGCCTGGAAAGTAAGTGAACGCTGCAGTATAATAAAGGGAGACAGTTATAGTTTGGTATACAGTCTATGGGTTATTACTTAGGGCTGACAATATCTTTTCTTTTACAGCCTCATGATATCATCAACTGGACATATCAAAGTCACCGATTTTGGGCTTTCAAAACTCGGACTCATGAGACCAACATCAGACATTTACAAGGCTCAAACTGAAGACATCACCAGAGAGTTTCCTGATGATGGGGTTAGCTATACATAAAAAACTTATTCTTTACAGATCTGATCTATTTCTGCTTCTCTGATATTTTCTCACATAGAAAACTTTTCCACTGATATTATTTGTCACAGTTATTTTCATTGATCATCTTCTTATTGTTCTGTTGGTTTTCAGAAGATTGGCACCTTGCATTATATAGCCCCAGAAGTCATCTTAGGGGAGCGCTACGGAAGGCCTATTGACTGGTGGTCACTAGGGATCATCATGTATAAATTTCTTACTGGTGATGTGCCATTTAAAGGAAGATACAAAAGTATTATTTTTAACAGTATCACCACAGGTAAGTAAAATATTCTGATGCTGTGTGATGCCACAGTAATTTGGTTCAGTTGCTATGTTCATTCTTTGATTTAGTTACTTGTTGCTTTTGATGAGTTTTTTTAAATGATAGTAAATGTAGAGACTTTCTTTTCTGTAATATTTACTTTTTACATAACAGATGACATCACTTTGAAATTTAAAAAGCATGCTATTCATCCCAAAGCTCAAAGCATCATTACTCAGCTACTCATAAAAGATCCAACACATAGACTCGGGACAGGTAATATATATAGTAGTATTAATAATGACTTATAGCTCCTCTGTGACCTGACAAATAGATCATTTCCATGAGGATAAACACTGAGGTCTCTGCGTTATCGTCTTGTCCATTCCCCATTCTTCATGCCATGACTTACAGTATATTTTGGATCTGCTATATCTTCAGTTTAGATTAACGTAAAATGTACAGTCTTCCTAACATTGTCTGGATCACTTTTTTCTTGTCTTCCGTTTCCAGGAGGAGCAAATGAAATCAAGAGTCATCCATTCCTGAGTGAGTTAGACTTTGAGAACCTTCAAAATATGCCAACGTTAAGGCCAGATATTACATCAGAGGAGGACACCCGCTACTTTCTCAGTAAGTAGAATGAGACGTCATCTGGTTAAAGTTGCCATTTGTCTTGTCTTTCATTTTATGTGACAATATGTTCCCATCATTATTAGTAATAACTTGGTGACTGTCTGTGATTATATTAATAATCTTTGATAATACTTGTACTTTGTAGCTGGCATTGAGAGACCCAAACATATGGATTCAGATGAGGATGACACAAGTGAGGAGGTCAGTGATTGGCCAGAAAGTCTAAACTATGTATCATCTTCTCAAAGACTTTCTAAGGTATGTATATGATCAGCAAATCCACAAAACTATAACTATAATAGTATGAAAATACTATATATATATAATTAATTTTACTCTGTGTATTTTAGCTATATGACCCCAATACCATGATGATGAGAGATGAACATCATGAGCCATCTCCAGATAGCTCTCTAGAGACCAGCACAAAACACTCAGACGTGTGAGTAGATTATTACAGGGTATAGTACTGACATATCTTCAGAATACCAAATACAAGACGCATATGACACAATACTAAATCCAGAACTCACCGCCCCCATGATTGATCATCACTGTAATGTCTGGCTTGTGATAACGCTGGTGATAACAGTTGATCATTATGACCAGCCTTTCATTTCCATTTCATTAAAGCCCTTTATTACTAGTTATTCTTCATTCTTGCTGACAGAAGGCAGTCCTGTGCAAGGTATACCCTTCATTTTGTCCAAGTGTCCTAATTGCCCATAAAAAAGGAGTCTTTTTATTTTTCATTGCTTTCACATGTAATTTATTTTTTTTTTCTACTAAACAGGCAGAAAGAATCTTCTCCAACTGGAAATGATGGTGATAATCAGTGCTTCACTACTGAAAACAACAAGTCACCCTCTCCCATATTGCCAGGTATGTGCAGGTCTATAGGACATCTTGTTGTCGCCACTGATCATAAGGTGTAATGTAAATGTTACATGAGGGCTCAGAAAATCACTGCTTTTTTGTGCCTTTAAAATAATCAACAATCCAACACTTTACTGTATAAAATTCTCACTCTTATGTGCTGCGCATTAAAAGGTATAAGGGGCCATACAGTCTGGTGCCTGATACTGATCACGAATACTCTGCCCATGGCTCAATCAGGCCCCAAACTAACCCTATATATACCCTTAATGTGCCACAGATGTTTTAACCCCTTAACGCCCGAATCTTTTTTTCGATTTTGCGTTTTCGTTTTTCTTTCCCCTTCTTTCCAGAGCCATAAGTTTTTTATTTTTAGGTCAATATTGCCGTATGAGGGCTTATTTTTTGTGGGACGAGTTGTACTTTTGAACAATATCTTTGGTTTTACCATGTCATGTAACAGAAAACAGGATAAAAAATTCCAAGTGCAGTAAAATTGCAAAATAAATGCAATCCCACACTTAATTTTTGATTGGCTTTTTTGCTAGGTTCACTAAATGCTAAAACTGACCTGTGACTTTGATTCTACAAGTCATTACGAGTTCATAGACACCAAACATGTCTAGGTTCTTTTTTATCTAAGTGGTGAAAAAAAATTCCAGACTTTGCAAAAAAAAAAAAATAAATTGCGCCCTTTTCTGAGACCCGTAGCGTCTCCACTTTTTGGGATCTCTGGTTGGGCGAGGATTTAGTTTTTGCGCGCCGAGCTGACGTTTTTAATGATAACACTTTTATGCAGATGCGTTCTTTTGATCGCTTGTTATTTCATATTAATGCAATATTGCGGTGGCAAAAAAAACTTAATTATGGCGTTTCGATTTGTTCTCTCGCTCAGCCGTTTAGCGATAGGGTTAATCCTTTTTTTATTGATAGATCGGGTGATTCTGAACACTGCAATACCAAATATGTGTAGGTTTGATTTTTTTATTGTTTAATTTTGAATGGGGCGAAAGAGGGGTGATTTAAACTTTTGTTTTTTTACATTTTTTAATATTTTTAAAACAATTTTTTTATTTTGGCATGCTTCAATAGCCTCCGTGGGAGGCTAGAAACTGCCATAAATCGATCGTCTCTGCTACATAGAAGAGATGCATAGATCACCTCTATGTAGCAGAATTATAGGTGTGCTATGAACGCCGACCACAGGGTTGCGCTCATAGCAATCCGGCAGCAGCAACCATAAAGATAAGACTCTAATCTTATAGGAGTTTATCATTGACCTGTTTTTCTTCATTTTATGTATGATTTTCCAGTTCATATGAAAAATACATCTGCACTAAAACTGGAAGAGCAAAAACCAGAAATAGTAGTAAAGACAGAACCTAGCAGAGGTAAGTGTGACAATAATGTCTATGTGGTCTGATGTCAGCGACTGAGAATAATTCACAAGGAGGATATATTATATGTTACTTTTTTACATGAATTTCCAGTTGAGACAATAAATACATCTGCATTAAAACTGGGAGAAGATGAAGACCCAAAAATAGTCCCAGAGACAGAACCGAGCAGAGGTAAGTGTGACAATAAGGTTTTTGATGTCTGATGTCGGCGACAGAATAATTCACGAGCAGGATATATTATATGTCAATGGTGGGATTTTCACATCTATGACTGACAATGATCACTGACTTGTTTTTCTTACTTATTTTGTATGAATTTCAAGATGAGACAAAAAATACCTCTGCATTAAAACTGGGAGAAGATCAAGACCCTGAAATAGTCGCAGAGACAGAGCCTAGCAGAGGTAAGTGTGACAATAAGGTCTATGTTGTCTAATGTCGGAGACAGAATAATTGAGGAGGAGGATATATTATATGTCAATGGTGGGATTTTCACATCTATGACTGACAATGATCACTGACTTGTTTTTCTTACTTTTTTATCTGAATTTCAAGATGAGACAAAAAATACCTCTGCATTAAAACTGGGAGAAGATCAAGACCCAGAAATAGTCGCAGAGACAGAGCCTAGCAGAGGTAAGTGTGACAATAAGGTCTATGTGGTCTGATGTCGGAGACTGAGAATAATTGAGGAGGAGGATATATTATATGTCAATGTGGGATTTTCACATCTATGACTGACAATTATCATTGACTTGTTTTTCTTACTTTTTTATATAATTTTCCAGTTGAGGCAAAAAATACATCTGCATTAAAACTGGGAGAAGAGCAAGACCCAGAAATAGTGGCAGAGACAGAGCCTAGCAGACGTAAGTGTGACAATAAGGTCTATGTGGTCTGATGTCGGCGATTGAGAATAATTCACAAGGAGAAGATATTATATGTAGTGATAAGTGAATGTGCTCTTTACTCGAGTTTTCTGAACATGCTTGGGTGTTCTCTGAGTAGTTTCGGCGTGCTCAGAAATCAAGCTTTAGTCCCCGCAGCTGCATGATTTGAGACTGCTAGAGAACCTGAATTTATGTGAGGATTTCCAAAAAAACGGGCAATCCCCACATTTATTCAGGCTGCCTAGAAGCTGCAAATCATGCAGCTGCGGTGACTAAAACTTAATTCATGAGCACCCTCAAAATGCTCGGAAAACTCGAGTAACGAACACACTCGCTCATCACTATATGTCAATGGTGGGATTTTCACATCTATGACTGACAATAATCATTGACTTGTTTTTCTTACTTTTATATATGAATTTCCAGTTGAGGCCAATAATACATCTGCATTAAAACTGGGAGAACAAGACCCAGAAATAGTTGCAGAGACAGAGCCTAGCAGAGGTAAGTGTGACAATAAGGTCTATGTTGTCTGATGTCGGCAACTGAGAATAATTCATGAGGAGGATATATTATATGTAGTGATAAGTGAGTGTGCTCTTTACTCGAGTTTTCCGAACATGCTCGTGTGTTCTCTGAGTAGTTTGGGCGTGCTCGGAAATCAACTTTTAGTCCCCGCAGCTGCATGATTTGAGACTGCTAGAGAACCTGAATACATGTGGAGAACACCCGAGCATGCTCGGAAAACTCCAGTAACGAGCACACTCGCTCATCGCTATATATGTCAGTGGTGGGATTTTCACATCTATGACTGACAATTATCATTGACTTGTTTTTCTTACTTTTTTATATAATTTTCCAGTTGAGGCAAAAAATACATCTGCATTAAAACTGGGAGAAGAGCAAGACCCAGAAATAGTGGCAGAGACAGAGCCTAGCAGACGTAAGTGTGACAATAAGGTCTATGTGGTCTGATGTCGGCGATTGAGAATAATTCACAAGGAGGAGATATTATATGTAGTGATAAGCGAATGTGCTCTTTACTCGAGTTTTCTGAACGTGCTTGGGTGTTCTCTGAGTAGTTTCGGCGTGCTCGGAAATCAAGCTTTAGTCCCCGCAGCTGCATGATTTGAGACTGCTAGAGAACCTGAATTCATGTGAGGATTTCCAAAAAAACGGGCAATCCGCACATGTATTCAGGCTGTCTAGAAGCTGCAAATCATGCAGCTGCGGGGACTAAAACTTAATTCATGAGCACCCTCAAAATGCTCGGAGAACTCGAGTAACGAACACACTCGCTCATCACTATATGTCAATGGTGGGATTTTCACATCTATGACTGACAATAATCATTGACTTGTTTTTCTTACTTTTATATATGAATTTCCAGTTGAGGCCAATAATACATCTGCATTAAAACTGGGAGAAGAACAAGACCCAGAAATAGTTGCAGAGACAGAGCCTAGCAGAGGTAAGTGTGACAATAAGGTCTATGTTGTATGATGTCGGCAACTGAGAATAATTCATGAGGAGGATATATTATATGTAGTGATAAGTGAGTGTGCTCTTTACTCGAGTTTTCCGAACATGCTCGGGTGTTCTCTGAGTAGTTTGGGCGTGCTCGGAAATCAACTTTTAGTCCCCGCAGCTGCATGATTTGAGACTGCTAGAGAACCTG
This sequence comes from Dendrobates tinctorius, assembly GCF_039654945.1. Lineage (NCBI taxonomy): Eukaryota > Metazoa > Chordata > Amphibia > Anura > Dendrobatidae > Dendrobates > Dendrobates tinctorius. The sequence continues at coordinate 3,763,653 of NW_027361834.1, read as the reverse complement.
AATACATGTGGAGAACACCCGAGCATGCTCGGAAAACTCCAGTAACGAGCACACTCGCTCATCGCTATATGTCAGTGGTGGGATTTTCACATCTATGACTAACAATGATCATTGACTTGTTTTTCTTACTTTTTTACATGAATTTCCAGTTGAGACAATAAATACATCTGCACTAAGACTGGGAGAAGATCAAGACCCAGAAATAGTCCCAGAGACAGAACCTAGCAGTGGTAAGTGTGACAATAAGGTCTATGTTGTCTGATGTCGCCGATTAAGAATTAGTCACGAGGAGGAGATGTTAACTCCCAGTGGGTACGATTGTCACATGTATGATGACTGACAATGATCATTGACTTGTTTTTTCACTTTTTATATGAATTTCTAGTTGAGAAGAAAAATAACTCTGCAATAAAACTGGTAGAAGAGCAAAATGCCAAAATAGTAGAAGAGCGAGAACCTAGAAGACGTAAGTGTGATAATAAGGTCTATGTTGTTTGATGTTGGCCAGTGAGAATAATTCATGTGGAGATGTTTTCTGTCAGTGGTGGGATTGTCACATGTATGATGAGTGACAATGATCCTGTTCCTCTGCACGGATAAGATTTCTCTACCGTCCTGCCACAATGACACCAAAGCAGTATCCTCTAATACGGAGTCCCATTACTTAAATTAGTTTTATATCTCTTCTCCTAGGATCCATCTTCCGCCGGATTATATCATCCTGTCGGCGTGGATTATCCAGGGCCGCTCGCAGCATCAGAAGATGCATTTGTCCAATTTGTCTTTAGGGCACCATATACATCTATTACAGCAAGTCCATCATCAAAGCTGTACTTGGGCAGCACGGGGGCTCAGTGGTTAGCACTGTTGTTTTGCAGCACTGGGATCCTGGGTTTAAATGTCACTAAGGAAAACATCTGCAAGGAGTTTGTATGTTCTCCCCGTGTTTGCGTGGGTTTCCTCCGGGTACTCCGGTTTCCTCCCACACTCCAAAGACATACTGATAGGGAATTCCTAATTTAAAAAAATGAAATAAAAATTCTGAATTAATTAATATTCCTTTGTAATAGAATATTTCTGAAATATATGGCATACCAATACTGTACGTCGTACATGTTTGAAGAATCCTCATGAAGTTTTGTTTTTTTCACTAAACGTGTATGTACTGTAGTGTGGTAGGGTAATATACTTCCCAACTGCTGTCTTCTCTGAGATCAAGCTCTGTCCAGCTCCACTTTTATGTGATGTCATAGATACATAGTTACATACAAAGGTTGAAAAAAGACTTAGGTCCATCAAGTTTAACCTTTCTCCACCAATTGTCCATTTTGTCACTAAATTAAATATAACCCACAATGTTATGTGTATTGAAGAAATCATCCAGCCCTTTTTAAAAGCTGTTGTAGTGTCTGCTATTACTAGTTCTTGTGGTCGGCATTCCAGAGTGTGACTGCTCTAACTGTAAATAATAACCCTTTCCTATTTAGCTGTCGGAATCGCCTTTCATCGCTCTCCAGACTCTTCGGCTCACTCTATGCTCTCGGTGTGAGCGAGAAGTCTCTTCTATTATACTAGCCTATGGGGCCTTGTTCTGATGCTCCATAGGCTTACATTGATAAAGGCAACCTGTTACCTCGTTTTTCAGCTATAAGCTGCGGCCACTGCCTTTCAGGGCTTATCGACAGCATTCTAGAATGCAGTAGAAAGGCAGTGGCCGCAGCTTATAGCTGAAAAACGAGGTGACAGGTTTCCCTTTACTGACTACATACTTGCCGATGTGGGAGATGTTGTGACCTTGTCATCATCTAGCCATGACAATTATTCCCTTATAAAAGGTTCTAGAGACATTCATTAACTAGTAGGACTTGGGCATCCTAAGACAGTCCTGCTTAGACTGCAGAGACCCGTATGACGTAAACGGTGCCTCCCCGCCTCCCACCAATCCCATAATAACGAAACAACAAAAAGGCCTGGATGGGTTGAACAGGTCGGTCAAAGTTTATTGAATTCTAAACCGAGAGAGGCAAATACAAATTCTCAACAGACTCAGAGCCGAAAACCCCCCATAACTGACAGTGGGTAAGGAAGCTGATGAGAGGTTACGAACCTTTGCCCCCCCATACTACCGCTGTGACATTGGATACAACAAAATCATGTAAGTAATGAAAACATAGTCCAAAATTTTTTTTTTTTTAAATAAACATTATATACAATAGCCGCACAGCACAATTGCGAATTTATAAGGGAGGGAGGGTGGGACAAAACTTCGAATGGTCAGCCAGGGGAGGAAGAGGAATTATCCGGCCCAGCACAAGAATTTAACCCCTGAGGGTGTGGCCGGACGCCCCTTCCCCTTTCTCCCGTTGGTCAGTGGGCGTTCTAATATATGGCATCACCTGAGAAGTAGTGGGAGGGGGAAGCACTGCCCAAAGTTCCTTTATAGCTTAACCTATCTATGGGGGCTCTGCAGTCAGACACACATTCCCTATACGGTGCCGTGCCTCTCAGACTGTTCACGTTGGACTATGATCAGTGGCCCTGTCGGTATTTGTGTCTGAAGCCCCATAGAATGGGATTCAGATGTTCGCACCAACAGGAACATTGAATATAATGATGCAGGCAGAGTCAGTGTTCTATGTTAGCATTATTATATGCCTATTTGAGGCAGGCACCAAGACGCCATCTTGGTGTCTGCCTCAAAAAGGCATACGAGGCCAAAAATTATGACCTATAGAGCACACAATGACTCCATCTACATCATTATAATCAACAAGATGGTGGCCCGATTCTAACGCATCGGGTATTCTAGAATATGTATGTAGTTTATTTAAAGGGAATCTGTCACCCCATAAGCAGGGGCCACCGCAATCAGGGGCTTATCTACAGTATTCTGTAATACTGTAGATAAGCCCCCGATGAAGCCTGAAAAATAAGAAAATCACGTTAGATTATACTCACCGGGGGCGGGGGCAGTGGTTCGTCGCTGTCCGGTGCCTCCCATCTTCATACAATGATGTCCTCCTCCTTGCTTCTCCCTCGGCTCCTGCGCACATGTACTTTATCTGCCTTGTTGAGGACAGAGTAAAGTACTGCAGTGCACAGGCGCCGGGAAAGATCAGAGGTCAGGCGCCTGCGTACTGCAGTACTCTGCACTGCCCTCAACAGGGCCAATAAAGTATGCGTGCGCAGGAACTGAGGGAGAAGCAAGGAGGAGGGCATCATCATATGAAGATGGGAGGTGTCAGATGGGACAGCAACACCCATCGGACCGGACCAAACGCCGGGGTGAGTATAAGCTAACTCTTTTTTCTTATCTTTCAGGTTTCATCGGGGGCTTATCTACAGCATTACAGAAAGCTGTAGATAAGCCCCTGATGGCAGTGGCTGCAGCTGATAGGACAAAAATGGGGTGACAGATCCCCTTTAAATTCCACGCCAATATCGCTGATTGCGACAAATCCGTGCGGCAGGAGCCGCAGATCTCCCGATGGTAGCGGTAGCATGCGTCGTTCGAATTCTGCGCCAATTTGTGGCCGGACTGCGCCTGTCGCTGATTGGTCGCGGCCGGCCGGCCGCGACCAATCAGCGACGCGGGATTTCCGTTGCAAACAGACAGACAGAATTATTATATAGTAGATGGCTCCATTAACACAAACATCGGAAAACGTTTTTCTAGGGCTTCAGCTGCAAGCCCTAAACCGTAGACAAAGACACAATGTGAACTTTGATTAAGTAATTAAGCTATAGCCATCAAGAAGAAAGAAAAAAAATGGATTCAGCTCACTGCTTGTAGTCCAAATGGAGATGCTAAAAAATAACTTTTAAATAGTCTGTGGTCGGGCACACGGGTCGAGATACATACCAGGCTGGCTCCATAGTCAAATAGCTTCAAAAAGTAGTAGTAGTAGTATATGTAATTACTGCTATCTCCTGCCAAATTCCTTAGTGAGGAGTGCCGAACATTTATTCAGGTTATTTGTCAACCCAGAACGCTTAAGACAATGCATAGGTTAAAAAAACACACTATGCCAATAATAGTTATGACTAGAGTTGAGCGATACCGTCCGATACTTCAAAGTATCGTATCGGATGGTATCGGCCGATCTTTAAAAAAAGTATCGGTATCGCCGATTCCGATACCGTAAGTCCCATTCAAGTCTATGGGACTTCCGGTATCGGAATAAGAAAAACCCTTTCCTGCCCTTGTACAGCCTCTCTGGGGTCTGTACGGGCCTTTCGGGGGCCTGTGCCGGCCTGACAGGGGGTCTGTGCAGGCTCCGGTGGTCTGTGCCGGCCTGCCGGGGGGCTGTGCCGGCCTGCCGGTGGTCTGTGCAGGCTCTGGTGGGCTGTGCCGGCCTGCCGGGGGGCTGTGCCGGCCTGCCGGGGGGGCAGTGCCGGCCTGCCGGGGGGCTGTGCAGGCTCCGGGGGGCTGTGCCGGCCTGCCGGGGGGCTGTGCCGGCCTGCCGGGGGGCTGTGCAGGCTTCGGGGGTCTGTGCAGGCATCGTCCGATGGGACTACAAGTCCCATCGGGCGATGCCTGCTACCATGACAGTGATTGACACATTAGCCAATGATGGGACAGTAGTAGTCCCATCATCCGGCTAATGTGTTAAATGTAAAAAAAAAAAAAAAAAAATTACATGCTACATACATACAACATGCATACTACATACATGCTACATTCATACTACATACTACATACATGCTACATACATGCTACATTCATACTACATACTACATACATGCTACATTCATACTACATAAATACTACATGCAACATACATACTACATATATACTACATACATACTACATATATACTACATGCATGCTACATACATGCTGCATGCTACATATATACTACATGCTACATACATACTGCATGCTACATACATACTACATGCTACATACATACCACATATATACTACATACATACTACATACATACTACATGCATGCTACATGCATGCTACATGCTACATACATAACACATATATACTACATGCATGCTACATGCATGCTACATGCTACATACATAACACATATATACTACATGCATGCTACATACATACTACATGCTACATACATACCACATACATACTACATGCATGCTACATACATACTACATGCATGCTACATACATACTACATGCTACATACTACATATATACTACATGCATGCTACATACATACTACATGCTACATACTACATATATACTACATGCATGCTACATACATACTACATGCTACATACATACCACATACATACTACATACATGCTACATACTACATACATACTACATACATACTACATGCATGCTACATACATACTACATGCATGCTACATACATACTACATGCATGCTACATACATACTACATGCTACATACATACCACATACATACTACATACATACTACATGCTACATACATACTACATATATACTACATGCATGCTACATACATACTACATGCTACATACATACCACATACATACTACATACATGCTACATACATACTACATATATACTACATGCATGCTACATACATACTACATATATACTACATGCATGCTACATACATACTACATGCTACATGCATGCTACATACATACTACATACATACTACATGCTACATACATACCACATATATACTACATACATACAATACATTCATACAATACATACATAGACATACAGTACATATAACATAGAGTAACATACTTACCAATACTTGTCACATTGTTCCCCGAAGCCATTGTCTTTTCCGGAATAAATATTAACATAACAAACCACAAAAATACTCACCCACGATCCGAAGCAGTCCACGAGTGTGTCCCACGACGATCTTGGGTAGAGAACGGCAGCATCAGCTGATGCTGCCGTTCTCTACGGGCTGCAGGAATCCAATGACGGAAGGTAGGTATCCTTCCGCACTGTATTCCTCCGCCACTTAAAAAAAAAAAAAGTCCCTAGTCTCACTTTATGCCATTGCTGTGTGGGAATTTCCCACGCAGCAATGGCATAAAGTGAGACTAGGGACTTTTTTTTTTCAAGTGGCGGAGGAATACAGTGCGGAAGGATACCTACCTTCCGTCATTGGATTCCTGCAGCCCATAGAGAACGGCAGCATCATCTGATGCTGCAGTTCTCTACCCAAGATCGTCGTGGGACACACTCGTGGACTGCTTCGGATCGTGGGTGAGTATTTTTGTGGTTTGTTATGTTAATATTTATTCCGGAAAAGACAATGGCTTCGGGGAACAATGTGACAAGTATTGGTAAGTATGTTACTCTATGTTATATGTACTGTATGTCTATGTATGTATTGTATGAATGTATTGTATGTATGTAGTATATATGTGGTATGTATGTAGCATGTAGTATGTATGTAGTATGTATGTAGCATGCATGTAGCATGTAGTATGTATGTAGCATGCATGTAGTATATATGTAGTATGTATGTAGCATGCATGTAGTATATATGTAGTATGTATGTAGCATGTATGTAGTATGTATGTGGTATGTATGTAGCATGTAGTATGTATGTAGCATGCATGTAGTATATATGTAGTATGTATGTAGCATGTAGTATGTATGTAGTATGTATGTGGTATGTATGTAGCATGTAGTATGTATGTAGCATGCATGTAGTATGTATGTAGCATGCATGTAGTATGTATGTAGCATGCATGTAGTATGTATGTAGTATGTATGTAGTATGTATGTAGTATGTAGCATGTATGTAGTATGTATGTGGTATGTATGTAGCATGTAGTATGTATGTAGCATGCATGTAGTATATATGTAGTATGTAGTATGTATGTAGTATGTATGTGGTATGTATGTAGCATGTAGTATGTATGTAGCATGCATGTAGCATGCATGTAGTATGTATGTAGCATGCATGTAGTATGTATGTAGCATGCATGTAGTATGTATGTAGTATGTATGTAGTATGTATGTAGCATGCAGTATGTATGTAGCATGTATGTAGCATGTATGTAGTATATATGTAGTATGTATGTAGCATGTAGTATGTATGTAGTATGTATGTAGTATTTTTTTTTTTTTTAACATTTAACACATTAGCCGGATGATGGGACTACTACTGTCCCATCATTGGCTAATGTGTCAATCACTGTCATGGTAGCAGGCATCGCCCGATGGGACTTGTAGTCCCATCGGACAATGCTTGCACAGACCCCCGGACATCAGCACAGCCCCCCGGCAGGCCGGCACAGCCCCCCGGCAGGCCGGTACAGACCCCCACAGGGTGCACAGACCACCGGCAGGCCGGCACAGCCCCCCGGCAGGCCGGTACAGACCCCCACAGGGTGCACAGACCACCGGCAGGCCGGCACAGCCCCCCGGCAGGCCGGTACAGACCCCGGGCAGTCCACACAGCCCCCCGGCAGGCCGGCACAGCCCCCCGGCAGGCCGGCAGAGACCCCCGGAAGGCCCGAAATGACGGAGCATCATGATGCGCACACACCGCGCATCATGATGACGTCAGTCTGTCAATCAACTTTGAACTTCCGATTCCGATGCCGAATTCCGATATTGAAAAAATATCGGAAGTCGGTATCGGAATTCCGATACAGCAAGTATCGGCCGATACCCGATACTTGCGGTATCGGAATGCTCAACACTAGTTATGACATCTTCTTGTATGGACCTTGAGAATATATCCATGTCAGAAGGAGCAGACATCAGAAGGAAGGGTCGGAGGTTGATCATAGAACTTTGCTTTACCTTATTCACTTAACGGAGTACAAAACATGAACCGATTGGCTTTATTAAAAAAATAAAGTTTTTTCCTGATCCCGAGTGACAATCAGAGTGGACCTACAGGCATTTAGGCTTCACGGCGGTCAGAGCCAGAACAAAAAACAATTAGTTCCAGTCAGAGCATAACAGTTCATTTTAATGGCTACATTTAATCAGCAACATTCCCTTTATAATCTACAGTACATGATAAATGGATCTGGCAGATTTAAAGGGAATGTGCCCATTTTTTTCTCAACAATTGGAAAAAAAATGCAAAAACGTATATTTTTTAATGGTATAAAATAGCAATTTTTGTTCAGATTTTCAACTTGAAAAACTGGAGGGAGTGGGGGGCAACTGCTGATATTTGCCATAAAAATTTAATGTAATGTGAGATAGTGCAACTGCAGTACACATTGGTGGGATCTGCTCCATGTGTGAGACGTCACTCCTCGCCTTCTAGATGTTTGCCAAAGGATAAGGCAGGATGAAGCATAGGAGCCATTTTGTTAGTGGCGGCAAAGTGATATTGACAAGTGGACAGTGACACAGAGGTCGGTCGTTAGCACCGATTCTGTTAGTTGAAGCTGCGCTGCTCACCGTTTCAGTGACCGCATGAGATACATGGCTCAGCAGACCGTCACACATGATGGGACTAGATACATGGCTGTGCTCAGTGTAAAGCCTCACTCAGATGTATCATGTAGGGACATCTGAATGAGGCTTTACACTGACTGAGCAGAGATGAGTCAGTGTTCAGAGCACAGCAACGTGATGATGAACTCTGAATACTGAAGTGAGTACAGGTCGGCAGGCTGACATTGTACGACTAATCCCAGGCCACCGAGCTGCTCAATAGCCTGATATTAGTACAGCGTCAGGCTCCTGATCTGTGCTCACCACATCTCACAACCACTGCGCAGACCTCCTGTCACCGACAGCTACGTGAGCTGTTGATATGGGGGTGTAAATTGTAGCGAAGAGCACAGTTCTGGACTACAATAAAATGGCACCTGACTCCCCCGCAGCGTTGAACTGGACACCCCATGGGGAATACACAGTCCACAGCTGAGGCAGACACAATATAGGAGATTGTGGTCTGTGCGTCTCTAGTCTCCTATGGCTGCAGTATTTGCGGTGCGCAAGTGTCATACCCAAACAGTTTTGTTGCTACATTGCAACAAACAAAAGATTCAAATGATCCACAACTTTAATAAAAAAAATTGATACACATATAAAGCATTCACGGAAAGCCTACAAGTGAAGATCATTAACTGGAAAAATACAGTGTTTGTGTATCCATAGTCCAGCATAGTGCAATTATTCGCATGTACTTTTATATCTTGGCCGATTTTGGTTTCAAAGACCTGCTGCAAGTATTGGCAACTGAAATAATAGTGGTTAGATTTGGCTTGGGGAAAAAAAAATAATTATATACAATTTTTTTTTTTAATAATGAAATAGAAGGCACGATTCATTAAGACTGTGCTGTGCAGGCCAGTTTAAGAAGAGGATTGCTGGAGTGCACCCAATTCAGGTGCCGTCAATGTACCCCAGTCAGACTCTTTATGCAGGTGGGTGCAGCCATGCCCTGTCCATATTGGCATAGCTGGCTTGTAAAGTAAACTCCAAATGTTGCAATATTTTTGCGCAACTTCACCAGAATTCTGCTGAAATCAGCTTAATAAATCAGGACCCAAAAGACTTCAAAATAGTGAATAATGAAGTTATTAAAATCTAATAAAGGCTCATTTTAATAGCTTACACATGTAGCAGAATATGAGCACCGAACTGTTACTTGCCAATTACAGGTGGACTACATAGAGGTAAAGGGACAACATCCCATTAGAAGGGAGGTACAGTTTACCATTACCTTTTTTGGGACAGTCAGAATAACAGCCCCAATACATGTTAGTTGAAAGCCGGTCAAAGCCACAGATTTTGGGAGGATCGCTCGGCCATCTGATGTGTAGGGGCACCTCCCGGCTCTTCCCCGATAGGAGAGAGAAGGACCGGGCAGGTGGAGCGGCAATGTCTGATACTTTTGTTCTCAGGGGAGATAATCTCAAAATCCCCAGCACTCACAAGTATGTGGAGTCGGGAGTGATAGCCTTTGGCCGAACATTCAGCACACGGCTACCCAATGTGTATGGTCAGCTTTTTCCATCTCGTGTAGCCTTACAACTGGAGAATATGAAACCATCCTCAAATCCGAGTTTGCCATATTCATGGCTTTTTTGTACTCTATTCATGCAGAATTTATGTTTGACGATCAGTCCCGAACATATTCGCTCAACTCTAGACCCATTGACGTTTGGTGAATACTGTAAATACAATATTCGCCGGCGATCGTAATCCGAACCAAATTTTGCAAAATTCGCTCAACTCTTGTCACAACCCCTATCTCCTGTGGCATTGCTTACTCCCAACACTACATTGATAGCTATACGATAGGGATACATTTTTATAATAGACATTACCAGAATTTTAATGCCAGGTAACACAAGAATACAAACCATCTTGCAGCAAAAATTCAAACCAAAATTTATTTGCATAAAGTAAAATATGAAGCCGCAAAAGGAAATCAGTGCATAGATGTCCAAGGTATGATAAAATCACAAATCTTTATTAGATAACACAGGTAGAAAAGCACAAACAATGACAAACAAAGGGTGACACAAACAGAAACAGAGCAAAAGGGTATACAGTGTCAAAAACCTCACTCTGACCCATATCGTGAGTAAACACCTGGTGGTAAAGATAAATAAGTATCCAAGTATAAACACCCAATATATAGCAGGCAGACCAATGAAAAGCAGTAAGGGGTAAAATCCCCAGCTGGACAGCCATATAATCAGGGGTGAAGATACAAAGACACAAAAGCAAGGTACATACCAGGAGGGGAGAGGGGAGAGACACTGAATCCAAAGCTCAGCTGACCCCGACGTACGTTTCGGAAATGATCTTCCTTCCTCAGGGGGCGTGTCAATAGGGTGTTAATTGCGGTTTAAATAGGGGAAGTAAAAACAAGCACCAATCATGAGGGGTGACGCTGACCAATCCCCCCACATCCCCATCACTGCCTTAGCTGGCGCTGATCTTATTTATGTTGGCCTTACAACACGCCAACTAAAGGTCCGTGTGCGGGAGCATGTGTTGGGGATCCAGGCGGCACGGGACCACATGGATGACTCCACCCTGAGAACTATTCCCAAGCACTTCAAAGATCATCATAAATGTGACGCATCTTTATTTAAAGTGCGTGGCATCGAGGCTCTGAGAAAAGATATCAGAGGTGGGGGCCTATCTAAAAGGCTGGGTCAATTGGAAACCAGGTGGATCTGGAAGTTGCAAACGGTTCATCCGAGGTGTCTTAATGAGTGTCTGTCATTTGCTCCATTTTTATGATTATCCTCTCTATCCCCTTTTCTGCTGCTGCCAGTTGGGTGACTCTTTGTGTCTTTGGTTTTAACATTTGTTTTTATTTTAGTTTTAATTGCAGGCACCTGTCTGATGGTTTTCTTGTGGCTTTCCTTGCTGGGTTGGATGGATATCCTACTTGGGAAGATGAAGATACATCTACTCCTCCATTGTTGTATGGAGAATATGGCGGTTTCAAGGCCTCATTTTTCCCTCATCGCAATACTATGAATGCTGGACTAATAATGCCTCTGTATTTATGTGCCAGTTTACTCTATGGCACATTTTGAATGGAGAATTTGGCGGTTTCAAGGCCTCATCATCTTTTTTTCATCACAATACTATGAATGTTGGTTTAATAATGTCTCTGTATTTATGTGCAAGTTTAATTTATGGCACATTTTCATGGAGAATATGGTGGTGCCCTAGTCCTTTTTTTTTTTTCTCCATCTCATTATTATGAATGCTGGACTAATGATGTTGCTGTATCCATATATAGGTGTATTTTATGGCTCAATATTATGGATGTGTATACTGATGTATATATTGACACGTATACAGCTTTTGTGGAGCTTTATGTATTTAAAATCATGTATTCGATTATATATGATAGGTATGGGCACTGAACACTGGTTATTGTTATTAACTCTGTAATATTATGTGCTCTGCCTCTCATCTTACCGATTATTCTTGCTGCCTAGGTGTAATTTATACACTTAGTTTACATTTCCATTTCTTGCTAATGCCCTATTTGCGCTCCCCTATATATTAATTAATTTGTATATCATTGGTGATGCATTACTACATTGTTATATTAGGGTACTAAATTAGTTGTAGCGCTATTCAGCCCGCTTCTATCTTGTAAGGTCTTTTCAGGGACGTTCACTATTCCCCTTCACAGTTCTGGCAGATTTCCTGCCTTTTGCCCATATCCAAGATGGTGGCGGCCGTCTTTCCTGTTCCTGTACATGTGTGGGTGGACACGCTTCCTGTCCCGCCCCCGTCTGCCTGTGGTCTGGCGTCTGACGTCATGGGGCCCCGTGCTGATCAGCGCCAGCTAAGGCAGTGATGGGGGATGTGGGGGGATTGGTCAGCGTCACCCCTCATGATTGGTGCTTGTTTTTACTTCCCCTATTTAACCCGCAATTAACACCCTATTGACACGCCCCCTGAGGAAGGAAGATCATTTCCGAAACGTACGTCGGGGTCAGCTGAGCTTTGGATTCAGTGTCTCTCACCTCTCCCCTCCTGGTATGTACCTTGCTTTTGTGTCTTTGTATCTTCACCCCTGATTATATGGCTGTCCAGCTGGGGATTTTACCCCTTACTGCTTTTCACTGGTCTGCCTGCTATATATTGGGTGTTTATACTTAGATACTTATTTATCTTTACCACCAGGTGTTTACTCACGATAAGGGTCAGAGTGAGGTTTTTGACACTGTATGCCCTCTTGCTCTGCTTCTGTTTGTGTCACCCTTTGTTTGTCATTGTTTGTGCTTTTCTACCTGTGTTATCTAATAAAGATTTGTGATTTTATCATACTTTGGACATCTATGCACTGATTTCCTTTTGCGGCTTCTTATTGATTACAGTGTGTCCTACACTGATTTTCCATGGGCTGATTGTGTTGGTTTTCTTTTCATCTGCACCCACATGTAATATATGATGTTATACTGTTTCAGCCTTGTGGTCTGTCATTTTTATTTATAAAGTAAAATATGAAAAAGGCAACTTCACAAACAACAACAAAAAAAACAAAGAAACCTTCACAATGTTGATAATAAATGGAGTATTCAGAAATACAAAAAATAAATGCATACCTATTTTTCCCATTAAAGAAATTATTGCTGATTTGAATCCCCAGAAACCCTCTTGGCAGTGAACCTGTCAGACACCTGATGTGGGAGTTTTCAAATTAGGCCAGGATCACACATTGCTATGCAGCCGCACGCTCCGCTCCCGAGTGCAGGCAGCAATGCCGGGTATTAACATGCGAGATTCGTCCGAGTTTCTCGCATGTGTGATCCCGGACTTAAACCAAATGTCGGTGGTAAGAACATTTTATTTGCTGCCGATGTGCAAAACAGCAATCGGTGTGAAGAAACCGAGACACTGTTCATAGGACGGCACTTTTTATTGCAGCTTATCCCATTTTACATCAATGAAGCTACAATACTGAGCTAATCCCATGGACACGAGTATCTAATTATCCATTTATTAGATTTGCTGGTGTTTATATTATACTAGCTGAAGAGCCCGGTGTTGCCTGGGCATAGTAACCAACTGTGGTTAGTTATAACAAATTATAATGATTATATTGCACATAAAAACCGTGCATCTAATCCTATCCTGTGTGATATTGACTGCTGAGCCATGTATCTAATCCTATCCTGTGTGATACTGACTGCTGAGCCGTGTATCTGGGTCGCCCTCCCAGGGCTGTGGGGTACTCGGTACCAAGCCGGTCACTCAGGGGGAAAGGTGTCACAGCAGCGGTGACCCGGTCCTTGGCCCTGAGCGCCCAAGTAAAAGGAAGATTGAATGGTGGATTGTAGTTGATTAAATTAATAGATCGTGATGCCACCTGTGTTGTTTGGCAAGGGAGGTGTTAAGCCGACACTGCATGCAGATCCTCTGGGACTGATGGTATGGTGCAGCAAAGATGTAAAAGCTCCCCACACGTGAAGCTGTAGTCCCAGGGCAGTGTAGATGTGGAGGCCAAGGGGAGATGTAGGTCAGGCGGTGTTGGGCACCAAGATGTAGCAGTGCCGGGTGTGTTGGCGCAGGAATAAGTGGAGGACACCAGGGCATGTAGTTTCAAAGCTTTACTTACAGTCTGTTGTGCAAAGAGGTGCCTGCCTCCGTGCCGTGTCCTCCAGGTCAGGGACTCAGTCAACCTCCAGGCCAGGTGGAATACTGCTTTCCAACACTCCGCCAACATGTGCCTTTCTGAACGTCTCCTCTTATAACGCCTATAAATGAAGTACTCCCAGTACTGAGTTACACTGGAGTTCCTCCTGTCCGATGTTCTTATGAACTTTCCTTGTACGGCAGATAGTTGTAGCCTGCTTCGGGACTTCTTGCTTCTTAGTCCCGGCTCACTATCAATGTTGCTGTTGTGCCCCCTAGTCTGACGTGGGAATAAAGTATTGCTAACTTCTATTCCTCCGGTGTCTGCTGCAGGATCATTAGTATCCATACAACCTCGGGGACCGGGCCCCGGCCTTGCGCTTAGAAATCCTAGGCAGGGTTCTTCTCTAACCCACATCATGTTCTCTCTTTTACTCCTCACGTTCCGCACTAATCCTTTTTTTCTATGGAACTATCAGGTGTCCTTTCTATGTCTCTTTCTTGTGCTAGCAGACCCAGGTCACTGTGGCCTGCTGCAGCACTTACTTCATCCATCCCTCTCCCGGGGATCCTCTCTGTCTTACTCTCTGTCCTTCTGCATCCTCACTCACTCTCAGTGACTGACTGAATGACTATGACTGAATAACTGACTAGTAACTGCTGAATCATAAACTCTTCCCGCTCTTTTAATGTAAACTCAACTCCACCCACCTCCCAGCACGTTTCGTGTTCCAAGCAGGGAGCCACCAATGGGTGCTTTGCTATACTCCAAGCAGGGAGCCGCCGAAGGTGCTTTGCTACACTACTTTGTGGTGTCGGGTGCAGGTGTTGGAGTGTGGTCAGGAGCTTCCCACCTTACCTGGATGGTGGGGCACCACACCTCAGGAGGAGGTGCAGTACCTCTGTGGCGACCGAGCTTCAGGGGCGCCACATACCCCCCGTTAAACACAGCACGTTCGCAGGCTGCAAGTTAAACAAAGTTGACAATACAGGAACATACAAAAATTTTATATTGCATAATGAACATTTCTTATACTAAACTTCCCAATGTGGGAGGCACAGTTTCTTGAATGTTACAAACAATTTAACTGCCTATCTATATTTAAAGTTATGCTACCTAATTCAAAGTGCTATGGCAACAAATTCACTATTAACTTGAGTATCACATTTGCTAGCAACACATTTCTTTTTCTGCCATCTCTCACATTTGCTACTTTCTTCTTTACTGAGTGACAAACGCTATTGCCTGGTTCATCTTCTCCACATTTTTATTCCATTCTCACATCTTTATTCAAACTTTGTAAAACATTCACTGTATTTCTTCCTCAATTAAACCTTATAAAATCTGTCATTAGTACTTTCACTACACACTATCACTTTATAGCTTTTTGTTCAAAAATATCAAACATCTAATATATAAAGCTAAATGTGGGCGTGTATGTATGTATGTATGTATGTATGTATGTATGTATGTGTGTATGTCCAGGAATGGCATCCACACCGTCGCAGCTACAGCCACAAAATTTGGCACAGTCACACATCTGAACCCCGAGAGCGTCATAGGCTATGTTGTGAGGCAAAATTTTAACCCTGCGCGTTCCAATTCACCAAACAATTTTGCCCCTATCTACATAATGGGGAAAAAGTGTATGTATTGGCATCTGCACCGTCGTAGCTACAGCCACAAAATTTTGCACAGTCACACATCTGGACCCCGAGAGCGTCATAGGCTATGTTGTGGGGTGAAATTTTAACCTTGCGTGTTCCAATTCACCAAACAATTTT
Source organism: Dendrobates tinctorius (assembly GCF_039654945.1). Lineage (NCBI taxonomy): Eukaryota > Metazoa > Chordata > Amphibia > Anura > Dendrobatidae > Dendrobates > Dendrobates tinctorius. The sequence continues at coordinate 3,747,834 of NW_027361834.1, read as the reverse complement.
GCCCCTATCTACATAATGGGGAAAAAGTGAAAGGAAAAGTGTTGGAGGCAAATTGACAGCTGCCAGATGTGAACAAGGGGGACTTAAAGAATGAGAGCGATGGCGCCAAAGAGTATATACCGTACAGTTGCTAAGGTGGGGCCCTGACATGGTATACTCACCACACACGGGGATATAAACACACACACAAAATGCGCCACACACTACCACGTGCTCCAACACATATACCACCCTCAGCACACATTTCACCACACATACACCAATCTCACCATATAAAAGTCCAAACACAAAAGTCGCCACTCAAAACTCGCCACGCTGTCCCAGAGCTGTTTAAAAGATGAAAAGTGAGCTGTGATTGGTTGCTATCAGCAACAGTTTTCTTTGTAGACAGTTGTGGTAACTGAGACCTATTACACAGGTCTGCGACTAAAAAGCTGTTTGATTATTTTCATCTAATTTCCATGTATTTTGGTGTGCTGAAAACAAAAGAAATATTGAAAAAAATCCTGGACGTCAGGATTGCCACAAAATGCAAAATTCTCTTCAAATTTAGTAAATTTTTCTCAATTTTTGGTTTTTTTTTATCTTAGGGTTTTGAAAAAGTCAAAATTACTATTAATTAATTCACATCAATGCATTGAAGATATACAATGCCAAAAAAATATAACTTTCAAAGAAAAGAACTTGCAGAGTGAGCTAATGAAACCAGCATCAACATGTTGCAAGCTGAACGAGCGGGCTCTGACATGCCCCGGCTTGTTTCAATTGTTTTATCTTGCTTCTCGCCTGTTCACACTTTTTAATCTCAGTTCGTGTTAGCTCGTCACATTCAACCGTGTTTCCCAAAATTAGCATTATGACTCAGCAGAAGTGTATTAATTCGCCTGACAGTTTCTGTTACATTTGTGGTGAATATACAGTGTTGAAGCAACAGCTGAATATTACAGACTTTGTGAAAAAAATATACTTCGCATATTTCGGACTAAAGCTTGGAGATCAAGATAAAGCTTGGGCATCTTCAGTTTTTTCTGTCAGCTAAAATCCGCCAAAATAGCGGAAAACGGATCCGCAGGCGGACTGACTGAAACGGGGGTCAGCGGATCGGCGGATGAACGGATCCGCCGAAGGTAAAAATTTAAAGGAACCGCGCCTGGGGAAAAGGAGAGAGAGAGAGAGAATTTTCTCCAGCAGCCAGACAGAAACGTGGGTTAAATCTGCAAATAGCGGATCCGGACACAAAAAAAAGTTACATGCTCCGTTCGGGCCGCTGAGCGGATGCCAAAATCTTGGCGGATCCGTACAAAAATGGATCAAACGGACGACCATTCGTCAAGATCCACCGATAATGCACGCCTATGAGGAAAAAAAGGATCTGCCAAGAAAAATGGCGGATATGTTTTTTTTCCAAATCGGCGGATCTTGACTGATGGTCACAAACGGAAGTGTGAAACAGGCCTAAGAAAAAAGCTTTCCGTTATGGGATTCCTATGGTATGGCGAGAGCAAAAGAACCATAGTGACGATTGCTACTTTTGTTCATGCGATGTGAAAGGGTATAATTCAAAATGGAAGCATTCCATTTCATACCCCAATATTCACTCAGCAATTCATCCCATCCCCCATGGCACAGATATACCAGTACCCAAGGCCCCTGCTACCTTGGAAGAGATAACTAGCTCCGATGAAGGTGGAGTCATACCTGAACCAGATGATGAATCAAGTTCTGACTTTGAAGATGATACAAGAACAAAATTGTTTTCCCAGGAGGAGATGAATGATTTGGTAAGAGACTTGAATCTTCCCAAAGATGCCACTAAGTTACTCAGATCGAGGCTCAAAAGCAAGAATTTATTGTTGCCAGGAGTGTCTTTCTCATGGTTCAGACATCGTGAAGACGAGTTCATTCCTTACTTTGCCCAGGAAGAAAAGTTGGTTTATTGCATTGATGTCGAAGGTTTGATGGGTCAATTCAAAATCCAATATGATTCAGCGCAATGGCGTCTTTTTATAGATTCTTCAAAAAGAAGTCTCAAAGCAGTTTTACTCCACAACGGCGGTTTTTTATGCTTCCATCCCTGTAGGTCATTCCGTACAACTCAAGGAAACCTACGAGAATTGGTTCTTCGTAAACTTAACTATGAAGACCACGGTTGGCAAGTGTGCGGGGATTTGAAAGTCTTGTGCATGCTGCTCGGGCAACAAGCTGGGTATACTAAATACCCTTGTTTTCTGTGTCTATGGGGCAGTCGAGACTGACAAAACCACTGGACCAAGAAGAATTGGCAGCCGATGGTGCTCACAGTTGGTGAAAAAAATGTCCTCTGAGAAACTTTGGTTCCTCCCCATAAAGCTCTTCTACCACCTCTTCACATCAAATTGGGATTGATGAAGCAATTCGGAAAATCACTTCCAAAAGATGGAGAATGCTTGAAATACTTGGTCACCAAGTTTCCAAGCCTCTCGGAGGCAAAATTGAAGGAAGGTGTGTTCGTCGGACCAGACATTAGAAGGCTTATAGCTGATCAAGAGTTTATCAATACCATGACGCATCATCAAAAAGAAGGGTGGATTGCATTTAAAGAGGTCGTAGAGAAATTTTTAGGCAGTAGCATAGACTCTGACTACAAAAAAATCATCAGACGAATGCTGAAAGCATTTCAAGCTTTAGGTTGCCTGATGAGTTTGAAAGTGCATTTCCTCCATTCCCACCTTGACAACTTTCCTGAAAATTTGGGAGCTGTGAGTGAAGAGCAAGGTGAACGATTCCACCGGGACTTTAAAGAGATGGAAAGAAGATACCAGGGAAGATGGAGCATTACAATGATGGCAGACTACTGTTGGACGCTTCAGAGAGACATTACAGATGCTACTCACAAGTGTAAATGTACCAAGAGAAGCCTCACAGGGAAGAAGTGTGTGTTAGTGAGCTCATTGCAGTTAAAAAAATGATTTTCATGAAACTCTTGTAATAAAAAATTAATTTTATGAGTCTATTTTCATTTATTTTGAGGTATTGTCTTATTTAACATAGTTACTTAAATTGTCAGAAAACGTGATGCCCTATGACAAAACGGAGGTCATTATCGGATTCAGCGCACTCAAAAACATAAAAATTACGTGGAATAACCAAAACAGCTCTTGAAAAATTTTTTTTTGCAGACCTGTGTTATTCTTATCATTTCTATGGTGTTATCGTCCTTCTGAAAAGCTGGAAATAACACAATTTATTACCGTGCCAACACAAACCACCCTCTGACACAGACTGCAGGGGGAGCCCAGTATCACACAGGATAGGATTAGATACACGGCTCAGCAGTCAGTATCACACAGGATAGGATTAGATACACTGCTCAGCAGTCAGTATCACACAGGATAGGATTTGATACACGGCTCAGCAGTCAGTATCAAACAGGATAGGATTAGATACACAGTTCAGCAGTCAGTATCACACAGGAGAGGATTAGACACATGGCTCAGCAGGCAGTATCACACAGGAAAGGATTAGATACACAGCTCAGCAGTCAGTATCACAGGATAGGATTAGATACACGGCTCAGCAGACAGTATCACACAGAATAGGATTAGATACACGGCTCAGCAGTCAGTATCACACAGTATAGGATTAGATGCACGGTTTTTATGTGCAATATAATCATTATAATTTGTTATAACTAACCACAGTTGGTTAATATGCCCAGGCAACGCCGGGCTATTCAGCTGGTTTTCAATAAGTGCAATTGTAGACACTGGTCCGGCCATCATGTCTTGAAATGTCCCTATAATGAGGTAGTTCCCTTTTTTTTCAAAGAGAGGTTCCTATGTAAAACCAAGAGAGAGCACCTAAAGAGGTGCAAACTATTTACATAACAGTTCTGGATCACTCAGCGTCCATGATCTCCACAGTTCAAGTGTAAAGGCTGCCAATGGAACTAGGCAACAACTGGGTAAACATAATCAAAATAGAAAAATTGAACAATAGAAAAAAAATAGAAAACTTGGTTAATACCCTCCTGGGTAGCGAGAGTTAGTTTGAATCAACATTAGAGCTAGTTATCCCCTCCTGGGTTCTGGAAGCTGGTTGCTTGGGCTGCTTCCAGGGGAGATACTCTGGGTGTCCTGACAGGTTGGTGAATTGCCAGTATTCATCTGGCATGGCTGCTGCCTGAGGTACAGCAGGGGTGGTATAGCAGTGGTTGCTGGTGATGTTTCGGCTACCAGTGATTCAGCAGGAGTAGCAACTGGTACCAATGGATGCTGTTCCTCATTGGCGGGTGGTCCTGCTGCTCTGGTGCATGGCCTGACATCTGGGGAGGCTGCGGCCTGTTGGCGTTGGTAGGCGGCTACACAGGGATTCAGTAGCCAAGGGATCTCATGGCGCCTTTCACTATCCCAAAGTGACCTAGACTCGTCCCAGCCCTCAAGGCGCCGAATCATGCGTGCCTGTTCCAGCCGTACCCTCCTCAGTAGGGACCTCTTCCACCTCCCCATCTCCGACAGCCTAGTGCCCCCGGATGACTCATCCAACATCCCCATTTCGAGCTCCAGCAAGCCAGCCTCTGACAATGTGAATTCAGGGGCTAACCCGTTAGGAGGGCCGGGATATATACCTGGTACATCCTGGTGGTGTAGTCTCGGGTCCGGTACAGGCATGGTGCGGCTCCCGGTGGCAGTAGTGGTAGCAGATGGCGACTCCCGATCCACGGGGGGCTCCGGCGGGACCTGCGCGGCCGCGTCAGGTCCAGGCGGGAGCTCTTCTTCCTCCGCTTCGGCTCCCAAGGCCTCGTACAACTCCTCCCGTGGTGACGGCAGAGAGGGGACAATGGAGGCTGCCGGTGGTATGGCAGCGGTCGCAGGCTCCAGAGTCTGCCTGGATGAGATCCGGTGCAGCAGCGACGGGTACCGGTGTAGCGGGTACCGCAGGTGTAGACCCCCTCCTGGGCGCACTGCAGGTTCAAAGTCCATAGCGCCTCCTGCCTCAGTTGCAGATGGCGCGTCAGCTGGGCTATTTCGTCCTCCAGCTGCTGGCGGTTCATCTCGGAAACTGGCTTGGAGCCTTCAGCCATGGCGCCGAGGAGATTCAGCTTAAACTCCTCGAAATCCGCAGGCCTCCTCCCGTCTCCTCCCCTCTCCTTCCAATATGGCGTTCTGGCGTTCTTCTTCCTGTCTGGGCTCTTTTTCCGCCACTGGCTTCCGCTCCTCCTTCTGGGGGCGGCGTCTTCTTCCAACTCCTCCATACCAGGCCAGTATACGAACCCCTCGGGGGGTGGGCCATGTCGCTGTCGCATAGTAATTCAGGCAGGGGAGGCCCAGGACAGTTCCCGGTCTTTTCTTAGGACCTCCCATGTTGTCACGCTCTTCTTCACCGCGCCAGCGGCCATTTTTAGCATTCATTTTACAGTCTATTAAATTGGGTCTTCTGCACATTTTCAAAAACTTTGAGTCTTAGGCACACAGAACCCGATGGCATCGGGTCTCGTCATCCTGTTCGTGACGCCAAGTTGGGTCGCCCTCCCAGGGCTGTGGGGTACTCGGTACCAAGCCGGTCACTCAGGGGGAAAGGTGTCACAGCAGCGGTGACCCGGTCCATGGCCCTGCGCGCCCAAGTAAAAAGGAGATTGAATGGTGGATTGTAGTTGATTAAATGAATAGTTCGTGACACCACCTGCGGTGTTCGGCAAGGGAGGTGTTAAGCCGACGCTGCATGCAGATCCTCTGGGACTGATGGTATAGTGTAGCAAAGATATAAAAGCTCCCCACAGTTGAAGCTGTAGTCCCAGGGCAGTGTAGATGTGGAGGTCAAGGGGAGATGTAGGTCAGTCGGTGTTGGGCACCAAGATGTAGCAGTGTCGGGTGTGTTGGCGCCGGAATAAGTGGAGGACACCAGGGCATGTAGTTCCAAAGCTTTACTTACAGTCTGTTGTGCAAAGAGGTGCCTGCCTCCGTGCCGTGTCCTCCAGGTCAGGGACTCAGTCAACCTCCAGGCCAGGTGGAATACTGCTTTCCAACACTCCGCCAACATGTGCCTTTCTGAACGTCTCCTCTTATAACGCCTATAAATGAAGTACTCCCAGTACTGAGTTACACTGGAGTTCCTCCTGTCCGATGTTATTATGAACTTTCCTTGTACGGCAGACAGCTGTAGCCTGCTTCGGGAACTTCTTGCTTCCTAGTCCCGGCTCACTATCCATGTTGCTGTTGTGCCCCCAAGTCTGATGTGGGAATAAAGTATTGCTTAGGCTACTTTCACACATCCATTTTTTTAAATCCGGCACGATGCGCCAAAAATTGTGAAAACCGGATCCGGAATTGGATCCGGTTTTTTCACATAGAATGTAATGATCGCCGCATCGTGCCGGATAGACATGCGGCGTCCTCCGGGTTTTGCCGGATACGGCAAACATGCGCCGTAAGGCTGCGACTTTTTTTGCAGCGCCGGACCGGCTTTTTCAACAGCGCATGCCCGGGCACTGTGAGTTTTAACCCCACAAGTGCCCGGCACGCATCTCTCTCTCTCCCCCTCCCCTTCTCTCTCTCCATACGCTCCATACCTCTCTTTGGCTGCTCTCTCGTCCCCCGCTCTCTCTTTGGCTGCTCTCTCGTCCCCCGCTGTCTTTCTGGCTGCTCTCTCGACTTTTGTGTTTGGACTTTTATGTGGCGAGGTTGGTTTATGTGTGGTGAAATGTGTGCTGAGGGTGGTATATGTGTTGAAGCACGTGGTAGTGTGTGGCGCATTTTGTGTGTGTGTTCATATCCCGGTGTGTGGTGAGTATCCCATGTCAGGGCCCCTCCTTAGCAACTGTACGGTATATACTGTTTGGCGCCATCGCTTTCATTCTTTAAGTCCCCCTTGTTCACATCTGGCAGCTGTCAATTTGCCTCCAACACTTTTCCTTTCACTATTTCCCCATTATGTAGATAGGGGCAAAATTGTTTGGTGAATTGGAATGTGCGGAGTTAAAATTTTGCCTCACAACATAGCCTATGACACTCTCTGTGCCCAGGCGTGTGACTGTGCTAAATTTTATGGCTGTAGCTACGACGGTGCAGATGCCAATACATACATACACTTTTTCCCCATTTTGTAGATAGGGGTAAAATTGTTTGGTGAATTGGAACACGTGGGGTTAAAATTGAGAAAGTTTAGCGCATAAACTTGGCCATTTTATGCACTAAACTTTATCAATTTTTCATATTTCTAATGCAGTAATGCAATTCATTATTCATTTTTCATGTTTGCATGGTTTGGCGCTACAGTGTGCTTCCTTTTTTGCTTGAATGTGCCAAATTTTATGGCTGTAGCTGCGACGGTGCGGATGCCAATCCCGGACATACATACATACAGTACATACACTCCCACATTGAGCTTTATATATTAGATAGTACGGTGTTGTGCACATGACTGTATTATGGCTCCATACAAGCAAAGCGTTGTATAATCATAGCCAAACTAGAGCCAATTCTGCACCTCTAGGTCTCATATGGAGGATTTTTTCATGGCATCCATATTTTTTTTGGATTCCATTTATAGAGCACCATATGGCGGCACAATGGCTAAGCAAGACGCACCCAAAGGGACTACTGTCTATGTCTTGAGGCTTTACTCTCACACTTGACAATATGGATCAGGCATGTGTTGTCGAATGCAGTATTTCCCCCCCCCACATTTCTCCCCATATTGTAACCCTTTTGCTCAGCGTTGTCCATTTTTTATCTAGTAGTTTTGTTTTTGGTTAAAGCATTAACCAATTTTGCAGAAAAGCAAATGAAAAAAAAACAAAAAAAAATGCATGCTTAAACTAATTAATCTTTTTTTTGTTTTTTTCTTAAATAAACGTCTATGTGGTAAAAATGGTACCAATACCGAGCTGTTGCCACATGCTGGGCATTTTAGAAAAAAATTAAAATAAAGAAAAAGTAAAATATATATTTACAGGTCACTTTTTCTTCTCTTTTTGCAAGTGACATGTAAATTAAATCATGAACATCTACTGCCAAATTTAAAAAAAATGAAAACGAATCTAAAATAAGCAAATGTGATTGAGCCCTTGGCATAAAAGACTGCGGACTACTAGCCAAAAAATCGGACCAGATTAAGCTTTTTAGTGCAACTATATTGTATGTGTGACAGGACTGGACTGGATTTTTTGTTTTGCTTGCATAGTGTGCCTATGTCAGGCATATTCACTTTTATGGTTCATACACACCGCTATAATTATTTCAGCATCATTATGTTTTATCCCCTCACTTTCAACACTTGTTATCACTTAAAATAGTGATTATTATTCTTCATAATTATTTTATTTTCATGTACTCACATGAGCGCATGCCCAGTTCTGTCCTCCCTAGGAGCCTTCTGACGTGCTCAGTCTGGTATGTGGCTGTCTCTGGCTGCTTCGCAGCTCGAGCCACTTTCATGCTGATGATGAGCGCTGATGATAGACTCCCTGTTTATAGTGGGGACTCAACAGCGCATGCGCTGTAATGCTGTGGACGTTTAGAACTGGATACTATTGACGTCACCGTGGATGCTACAGCGCAGGTCCTAAATTTTACAAGCTTTATTAGGGAAAGCGGTTCATTGGCTGACCGCACTATATAAACTAGATCCGGGGCACATGTAAACCACGCCTCCTGAGGAAGCTGCGGCGTAACGCGCGTGGGGCGGCAGGTCTAACAGCGACATACACAGCACATGTAAGTGTTACTTTCTAATGCAGCCCTTGTATCCCACTCTGGAATTTGTATAGACAGTCTTTACTCTGTGTACACTTAACGCCTACCAGGCTTATTGATACAAGGCACTTATGCACTTTATATTCAGCATTTTACTCTGGGCACTTATTGTATGCAAAACCTTATCTGGGCATACATATTATGTAAATGGGGAGTTTTCTGTTTATCATGCATTTTATTTGTGAAAGGAAAGCAAAGAAACTACATGTTTTATACAGATAAAAACTTTATTAACTGTCAAGGTGCTGGTCTAATTATATTGTGTTTATGTCTGCTGTAACTTGCACTTAGCATTTATGCTCTGTTAATTATTCTAAATAAATTATTTAGCTTGAAAAACTCCAATTTTGATCTCTTGTGATGCTTAATAGCTCATTTATGAGATTTTTTTGCTATTGTATTTTCAGTGAGTTGAGCTTTTGAAGATTTTTTCCAGTATTTGGGATATATTTGTACTTAACTACAGACCATAGCAGAAATGCTGGATGACTCCGAGAACAGGGGACGCAGGAATAATATAAGAATACGGGGGTTACCTGAATCTATACCTCCCCAGGAGCTGAATACCACTCTGAGAGGCATTTTCAACACGGTATTAGATAGGCCTCAAGACACCCCATTGGAAATAGACAGTGCACATAGGGCTCTAGGCCCACGTCCCGGAGAACAAGACCCACCGAGAGATGTGATATGCCGGGTGCACAAGTACCAACTTAAAGATGCGGTCATGGGAGCAGCCAGAAGAGCAAAGCCCATACACCATTTGGATTCTCGCATACAGCTTTTTCCAGATCTGTCCAGATGGACCTTACAGAGACGTAGAGCTCTTCGCCCCCTTTTGAATGAACTGCGGCAGCGTGACCTTCTTTATACCTGGGGATTTCCATTTTGTCTTCGAGTTCAGAAGAGAGGCAGAGTGCATCGATTGAGTCACCCTAGTGGTATCCCAGCTTTTTCAGCTGCCCTCGACATACCTGAGGTGGACATTCCTGATTGGCCATCCTTACCATCATTTTATCGAATGGAGGACCCCCGCAGAGGCCTGGATCCTCAACAACAGCGCCGTCACGGAAGATGGCCTAATGGACAGGGACGCATACACTCGGAAGAAGGAGAAGCTAACTGATTATCCTGTATTTTTCGGGCCTTTTTCTCCCTTTCCCCTTTTTTTGAAGAGGATAAATCTTAGGGGTTACTTCTATAAGTAATACCAAATTAATGTTCATGTATGTTCATGCTATTAACCGACTCTCCTCTTCTATTTTTTCCTTCCCCCCCCTTTTTTTTCCTTTCTACCTCCCCTCCCTTCCCTTGTTTCCCCCTCATATTCTTAAATAGCTCATATTTCTTAAATTAGCAATGTCCTTTGTCCTTCATTGGATTATTAGTCTAGGATGTCCTGTTTTTGAAAAAAGAAGTGGATTCTAAAACTTACACTAGTTCAGAGTTACAGGATGGGGCATCTTTATATACTGTTCATCTCAACGATATTGAAGCTAATCACGAGTCGTTACGAGTATCATACGTGCTATAGTTATGATAGGATGCATATGGTCTTTACCCATTACATTTTTGATTTTCAAGGAACATGACTGTTATATCATTACGGGGTCGGGTATCGAGGGAGGTGGTATCTCCGACTCCTCTTTTGTCGTACACGTGCCCCCTGGAGACGCTGCTTTGCCATTGAGGCACGCAGCCATTAACGTTTTCCTCCACTTGGTTAAATTTTCTATTGGAGTGTGACTATCCGCACTCGTATTGTTAATTTCTTCTATTCTTTGTCCTGTGTTAACTTTATTTACTTTTCCTTTTGCTGCATCCACCCCCCTCTTCCTAGCCTTTCTCTCCCTTCTCAGTAGCGGGCATTGGACCCCGAAGCCGACTCATCCCTGCAGGTGAAATTTACATCCTTGACCCCGGACTACATCCACAATGCCGGGTAAGACTGCCACGCAGAAGATCATATTGGGCTCCTTAAATACTAGAGGCTTTAACATTCCGCAGAAACAGTCACATATCTTATATGGCATGCATAAGAAAAGAGTAAATGTGTTGCTTTTACAAGAGACACATTTTAAAACTGGGCATGTTCCTAATATACACGATCGTTATTACACAACCTGGTTTCATAGTACCAACCTGAGCTCCCGATCCCGAGGTGTATCTATAGCGCTCCATAAAACGGAGGGCAGATACGTAATTTTGAAAATTCAGATTTTTTCAACAATATACACTATAGCAGGATGGTACGCCCCCAGCCGAGACCAAATACGGACAGCTAGATCCTTCTTGAAGACAATGGCTGACTTTGCAGAAGGGGTTGTTATACTAGGGGGTGACTTTAATTTGACTCTTAACCCGACGTTGGACTCCACAACCGCAAAATCTTATCTATCTCTTCGTCAACTGTCCTCTTTGAAAAAAGACCTACACAATGTCTGGAGACTACTTAACCCTAACGGGAAAGATTATACGTTCTTCTCCACGCCACATAACTCCTATGGCAGAATAGATTTCTTCCTCCTCAGTCATTGCGCACTGGCCTGGGATCCGAAACCATCCATCTGCAGTTTTTTTATGGTCGGATCATGCTCCAGTCTTTCTAGACATTAGTCCTCCCGATTCAGGGGTACGACAGTGGACGTGGAGATTGAACGATAACCTTTTAAAGGACGCTACTTGCGTGGCTGATATTAAGACTACCATAGCAGAATTCCTACAAGACCATGCACACGACACTACTGCTATGCCTATCAAATGGGAAGCCCTCAAATGCGTAATCAGAGGGGTATTTATCAAACATGGATCTCGCTTAAAACAAATAAAAAGTAGGGAAATTATAGACCTGACGGAAAAAATTTTGATGTTGGAGACGAAACATAAGATGACTAAGGAGGCGGAGACAATGACTGACCTGATTAAATGCAGAGACGATTTGAAGTCACTACTAAATGAGAAATACCGACACCATAGAAATCGTTTTAAGAGTATATTATACGGTCAGGACAATAAATGTGGGCGTTTGTTAGCTAGATTTCTACACCCACGCAATCAAACCACATACATTCCATCTCTCCAACGACATAGAGGTCAGACGACATCGAACCCGACAGAAATTTTGGATATAATGCGGCGGTATTACCATACATTGTATAATATTAATGGAGATTACCCCCCTCAATCGCCTTTGGACCCCCAATCACATATAGAGTCTTATATACGGGACACGGCCCTTCCGACATTGGCCACAGACCTGACAATGCCATTAGACACTGATTTTACGCCAGAGGAGATTGACGACGTCATTCGAAATACCCCAACTGGTAAAAGTCCAGGACCGGACGGTTTTTCCCCTCATTTTTATAAGATGTTTCGTGAACAACTTAACCCCATCATGACGTCGGTGTTCAATACCATTGCAATCGACACCCCGTTTGTCCCACAATCCTTAGAGGCTTTTATCACAGTCATACCGAAACCAAGGGAAAGATCCTAAAGTAGTAACTAATTACCGCCCAATATCTCTCATCAATATCGATGTAAAATTATAGGCTAAAATCTTGGCAAATCGACTGGCTCCTCTTTTACCTTTAGTAGTACATTCGGACCAGGTGGGATTTGTGCGATGGAGAGAAGCGAGAGATGGCATAGGTAAAACTCTCATATTGACTGCACATGCTAAATTAAAAGCCACTGGCTTTGTTATCGATTGACGCGGAGAAGGCCTTTGACCGTGTACACTGGGGCTTTATGTTCTCGGCCCTAAAACAGCTGGGCCTGGGAAATCGTTTCCTACACAGAATCGCAGCCCTATACTCTGACCCTTCAGCGAGGGTTAGGGTTAACGGGGCTTTATCAGACCCTATTTCCATTGGGAACGGAACCCGACAAGGTTGCCCCCTGTCGCCCCTCTTATACGCGATAGTTATGGAACATTTGGCGGTGGCGATTAGGAAGAACTCCAGTGTGCACGGTCTCTGGGTGGACCGCGTTCATTATAAGGCCCCTCTTTATGCAGATCATAGAATCATAGAATCATAGAATCGTAGAGTTGGAAGGGACCTCCTGGGCCATCTGGTCCAACCCCATGCTCAAAGCAGGATTCGCTAAATCATCCCAGTCAGATGTCTGTCCAGCCTCTGTTTGAAGACTTCCATTGAAGGAGAACTCACCACTTCTCGTGGCAGCCTGTTCCACTCATTGATCACTCTAACTGTCAAAAAGTTTTTTCTAATATCTAATCTGTGTCTCCTCCCATTCAGTTTCATCCCATTGCTTCTAGTCTTTCCTTGTGCAAATGAGAATAAAGTTGATCCTTCTACAATGTGACAGCCCTTTAGATATTTGTAGACAGCTATTAAGTCTCCTCTCAGTCTTCTCTTTTGCAAACTAAACATTCCCAAATCCTGCAACCTTTCCTCATAAGACAGGGTTTGCAGACCGGTCACCATTCTGGTCGCTCTTTTCTGAACTTGCTCCAGTTTGTTGATGTCTTTTTTAAAATGTGGTGCCCAAAACTGGACACAATATTCCAGATGAGGTCTGACCAAAGAGGAGTAGAGGGAAATAATGACTTCACGTGATCTAGACTGTATGCTTCTGTTAATACATCCTAGAATTGCATTTGCCTTTTTTGCTGCTGCATCACACTATTGACTCATATTCAGTCTGTGATCTATTAGTATACCCAAGTCTTTTTCACATGTGCTGTCACTTAGCCCTATTCCTCCCATTCTATATATGCTTTTTCCATTTTTATTGCCCAGATGTAGTACTTTGCATTTCTCCCTGTTAAAAACCATTCTGTTAGTTGCTGCCCACTTCTCCAGTTTATTTAAATCTTTTTGAATCCTCTCTCTCTCTTCTCTAGTATTAGCTATCCCTCCTAGCTTTGTGTCATCAGCAAATTTAATCAGTTTACCCTCAATTCCTTCATCTAAATCATTGATAAAGATGTTGAACAATACAGGGCCCAGGACAGAGCCCTGTGGTACCCCACTTGAGACATTCTTCCAACTGGATGTGCAGCCATTTACGACCACTCTTTGGGTCCGATCACTAAGCCAGTTATGAATCCACCTAACAGTTTCCTTGTCCATTCCATGCTTAATCATTTTTTCAATAAGGATTGTATGAGAGACTTTGTCAAATGCTTTGCTGAAGTCAAGATATACTATATCTACAGCATTTCCTTGATCCAACCAATCAGTGATACCGTCATAGAAGGAAATTAAGTTAGTCTGACATGACTTATTAGTTACAAACCCATGCTGACTCTGTTTAATCACTTCATTCTTATCCAGGTATTGACATACATGATGATCTCTTACTGTATATATCCCAACCACACATCACTCTCCCATCACTAATGGAGGAGTTTCGAAAATATGGAGCAGTCAGTAACTTTAAAATCAATTTTCAGAAAACTGAAGCCCTCAACATTTCCTTAGGACAGGCAGAACTTACAAGCATAATGGGAAACTTCTCCTTTCGATGGAAAACTGGGGCCATTCAATATTTGGGTGTTCAAATTCCTACTGACATGACTGACCTATACAAATTAAACTACGTGCCCCTCTTAGAATCGAGTCTGAAACGTCTGAGGGAATACGGACGGAAATCTATGTCATGGTTTGGTAGGATGAATTCATTTAAGATGGACATTCTTCCCAGGTTTTTATACCTGTTCCAGGCGGTTCCAGTTGTACCGCCGAAGACAATCTTCCAGACTATCAGATCTGCGATAATCCACTTTATCTGGCAGGCTTCTAGACCCCATTTAAAATATTCTATCTTAACTGCTCCAAAATCCAGAGGTGGTGCGGGTCTCCCTGACCTGGAACTTTACCATAGGGCCTCCTTACTTGCACGTTTATTTGACTGGCAATTCAACTACCGCTCTAAACAATGGATTCAATTGGAGCAAACATCTTTTAGTATCCCATTACGCCATCTTCCATGGATCCAACATTATGATTTGGGTGCAAACGAATCTGAGGAATCCACTGGCTTCTTGACTCGAGAAGTCCTACAGATATGGAATCGTTTTAAAAATAAAAAGAAATGTATTAGCACCCTAAATCCACTGACACCAATATTTGGTAATCCGGATTTTCCCTCAGGATGTCACAGAGACCAATTTCTGGGTTGGCATAGTAGTTCTGACTTAAGACTAGGACGGGTTCTAGTGGGGGGGGGAGTGTTCCATCCTGGGATGCCTTACGAGAGAAGTTTCCCGATGGGGATCTCTCCGGAATTCCACAGAGACTCGGACAGGGCTCTGAGCTATATACGAGCGTGGGAGGATGAGATAGGATGTAAATTTTCAGGTGAAGACCTTGACAAAGCATACCTCTTCACGCACAAAATGTCTCTGGCTGGGGGCGCACAAGAGAAAAACTTTAAGATACTGACCAGGTGGTATCTGTCCCCCGTCAGACTAAAATCTATTTTCCCGTCAGTAGACGATGTCTGCTGGCGTTGTGGGACCGAAAGGGGTACACTGCTCCATATTTGGTGGCAGTGCCCTGCTGTACGATCCTTCTGGGAAAAGGTGTTTCGGGCTTATCAAAAGATTACCGGGAAATATGTTCCCCCCATCCCCACAGATTGCCATCCTATCGATTCTTCCAGGTTCTATATCCACTCAGAAGAAGAGCCTTCTTAGGTTTTGCATTACCGCGGCGCGGATGGTAATCCCACGCCACTGGCACACGACAACACCACCAACTATGGTAGAATGGTTGGCGGAATTTGCAGACATTTTCCGTATGGAGGAATTATTGGCTGAAATGGAAGGTGATAACACTCGGTTGGTCCAAGCGTGGCAGCCTTGGATCTTATTCAAGGAAACTTCTGAACTCCCTCGATTACTCGAGGAAGCTCCTTAATGGTCGGTTCGGAAATCCGAGGCCCGCTTTTCCTCACCCCCTCCCCCTCTCTCTTTCTTTCCTCTTTCCCCACTTCCTCTCCTGTGAGTTTTCTTTTCCCCTTCTTAATTTCTTTCTCTCTTTGTCTTAGAAGTGCACTCCCATTGGTTACAAGTAAAGATGCCGTTATGTATGCTCGCAATTATTATCTCCTTATATTTGATTAGGGATGCTGATAATGTACTGGAGGACACACAGAGCATAATGACGCTTTTTACATTTTGTTTTATTATATACGAGTAGCTATGGTATGAAGAATGTTCATACAGTTGAGTTTATTAAGATATGAAGACAAATTCTTGTTTATTCTCTTACATAAGATAATTTTGAGGAATATGCGCCAACCTCCGCTCGTTCGAGGCATACGAATATATGAGCCGGAAGACATCTTACCTTTACAGGGGACTGATTATACTGTAACCTAGTGCGGTTTGGTGTACAATTCTTGTTGCTGTCTTATATGTTATGTTATGTCTAATTGTTTTCAATAAAACAGATTCAACATAAATCTGGTATCGCTGTAATTGCACCGACCCAAAGAATAAAGTTGGGCTCTCGCTCATGAGCCATCACCTCAGGATGCATTTCTTTGCTAGATCATGCAATACCGACTTCCTCCCCCCTCCCATTTACATGTCCAAGTCATAATGGAAAATCCAAAGCATCGGTGTTGTGAATTCACTTTCAGGCCTACCTCTGGTTGCTGGTGAAGGTAGTGGAGATGGTTGTATTGACAGAGGGGTCGCGAGTTCTCTTTCCGGGCTCCCTCTTGTGGTTACAGGAGGTAATGGAGCTGATCTAATTAACAGAGGCCTGCCACCTGATAATGAGGAAGACGATTGGACATTGGGTGTTTCTGACTGGATTTAAGACGGCCGACTCCCTCTATCCCGGCTGGGGCTGTGCTGAATTTCCATCTATGTTACTGTTTGTGCCAGTTTGTTTTAGTCCCTTATTAGATTGGCCTCTCTTTGCTCTGTTTTCAGAATATAACAGAGTGCTGATATAGTGGGCGAAGTCTAGTGACTTCAGTAATTTTTCTATCAGACGTGTTGGGCATTTTTTTGCAGAGTTTTTTGCGTGATTGCAGACAGCGTCTTTCCTTTCCTGTCTAGTTAGTTTGGGCCCCATTGTTTGCTCAGCCTATTTTCCTATCTGCGTTTGTGTTTTCATCTTGTCTCACCGACAACATGTTTGGGGGCTATCTATTCCTTTGGGGTCTGCTCTGGGGCAGTTTAGATTTCACCTTTCTTGCTTTAGGCTTATTTAGTTCTCCGGCTGTGTCGAGGCATCTAGAATCATAATAGGTACGCTCCACGGCTACTGCTAGTTGTGTGGATAGGATTAGGGGTCTGCAATCCGCTTAGTTACCAACCTCTCTGGTTTTCTATGGCTTAGCTTGGTCTTGCTTTCCTCCTCGGTGACCCAATCATAACAGAATCACCAGCCTAAACCGCAGATTCTAGGGTACTAAAAAGCAGGAGAGAATTGTAAAAAAAAGTGTCAGAAATTGTTTTTTTAATATATATTTTTTCCACTTTTTCTCTTGGGCCATAGGATTTTTTCTTTGATGGAGATTAAGCATTTGTCTGATCGTGTTGAGCAGCTCGCTGCTGAAGTGCGGGGAATTTCCGCCTATCTCGCTCAATCACCTGCTGTTGAACCAAAGATCCCTACTCCGGATGTGTTTTCTGGGGATCGGTCTAAATTTTTGAATTTTAAGAATAATTGTAAACTATTTCTTGCCTTGAAGCCTAACTCATCGGGGAGCTCTGTGCAGCAGGTTATAATTGTCATCTCCTTGCTGCGCGGCGATCCCCAGGATTGGGCTTTTCTCTGACAACTGGAAATCCTATTCTGACTAATGTGGATGCATTTTTTCAAGCCTTGGGGTTGTTGTATGATGAACCTAATGCTATTGATCAAGCTGAGAAAACCCTATTGGCATTGAACCAGGGTCAGGATTCTGCAGAGCTATACTGTCACAAATTCCGAAAGTGGGCGGCCCTTACTATATGGAATGACGGTGCCTTAGCAGCTCTCTTTCGGAAGGGTTTATCAGAAACCGTAAAAGATGTTATGGTGGGATTTCCTGTTCCCTCTGGTCTTGATGATTCTCCAGTATGTCATTAGCCATTCAAATTGATCGGCGTCTACATGAACGTAAAACTACACGAGAGGCGTTGCCGCCTTTTGAACAAACGTCTGTGATAGGGTTTTGTCTAGGGCGCAATGTCAGGAGTTTAGAAGGCGTAATAAGCTGTGTTTTTTCTGTGGAGACGCCTCTCACACTATTTCTGTCTGCCCTAAACTAAAGAAACGTTTTGCGCACACATTTGCTGTGGGCAGTGTACAACCTAAGTTCCTTTTGGCAATTACTCTGATCTGCTCCTTATCTACATTTTCCTCTAAGGCTTTTGTGGATTCAGGAGCAGCTTTTAATCTGATGGATTTGGACTTTGCTAAACGTTGTGGTTTTCCCATGATACCCCTGCGGACTCCTATCCCTTTGAGGGTATTGATGCTACTCCTTTGGCGGAGAATAAACCCCAGTTTTGGACCCAGGTGATAATGCGGTTGCCCCAGACCAACAAGAAAATTGTAAATTTTTGGTGCTGCACAATTTGCATGATACTATTGTTCTGGGTTTTCCCTGGCTGCAACTCATAATCCTGTTTTGGATTGGAAATCTGTGTCTGTGGTGAGTTGGGGTTGTCAGTGTGGTCTTAGTGACACTCCTGTTTTCTCCACTTCTCCCCAGTCTCATAATATTCCTGATTATTTGGCTGATTTTTCTAATGTATTCAGTGAGAGTAAGTCTGCATCTTTGCCTCCTCATAGAAGTTCTGACTGTGCAATTGAGTTGATGTCAGGGTGTAAATTTCCCAAGGGTCGGCTTTTCAACTTATCGGTACCTGAACATGATGCTATGCGATCTTATATCAAGGAGTCGTTGGAGAAGGGTCATATTAGACCATCCTCTTCACCCTTAGGTGCTGGGGTTTTTTGTGACCAAGAAAGATGGTTCATTAAGGCCTTGTATTAACTGTCGTTCCCTTAACAAAATCACTGTTAAATATCAGTACCCGTTACCCCTGATTTCTGATTTATTTTCCAGAGTTAAAAGTGCCTGCTGGTTTACCAAGCTTGACCTCAGGGGGCGTATAATCTTATTCGCATCAAGCACGGGGATGAATGAAAGACGGCGTTTAATACGGAGGGACATTTTGAGTACTTGGTAATGCCTTTTGGGCTCACTAATGCCCCTTCTGTCTTCCAATCTTTTATGAACGATATTTTCCGGGACTTTGTGGATACGTTTTTGATCATTTATCTCGATGATATTTTGATCTTTTCCAGTGATTGGGATTCTCATGTGGAACATGTCCGGACTGTGTTCCGGATTTTGAGGGAAAATTACCTGTATGTTAAGGGATCGAAATGCCTCTTTGGTGTACAGAGGATTTCATTTTTGGGATTTATTTTGTCTCCGTCGGCTATTGAAATGGACCCGGCCAAGGTACAGGCCATTTATGATTGGGTTCAGCCCACTTCTTTGAAGGCTCTCCAGAAGTTTTTGGGTTTTGTTAATTTCTATAGTAAATTTATAGGTAATTTTTCTGGTATTGTCAAACCACTGACTGATCTGACCAAAAAGGGTGTTGATGTGGTGAATTGGTCTCCAGAGGCAGTCTCGGCATTTCAGGAGCTTAAGCGGAGATTCACTTCTGCTCCGGTTTTACGGCAACCTGATGTCTCACTTCCATTTCAGGTAGATGCTTCTGAGATTGGTGCAGGAGCTGTTTTGTCCCAAAAAGATCCGGTGACTTCTAAAATGAATCCCTGTGCCTTCTTTCCTAGAAAATTCTCCCCATCTGAACGTAATTATGATGTGGGGAATCGGGAATTGTTGGCCATGAAATGGGCATTTGAAGAGTGGAGACATTGGTTGGAGGGAGCTAGACATCAAGTTGTGGTCCTCACCGACCAAAAGAATTTGATTTATCTTGAATCAGCCAAACGCTTGAATCCTAGACAGGCTAGGAGGGCCTTGTTTTTCACGCGTTTTAATTTTGTGGTCTCTTTTCTTCCGGGCACTAAGAATGTTAAGGCGGATGCCCTTTCTAGGAGATTCTATGCGGATTCTCTTATTCTGACCGAGCCTACTGCCATTCTAGGTGAGGGGGTAGTTCTTTCCGCCATCTCGCCCGATTTAACATGTGCCTTGGAGGAATTTCAGGAGGATAAACCTGAGCATTGCCCTATGGGAAAATTGTATGTTCATGACTAGTGGAGGAAGAGAGTAATGTCTGAAATTCATTGCTCCGTGTTGGCTGGTCATCCAGGTATTTTTGGTACCAGAGATTTGGTGAGTCGGTCTTTTTGGTCGCCTGCCTTATCTCGTGATGTCAGGAATTTTGTGCAGTCCTGTGGGGCTTGTTCTCGGTCTAAACCCTGTTCTCGTTCTAGTGGGTTGTTGATGCCCCTGCCGGTGCCCAAGATGCCATGGACCCATATCTCAATGGATTTTATTTCTGATCTTCCTGTCTCTCAGAGAATGACTTATCTGGGTGATTTGTGATAGATTTTCTAAGATGATCCATCTTGTACCACTCCCAAAGTTGTCATCTTCTTCAGAGTTGGTGCCCTTGTTTTTACAACAGGTGGTTCGGTTGCATGGGATTCCTGAGAACATTGTGTCGGACAGAGGAGTCCAGTTTGTTTCCAGATTTTGGAGAACTTTTTGTTCCAATCTGGGAGTTCAGTTATCTTTCTCCTCTGCGTTTCATCCTCAGACCAATGGGCAGACAGAGAACAAACCAGACTTTGGAGTCCTATTTGAGATGTTTTATATCTGCTGACCAGGATGACTGGGTCTCATTTTTGCCCTTGGCCGAATTTACTCTAAACAATAGAGCTAGTTCTGCCACTTTGATGTCGCCCTTTTTCTGTAACTTTGGGTTTCATCCTCGATTATCTTCAGGGCAAGTGGAATCTTCGACCTGCCCAAGTCTGGACACTGTGGTAGAGAGAATGCAGCAGATTTGGGACCAAGTGGTGGATATGTTGTCCCTCTCTCAGGAAAAAGCCCAACGGTTTTCCAACCGGCATAGGACCATTGGTCCCCGGTTTAAAGTGGGTGATATGGTTTGGTTGTCGTCAAAGAATATTCCCATTAAGGTTGCGTCTCCAAAGTTCAAGCCAAGATTCATTGGACCTTATAAGATTTTGGAGATTCTTAATCCTGTTTCTTTTCGATTGGCTCTTCCAGTTACGTTTAAGATCCATAACGTGTTTCATAAATCTCTGTTGAAGAGGTTTGTGGAGCCAGTAGTTCCTATGGCAGCACCTCCTGACCCTGTATTGGTTAAAGGCAATGTGGAATATGAGGTAGAGAAAATATTGGATTCTCATTTGGCTAGACGGAGACTCCAGTACTTGGTCAAATGGAAGGGTTATGGCCAGGAGGATAATTCTTGGGTCTCTGCTTCTGACATTCATGCCGATAGATTGGTTTGTGCTTTTCACCGGGCCCATCCTGATCGGCCTGGTGGCGTGGATGAGGGTTTGGTGACCCCTCCTCAAGGGGGGGTACTGTTGTGAATTCACTTTCTGGCCTACCTCTGGTTGCTGGTGAAGGTAGTGGAGATGGTTGTTTTGACAGAGGGGTCACGAGTTCTCTTTCCGGGCTCCCGCTGGTGGTTACAGGAGGTAATGGAGCTGATCTAATTAACAGAGGCCTGCCACCTGATAATGAGGACGATTGGACATTGGGAGTTTCTGACTGGATTTAAGACAGCCGACTCCCTCTATCTAAATTTTTTCCTGCCTCATGAGGTCTTAGTTTCCAGCTCAGTCCCTGCTTGTTCAAGCTAAGTGTTCTTTTGCTAATGTTCACATTTGATTTGGTTTTGTCTATTTCAGTTTTTTGTGGTCAGCCAGCCCCGGCTGGGGCTGTGCTGAATTTCCATCTATGTTACTGTTTGTGCCAGTTTGTTTTTGTCCCTTATTAGATTGGCCTCTCTTTGTTCTGTTTTCAGAATATACCAGAGTGCTGATATAGTGGGCAAAGTCTAGTGACTTCAGTATTTTTTCTATCATACGTGTTGGGCATTTTTTTGCAGGGTTTTTTGAGTGATTGCAGACAGCGTCTTTCCTTTCCTGTCCTGTGTAGTTAGTTTGGGCCCCATCGTTTGCTCAGCCTATTTTCCTATCTGCGTTTGTGTTTTCATCTTGTCTCACTGACAATATATGTTTGGGGGCTATCTATTCCTTTGGGGTCTGCTCTGGGGCAGTTTAGATTTCCCCTTTCTTGCTTAAGGCTTATTTAGTTCTCCGGCTGTGTTGAGGCGTCTAGAATCATCGTAGGTACGCTCCACGGCTACTGCTAGTTGTGTGGATAGGATTAGGGGTCTGCAATCCGCTTAGTTACCAACCTCTCTGGTTTTCTGTGGCTTAGCTTGGTCTTTGCTTTCCTCCTCGGTGACCCAATCATAATATATTGGATTGAGATCCCAGTCTTTCCCCCCATCCCCTTGCTAAACTCCGGAACTGATGAACAGAACTTTTGTATCACTATACATCCCCACAAACCGTGATACATATCCGTGCGTTCTGACCCGCATCTGAATAACATCTGATTGCATTGGGATACTAAAACCATATATGGCCCCATGAATAATTCTGAACAAGGTGTCACCCCAATTTTCATTAGGCTCGTTTCACATTAGCGTTTTTTGCGCAACACATCGTGTGCGTCCATGTGTATGCGTACCTATGTTTAATATGGCGTGCGCATGGTCTTGCGTTTGCACGCGTTTGTATGCGTTTTCATGCACATGCATTTTTCAAGGTGTTTGCCTAGGTGCGCCAGACGCAACCTGTTGCATTTTTGGGTCCGCCGAAAGGCATCAAAAAAATGCATGCGCATGCTTGCGCGCAGAATGCGACAAAATAATGCATTACAGTCTATGGGACCACAGGCGTGCGCATGGGTATGCGTTCGTCTGCATTTTCGCGCGCATGCATTTTTGGCATAAAAATGTGTAGATACTGGTTTTTACCCCTAGAGAACGAAAGCACATAAAAATGCAAATGCATGCATAAACGCATGATGCGTTTTTTGCATGAGTTTCTATTGTGCACGATGCACTGCGGAAAAAAACGCTAATGTGAAATTAGCCTTAGTGATATTTTTCCTTAATATACACAACCCCTGAGTAATCTTGTCCATGTCTCCCAACTGCTTTATCCACGCATTTGCGCAAGTCTGTTTCCCCGAGTTAACCAATCCCTCAGGACCCCGTATATTCTTGATAACTGGGGAGATCACACTCAATTAGGATATCAAATTCGTTTTTAAGTAATTCTTTAGAAACATCACGCAGATCACGCAAAACAAAGTGATGTATTTGTGAATATTGCATACCATGATACTTGTTAAGTGCAAACTTCTCAGTCACCTCTGCTTCAGTCATCCATCTCCTTTCATCTACATGCATCAAATCTTTCATTCTCAGTTCACCCTTCTCTCGCCATTCTTTAAATAATCTGTTCTCCCTTCCTAATTGAAAATTTGGATGGGCCCATGGATTGAGATATTTGGATAACTTCCACGGTATTCCCAATTTTTTTCTTACCACCTTCCAGGATACTATTATGTCCCTACATATCATCGAGGTCCTCACTGTCGAACCAAGACAGGACGGGGGGGAGTGTAGAACTGAGGCCAAGTCCCAAGGCTTACAAAACTCATTCTCCAAATACACATCCGAATGATGACTCGTTCTGTGCAACCAATCAATCACGTGCCTAGCCAAACATGCCAGATTATACCCCCTAATATTGGGGATTTCAATCCCTCCTTCCTCCACAGGGGACATAAAAGAGTACTCAAACCTATTCTAGGCCTCTTCCCTCTCCAAAGAAACCTTGTGAACGCTCCATTCAATCTAGATATATCTCCTCGTTTAAGTAACAGGGGAATCGTCTGAAGAGGGTACAGCAGTCTCAGAAAGCTCATCATTTTAATCAGGTGTCCTCTGGCCAAAAGTGACAAAGGCAGACCCCTCCAACCTCTCAGCTGTGCTTATATTTTCAAAAACAACGGATAATTTAGGGCATAGACTGAATCCGCCGTGCGTCCCAAGTGAACACCCAGGTATTTGACCGAGGATTTTGCTACCCTGATCCCCCCCGTTGTCGGTGAGTTCACTAACGTTTCTTGTCCCATCCCCTCCTCGCAAAAATAATAACTCACATTTGTTTTTGTTAACTTTAAAACCTGAGAATTCCCCAAACTTCTCTATGAGCTTCAACCTTCGCATAAGATCTTTGTATGGATCAAACATATATAACACTATGCAAACAGTAAACAAAGCAGATCGGAACATCTCATTCCCTATTTTCATCCCCTCGTGGCTTTCTCCGCTATTAAGGACCCTCAACAGGGATTCGATGGCCATATTAAACACTAAGGGCGACAATGGGCAGCCCTGGGTGTGTGCCCTTTTATAATGGAAATACAGCTCATAAAAATCCAGGTGTATACACTGGTGGTTCGAGTAGAGTGTCTGTATATATCTTCTCATTCCACCGAATAAACCCATTCAGGTCTTTGGAGATGGACTTGTAGCCTTGAGATTGCTGATGCTTCCTCACAATTTGGTTTCTCAAGTCCTCAGACAGTTCTTTGGTCTTCTTTCTTTTCTCCATGCTCAATGTGGTACACACAAGGACACAGGACAGAGGTTGAGTCAACTTTAATCCATGTCAACTGGCTGCAAGTGTGATTTAGTTATTGCCAACACCTGTTAGGTGCCACAGGTAAGTTACAGGTGCTGTTAATTACACAAATTAGAGAAGCAACACATGATTTTTCAAACAGTGCCAATACTTTTGTCCACTCTGTTTTTTTATGTTTGGTGTGGAATTATATCCAATTTGGCTTTAGGACAATTCTTTTTGTGTTTTTTCATTTAAGACAAATTCAATGAAGATAATAATACCAAAGAATTTGTGTTTGCAATCATTTTCAGGAAGAAACTGAGTATTATCTGAAAGAATTGCAGGGGTGTCAATACTTTTGGCCACAACTGTAAGACCTGATTGGTGTGACATGATAGTTCTAGGCGAAATCGCTACCAGTCGATCTGCCAAAATTTTGGAAATCAGCTTGAAATCCTGGTGGATAAATGAAATTGGCCGGTAATGGGAAGGGTCCCCCAAATTCTTATAACCCTTAGGCAGTAGTTTTATATAAACCGTATTAGCATGGCTGGGTATTTCCCCTCCCCCTATCCAAATGTTAAACATATCAGTTAGCGTCCGTGAGACCTGATCTTTTAAGACTTTACAAAATTCACTATCAAAAATTGATCCAAAAAGGGTATCAACTGTTAAATCATATATATTTTTTGTGAACATGTATTCCCATTAAAATTAGATTTTAATGATAAATTTAAAAACACCTATTCCCGTGAGCAAATGATAAAGAAGACAAATTGTATACAAAAAAGCCCTATTAAAGGCTACAATGGACTATCTGTACCCTTCCTTGCCGTGGAGGTTGGCACCCTAATAGATACGATTGTTTGGCGCCCCCACTCAACATCGACTGACCCTGTCTCCCCTATCTCACCCTAGTAACACAGGTGGGAAAACAATGTCAAATAGAAAAGAAATGAAGGAAGGGAATAAAAAGGAAAACCTTTCTAAAATAGAAAAAATAGCCACAATAAAAAGGTATGCCCAAACCTAGATTATAATAGGGCTGACCACTGACATTTAACCTCACAAACATGGAAATGTCAAAAACAATTAATTATTGCCTACTATAGAACAATGGGCCAAAAAACCACCATACATTGCTCAGAGCATGTTTCACAGAATATACATGCACCAAGGACATAAATAGTCCGACAAATAGAATATAGCAGTATATGGCGGATAGTCGCCTCTGATAATTAGAATAACCACAGGTGGTGCAATAGAATAGACATGATATTAAATTGTCCCATAACAGACACATAGATGAAAACATAAATCAAACACCACCTAGTGGTTTTACTTATCATTTAAAGTCGACCCGACGCGTTTCCCCGGTGTAACGGTTCATCAGGAGGCCGCAGACTTTAGTACCACTGATACTTGATATACTCCATGATGCCCCAGATAACAAGATTTAAAAAGGCATGGCGGCGGTCTCAAGAGATAGGGTTAAATACCCCCGCTATCATGTACCAACAAAGCCAATTGGGTGCACGGTCACACAGGATACAAATCATTCATTTAACCTAGCCAATCGCTACGTGTTTTACATTTCCTCACCCTGCTGCGTTCCAAAACAAAGCCAGCGTGCGTGTCAAGTGAAGTGCGCATGACCGGAAATGATGTACCGGAAATGATGTACTCAGAAAAAAATCAAAGCACGTTACCTCGCAACCAGCAGTAACATCCGGGTGAGTAAAAAGATCAGGAAGTGTCAGCATATATAATAAAATAAATAGAAACGATGTCTAGGTCAAAACGCACTAACGCGCAAGCGCACATAAAAATGGCACATATATCAATTTCAATTTGAACAACTATAATGTATCCATAGCTGAGCTATTAAAATTAAATGTAAGCGTCTCCAACAACAGGGATGTATTAATGCAATAACACTAGGAAAAATGAATTTATAATAATATGCTTAAATCATAAAACATCATATTTATTTATAATAAACAAACTCATAATAGAGTTAGTGCGAAAATTACGCACTACTTACAAAAGGACTAGCTACACATTTTCAAAATAATGAAAAATTTATAAGGGCCAAGCAATCATGACTCTTAGAGGAAACATGTGAATGACAGGCACTCATTCAGACCTTTTGGGGAAAGGGATTGGAGTCTAAATATCCATTCTGCCTCTCTTCTTTGTATAATTTTATCAAGGTCTCCCCCCGGGGTTTGGGTCTGACCAACTCAATCATACAAAAAGTTAAATCCTTCAGGGATCCACCATGAACCTCATTCATATGTCGGGCAATAGATGTATCTCTTTTATTTCTAATGTCATTCAGATGCTCACCTGCTCTTATCCTAAGCTCCCTAATAGTTTTGCCAACATAATCCAGAGGGCAGGTGCATGTTGCTTTATAGACCATACCAGAAGATCTGCAATTACCAAAATCCCTAATATGGTATATCTTCCCATCTACCGAACTACAGAATGTATTAGATTGTAACATAACACCACACCTCGAGCAGTTCCCACATTTGGGGTCAGTTGACGTTGAGTGGGGGCACCAAACAATCGTATCTATTAGGGTGCCAACCTCCACGGCAAGGAAGGGTACAGATAGTCCATTGTAGCCTTTAATACAGACCTCAGTGGAAAAGTTCCAAACTAGATTAAAAGACAGAAAACACGCACAGTTTGTGCGTGATTTTGCTGAATTTAAAGATAAAGCCTACGAATATCAAGTTAAAACTGTTGCGGAGGTATCTTCATCTGATTTGGATACTTCAGACACAGAGCGTTCTGATTATTATAGTCATCGGGGGAGAGGTAAACAAAATCGGGGCAAATGGCGCATGCCAAGAGGTCAGTACAGGCAACGGGGAAATGTGAGGGATTTGAAAAATTCTCCTGGTGCATCACCTGCATCTTCCTCATCAGTACCACAGTCTTTTTTTAGACAGAGGCCCCATAATGGGCTACGATCTGAGGAGAAGACAAGTATAAATCAGAGACAGATTATCAATCTATCATCTTGTGAGCTATCTGGTAATGATTATCTATTGTTGCAGAAGAGTTTCAATTTTGTGCCTACCTTTTCTTTTGATTGTTTTAGGTGGGTAAAGGATTTGAATTTGTTCGGATGTAATTTGAAATGGAAGCTTTTCCTTCAGCAACATAACAGAGATGAATGCAAAAGGTTGGGTATATCTGAGGAGGATTATGATAGTGTCCAAATTTTGACATCTCTTCTAGAAGAAAACAATCAATCACGTGGCAAGGGCCCTTTCACTGATTTAAGGAATAGGAGTACTCGTATGCCACCTATGACGAGTAGCACTAGTGTTGATATCTTTATGAGGATGGTGGAATCTGATTTGTGTAAAATCAAGAATGATCGCATCAAAAATACCTATAATCTCCCTGAGGGTGAAAGGGAATCCCTTGTGGCACTAGAAAAAAATAATGAGATAGTTATAAAATCTTCAGATAAGGGTGGGAATTTGGTCATCCTTGATCATAAAAAATACCTTCACATGTGTCATTCTGTGCTGTATGAGCATGGCACCTACGAGGTGCTATGTGGGGATCCCACAAAAAAGTATCATTCTGCTTTAACTGAGATTTTGACAAATACAAGAGGGATGGGACTTATTTCTTTGAATGAATTCAAGTTTATGTTACCTGTTCAACCAGTAATACCAACATTCTATGCTCTGCCAAAGATACATAAGGGTCTTGCACCTTTAAAAGGTAGACCAATTGTGGCAGGCATAGAATCGTTAACACAGAATGTTGGTATTTAACTTGATAAGACAATTTGCAACATCTCTCCCATCTTTCATTCGAGATACATCGCATTTGTTAAATTTGCTGGAAGGAATTTCTATTGATGAGAATACAATCCTAGCCTCTATTGATGTAGAGGCACTCTACAGCAGCATTCCACATGATTGTGGAATGAAAGCGGTGAATCATTTCCTTCAATCCAGAGCGGTTGAATGTGGAGATCATAATTTATTGATAGAGGAGCTTCTTTTATTTACCCTTACACATAACTACTTTCTTTTTGATGGTAAGTACTTGCACCAGCTCAGGGGTACAGCAATGGGGAGCCCTTGTTCCCCCACTTATGCTAATGTATTCTTGGGCTGGTGGGACGAAACACTCATCTTTAGTGGTGAGGACATGTGGTGGAACTCCTATATTACATTATGGGCCAGATATATAAATGACATCCTGATATTTTGGTCTGGCCCCGAAAGTGAGTTCCACCGGTTTATGGAAGCTATTAACATCAATAATATAGGGTTACGTTTTACGTCTGAGTGTCACAACAATAGTATCAATTTTTTGGATTTGACTATTATTAAAAAACAGGATGGCAACATTGAGACTCTTACATATCGGAAACCGACATCTACAAATAATCTCCTTAAATGGACAAGTCATCATCCAACCCCTTTAAAAAGAGGTATACCAAAGGGACAGTTCCTCCGTATCAGGAGGAACTGCTCTGATTTGGTTACCTTTAGAAACCAGGCTGATGATTTGCATCATAGGTTTCAAACGAGAGGCTATCCAGAACATATTCTGAGAAAATCATATTATGAGGCGCTATCGGCTGATAGATCCTCACTTTTGGGGGTTAAAGAAAAGAGGAATGATGGGAAGATGGTTAGGATGATAGGCACTTTTGATGGCCAAGCGGAAAGGGTATACCACATCTTTAGAAAGAACTGGGGTATTCTTTTGGCAGACCCTGATTTGAAGGGCATTATTACGCCGAAGCCTAGTATTACCTACAGGAAGGGTAGGTCCCTTGGGGACCGTTTGGTGCATAGTTTTTATCAGAGACCAAAAAAAGAAGGTACTTGGCTTGATCGGAAACCACAAGGTTTTTTCAAATGTGGGAACTGCTAGAGGTGTGGTGTTATGTTACAATGTAAAACATTCTGTAGTTCGGTAGATGGGAAGATATACCATATTAGGGATTTTGGTAATTGCAGATCTTCTGGTATGGTTTATAAAACAACATGCACCTGCCCTCTGGATTATGTTGGCAAAACTATTAGGATAAGAGCAGGTGAGCATCTGAATGACATCAGAAATAAAATAGATACATCTATTGCCCGACATATGAATGAGGTTCATGGTGGATCCCTGAAGGATATAACTTTTTGTATGATTGAGTTGGTCAGACCGAAACCCCGGGGGGGAGACCTTGATAAAATTATACAAAGAAGAGAGGCAGAATGGATATTTAGACTCCAATCCCTTTCCCCAAAAGGTCTGAATGAGTGCCTGTCATTCACATGTTTCCTCTAAGAGTCATGATTGCTTTGGCCCTTATAAATTTTTAATTATTTTGAAAATGTGTAGCTAGTCCTTTTGTAAGTAGTGCGTAATTTTCACACTAACTCTATTATGAGTTTATTATAAATAAATATGATGTTTTTATTTATCATTATTTAAGCATATTATTATAAATTCATTTTTCCTAGTGTTATTGCATTAATACATCCCTGTTGTTGGAGACGCTTACATTTAATTTTAATAGCTCAGCTATGGATATATTATAGCTGTTCAAATTGAAATTGATATATGTGCCATTTTTATGTGCGCTTGCGCGATAGTGCGTTTTGACCTGGACATCGTTTCTACTTATTTTATTATATATGCTGACACTTCCGGGTTTTTGCCCGGATGATTATGCGTCTGCGCGATATTGCGGTAGAACCTGGACATTGTTCCTATCTATTCTATCTATATATGCTGATACTTCCGGTTATGTAATAAAGTCCGGATGTTTGTGGGTCTGTGCGGTAGTGCGGTATAGTCTGGATATTGTTTTTATATATACTGGCACTTCCTGATCTTTGTACTCGCCCGGATGTTACTGCTGGTTGCGAGGTAACGTGCTTTGATTTTTTCTGAGTACATCATTTCCGGTACATCATATCCGGTAATGCGCACTTGACTTGACACGCACGCTGGCTTTGTTTTGGAACGCAGCAGGGTGAGGAAATGTAAAACACGTAGCGATTGGCTAGGTTAAATGAATGATCTGTATCCTGTGTGACTGTGCGCCCAATAGGCTTTGTTGGTACATGATAGCGGGGGGTATTTAAACCTATCTCTTGAGACCGCCGCCATGCCTTTTTACATCTTGTTATCAGGGGCATCATGGAGTATATCCAGTATCAGTGGTACTAAAGTCTGCGGCCTCCTGATGAACCGTTACACCGGGGAAACGCGTCAAGGCGACTTTAAATGATAAGTAAAACCACTAGGTGGTGTTTGATTTATGTTTTCATCTATGTGTCTGTTATGGGACAATTTAATATCATGTCTATTCTATTGCACCACCTGTGGTTATTCTAATTATCAGAGGCGACTATCCGCCATATAATGCTATATTCTATTTGTCGGACTATTTATGTCCTTGGTGCATGTATATTCTGTGAAACATGCTCTGAGCAATGTATGGTGGTTTTTTGGCCCATTGTTCTATAGTAGGCAATAATCAATTGTTTTTGACATTTCCATGTTTGTGAGGTTAAATGTCAGTGGTCAGCCCTATTATAATCTAGGTTTGGGCATACCTTTTTATTGTGGCTATTTTTTCTATTTTAGAAACGTTTTCCTTTTTATTCCCTTCCTTCATTTCTTTTCTATTTGACATTGTTTTCCCACCTGAGTTACTACGGTGAGATAGGGGAGACAGGGTCAGTCGACGTTGAGTGGGGGCGCCAAACAATCGTATCTATTAGGCCGGGGTAACACTGGCGATTAAATCGGACGAATGCAATGCAATAAAAAAAAAAAATCACATTGCATTCGTCCCAATGTTATTCTATGGGGCAGCTCCCATCATGCGATTTTGATCAGATCCGATCCTCGGACCGAGACAATCGCAGCATGCTGCGATTGTCACCGATTTTCGGATCGGATTCGACAATCCAAGTCTATGGGGCGAGAAAAAATGGGACTAAAAACGGACTAGATGTGTGACTTGCGATACAATCGCACCCGGTGTCCTTTAGCAAAAGCCGGCAATTCTTCCAATACAGTAAAATCACAGAGACCGGTTAAATAAAGAATGAATAGATATAGGCACACACACACACATATATATATATATATATATATATATATATATATATATATATATATTTTTTATACATGTCATAGAGACTCATTAATATATATATTACAAATTCATACAGTTCATCATAGCAGAATAGCCGCAGAAACATTTGCCAGCTTTTGTATAATTATTCTCCTGCCCGACATGAAATGACACATGGTTTACATATAGTTAACCATTTCATTTCATGTTTTTTTTGTTATGTCTATCACTATTAATTAGATGAGGGTTTGTGGGTAAAATTTTGGACTTGTAGGGGTTAATTTAAGGGGTTAATTCGTTGTATGAAATTGCTGGGACTCCCGCTGACGTCACTGAGGCTGCAGGGAGTCCCCGTAATTTCATACAACGAATTAACCCCTTAAATTAACCCCTACAAGTCCAAAATTTTACCCACAAACCCTCATCTAATTAATAGTGATAGACATAACAAAAAAAACATGAAATGAAATGGTTAACTATATGTAAACCATGTGTCATTTCATGTCGGGCAGGAGAATAATTATACAAAAGCTGGCAAATGTTTCTGCGGCTATTCTGCTATGATGAACTGTATGAATTTGTAATATATATATTAATGTGTCTCTATGACATGTATAAAATATATATATATATATATATGTGTTGTGAGAATCATGTGGGAATAGTGGATAAGGGCAGGTATATCTCGCCCAGATTCCTTTCCTATGTGGCCTAGTCTGGTCAGTATCGCACCTGCTTGCTAATGAATAATGGGAGGTGGATATAAAAGGATGCCTGGTGGTTGTGTGAGTGTCTCAGCCTGGGAACACAGAGAGCCTGTCTGTGTGAGAGACACACGTGAGTGGAAGCAGTGCCCACTGCAACTGTGGTTTGGCTGGACGGGAGAAGCCCACCAGTTGGTAGTTAGGTTGTCCATTGTTTAGTTAGTGCCGGACAGGCAAGGATTTGTTTTGTGTTTTATTTCCTTTTTGCATTGCTTTCACCGTTAATAAACCTGACTCAGGGTCAGTTACACCCGAATCCCAGCTCTGCGCCTGAGTTTCATGCTGAACGCACGTGACCTTTGACCCCAGCAAAGGCGATCCCGGAGTGTTTTATCACAGTGTCTAGATCTATTCATTCTTTGTGTGGGGAAACCTGTCATTGGGCTCCATTATATGTCCATTTAGCTACCCTGCGGGAAAATCTCGCCAGACGGATGTCAAACGGATCCTTACATGCGATTTAAATCGCATCAATGAAGAAAAATCGCATCAAAAATGGATCAATGGTTAAGATACCTTTTGTGCAATTTCGGACCGTTAAAATGGGACCGTTTTTTTAATGGTTGTGTGTGACTCCAGCCTTAGGGTGCCAACCTCCACGGCAAGGAAGGGTACAGATAGTCCATTGTAGCCTTTAATAGGGCTTTTTTGTATACAATTATTTGTCTTCTTTATCATTTGCTCACGGGAATAGGTGTTTTTAAATTCATCATTAAAATCTAATTTTAATGGGAATACATGTTCACAAAAATTATGTTATATTCCTTTTTCTATTTAATTAGTCTGTTAAATCATATATATCCCTAAAAATTATCTTTATTGATTAAAAAACCATATACAATGGTTCACACCAAAAAAAAACGTGCACAAACAAAAACAAACGTGTTCCAAAATTACCAATAAAATGGGTAAGCTAGAAGTCCCTCTTACGTCAACTACGCTGTCACCTTCCTGGCTGCGGAGGTTGGCACCCTAGGGGGGAACGTTGTGGCGTCCCCGCTCCACAATGGCTGACCCTTGGAGCCCTGTATCACCCTACAGCCGCTAGGGGAACCCTTCTACCCGATGTCCTAAAGGAACCCCTATCAATAGACATAGACGATCCTATATCTAAGAGGACCCTAGACCCCAATTAAAAACAAAAAGAACACAATAGGCAGTTGGTGACGATTGACATAATTTCACAACGTGGTCAAAGTATAATAATACTCCAGGGGTTTGGGCCCTTGATTTGCCAAAATAGACTATAGTCTCTTAACATGCCGACTAAATTTCAAAAGTTGCTACAGAAATTAGATACTGCTTACACCGCCAACTAATAGTTGGTATAGATGAAAAAATGGTGCTCAGAAAACTATTAGAGCCAACTCAGATGCGGTCACTGTAGGAAAAACCTAATGTTGGTCAAATCAGTGTTTTCTAAGCATGCAGTGTATGTTCACACTCTTTCCAATAGCAACAAAAAGACCGACAATGCCACATTTCAAATGTCACAAAAAATACTGCATGATATTGCCCAAAAGAAGTTATAACCCCATCATTAACCACTTGTATAAAATGGAAGTGGTTTCTAAGCATGCAGACTGAGTTCAAAAAACTGCTGCAACAGATACTGCTTTTTAATGCCAATTGTTAATGACACACATGAGTACCAATGCTAAACCAACTTATAACTACAATGAGGTCAATGAAGGACCCGAAATACATATATATATATATATATATATATATATATATAATTCACCCCCAAAACCATCTGGTCCAGGAGCCTTTCCATTACCAAAGTCCTTGATAGCCGATTTAACCTCATCCTCTGTAATCTTGGCATTGAGAAACTCTAGCTCTTGGTCAGTGAAATTAGGAATTATAGCCCTTGTTAACCATTGCTCGCTCCCTCCTCCAACCCCCCTAGTTGCCCCATAGAGATACGTGGTCTAGGTTCTTTTTTATCTAAGTGATGAAAAAAAATTCCAAACTTTTTTAGACGAAAAAAATTGCACCATTTTCCGATACACGTAGCGTCTCCATTTTTCGTGATCTTGGGTTGGGTGAGGGTTTATTTTTTTGCATGCCGATCTGACGTTTCTAATGATACTATTTTGGTGCAGATACGTTCTTTTGATCGCCCATTATTGCATTTTAATGCAATGTCGCAGCGACCAAAAAAACTCAATTCTGGCGTTTTTACTTTTTTTCTTGCTACGTAGTTTAGCGATCAGGTTAATTTTTTTTATTATTGATAGATTGGGCGATTCTGAATGCGGTGTTACCAAATACGTGTATGTTTGATTTTTTTATTGTTTTATTTTGAATGGGGCAAAGGGGGTGATTTGAACTTTTATATTTTTTTATATTTTTAAAAACTATTTTTTTTACTTTTGGCATGCTTTCATAGTCAACATGGGAGACTAAAAGCTCCCAAAACCCAATTGGCTCTGCTACATAGAGGCAATGATCAGTTTGCCTCTATTAGAATTACTCACTTGCTATGAGCGCCGACCACTGGGTGGCGCTCACAGCAAGCCAGCAGTGACAACCATAGAGGTCTCCAGGAGACCTCCGGTTGTCATGCCAACCCACTCGTGACCCGCGATCACGTGATGTGGGTCACCAGTGGGTGGATTTCCAGCGCGATTGCCGGAAGCGCTTGTTAAATGCCGCTGTCAGCGTTTGACAGCGGCATTTAACGGGATAATAGCCGCGGGGGCATCGCGATTCCACCCGGGGCTATTCCGGGCACATGTCAGCTGTTCAAAACAGCTGCCAAGTCCCGAGAAAGATGTGGGCCCACCGCCGGAGCCCACATCAAAGGGAGGGAGTCTGATATAAACGTAAATGTACGCCCAATATCGGAAATGGGTTAATAATTTGGGAAAAGGAACAATATCCCAAAAGGTTCTCAGGCTATTAATAACAGCTCACAGCTGTTTGCTTAACCTTTACTGGTGAGTTTACAGGGGACCCCCCAAAAAATGACTCCTATAAATTAAAACCAGCAAGACTAAACAGACAGCTGTGGGTTAATATTAATAGCCTGGGAAGGAGCCAGAGATATTGCCTCCCCAGCTACCAACATTATCGCTTAGCCGCCCCAGAAATGGCGCATCCAGAAGATGCGCCAAATCTGGCGCTTAGCTTCGCTCTTCTCACTTGCTCTCTGGTAATGGCAACTGAGGTAGTTTATATATTCTTCACCTGTCTGACGAGAAGATAATCCATTGATGCCAATGTCACCTGTAAAAAAAACAAAAATAATAAAACACCATTTTCCTCACCTGTCCGACAAGAAGATAATCTATTTGACCCACACCGTAATCCATCTCTGCTGCATCTGGATGTCTTGATGAACGGTGACATGATGCGACCGTTCACCCTGACATCCAGGAGACACTGAGCTGAGCTTGGGGTGCAGCTTCAGAGACGAGCAGTAATGTGATAGAGGTTACCACTGGTCACTGATGCTGCAGTTCCCAGGCTCAGTTCACTATGAGCCACCCGATGAACTGTGGTAACCGTCATTAAGTCACCACCGCTAGCACTAGCGGTGATCTCATTGAGGCCACTGCAGTAAATCGTACCGCTCCCAGCAAACAGAGTGGGAACCGCAGCTTCATTGAGCTTCGGTAACCTCTATGACGTCACCGCAGGTCACTGAAGCTGTGCTCCAAGGGAGACACTACATCTTTTTCACCAGAAAAGGCTAAGCAAACAGCTGTGAGCTGTTATTAATAGCCTTGGAAACATTTGGGATATAGTCCTCTTTCCCAGATAATTAACATTAGGCTCCCAAACATGGGCTTTCCCTCTACTGGTTATGAAAATTACGTGGGAGCCCACGCCATTTTTTTTTTTAAATTTAATTCTTAATTTTACAACGGATGTACACAGCGGGTGCTGAATACAAGTCCTATCATTATTGCCTGGACGCGCTAATCTCAGGGAGACTGGGCAACAATGAAGAGAGCTGTCTTCAACACACGGCTCCTGGGAACAGCTAATTATTGCTTTTCTCAGGTGCCAGTGTCACATGGACATACAGACGGCACACGGGTGCCACACGAATAGTAAATGGATACAAGGATGTCAAACGGATGTCACATATGTACATGCAGATGACACACAGACCATGGATCTCACCAATACAGGAATCACCAGAATGTGTGAAGGAGTCCTTAGACTCGGCTCACATTTATCCTGCACTCTATGCTGAGAAAACATTCTCAGAACCAGTGGGATCCATTGAAGCGTTTCAGAATTATTACCTCATAAAGTGACACTGGTCAGAATTGAAAAAAATGGTCTGGTCATGAAGGTGAAAACAGGTTCTGGCATGAAAGGGTTAAAGCTCGAATGCGTAACTGGAGGAGGGGCTGAAATTAGGATCAGAAGATGTAATTACTGGTAGGCTAATTTTGGGCAGGCATTGTGGAGATGCATAATAGTAGAGCAGCAATGCAAATTACAGGATACAGTGAACCTTTGAACTACTTGTGAAAAGTCTAGGCTGCCTTGTCTATTGCTCCACTAAAGTCTCAAACATTAATGGATTCTGTACTTTTTACTGAATTATATTCAAGAAAACTGAGGGGTATTTAAAAGTGCAAAGAGAAAAGGGGTTTATTGATTATAGGAAAATGATTGGCAGTAGGACATGGGGAACGTTTTGGTAACGGTGCATTATACTATTAGCAAACAAATACATAAATTAACAAAAAATGGTTGAGGGAAAGTAAATTACCCATGACCACAATAATCTCTCTGTATTTCAGGCAGGCAAAGTGGGGAACAAAAGCTTCCCCAGATCTCAGCTTCGTGAATTCCTTTGTGTTTGGCATAGGGCAGAGTGGGATAACTGCAGGCAAATGTGATTTTTTAAGATAACAGCATGTTCTGGCTAAACAAGGCTAGGTTCACATATTCAGTTAAGTCAGCAGTGTATCGTCCGCAACCGCATGCAAAAATGCTTGCAAACGCATGCATGTGTTTGCGGACGATAGGCAAATGCTATTTCGCGGCAAATTTTGAATTTACACAAGCCACGCCCAATGGGTTTGTCTTATGTAAATTATTGCGTACGCTGGCATTACTATAGTGCGGATGGCTGCGGATATTTGACGCTGCAAAAAAATGCAACACGATGCGTTTGCCGCGCCCTGCCACATACCGTGAAACGACGCAAACGCATACAAATGCATGTCCCTGCGTACCCCATATTAAAGATAGGTACGCAGGACGCATACGGATGTATGCGCATCAAACGCTGCGGACTCAACCGCAAATGTGAAACTGGCCTTAACCCCTTCCTGACATCCGACGTACTATCCCGTCCACGGTACCCGGGCCCGTATGACCGTGGACGGGATAGTACGTCTACCGCGATCAGCGGCGCCCACATGGTGAGCGCCGCTGATCGCGGCCGGGTGTGAGCTGATTATCACAGCTGACACCCGGCACAATGTGTCAGGGGCGGTCACGGACCGCCCCGACACGTTAACCCCTTGCACACCGCGATCAAACATGATCGTGGTGTACCGGGAGTTAAAGGGAAGCATCGGCAGGGAGGGGGCTCCCTCCGTGCTTCCCTGAGCCCCCCACGGCAGCGCAATGTGCAGCGCTGCTGCGGGGGGCTCCTATCCTCCAGGCCCCCGAATCCAAGATGGTGACGGGGGCCTTCGGGGACCTGAGGAAGCTGGCTTCCTCAGTGCCTGCAAAGCGCAGGCATGAGGAAGCCTTCGGCACTGCCTGTGACAGATCGCTGATCTGTCACAGTGATCTGTGATGTGACAGATCAGCGATCTGTCACAGGACAGTGATGTCCCACCTGGGACTATGTAATAAAGTAAAAAAAAAATTACAAAAAAATGTAAAAATAAATTTAAAAAAAATCGCCAAATAAATTAGTAAAAAAAAAAAAAAAATATTCCCCAATAAATTCATTTTTTGAAAATAATAAAAAAAAACAAAACAATAAAAGTACACATATTAGGTATCACCGCGTCCGTAACGACCTGCCCTATAAAACTGTCCCATTAGTTAACCCCTTTAGCGAACCCCTTAAAAAATAAAAATAAAAAACAAAGCAAAAAATGATTTATTATCATACTGCCAAACAAAAAGTGTAATAACGCGCGATCAAAAAGACGCATATAAATATCCATGGTACTGCTGAAAACGAAATCTTGTCCCGCAAAAAACGAGCCGCCACACAGCATCATCAGCGAAAAAATAAAAAAGTTATAGCTCGCAGAATAAAGCGATGCAAAAATAATTATTTTTTATATAAAATAGTTTTCATTGCATAAAACCGACAAAACATAAAAAAACGACCTAAATGAGGTATCACTGTAACCGTACTGACCCAAAAAATAAAACCGCTTTATCAATTTTACCGCACGCGGAACGGTGTAAACGCACCCCCCCAAAAGAAATTCATGAAACTCTGGTTTTTGTTCATTCTGCGTCCCAAAAATCGGAATAAAAAGCGATCAAAAAATGTCACGTGCCCGAAAATGGTACCGATAAAAACGTCAACTCGGTGGGTCAAAATACGGAAAAATTATAGCTCTCAATATGTGGTGATGCAAAAACTATTTTTACAATAAAAAGCGTCTTTTAGCGTGCGACAGCTGCCAAACATAAAAACCGCCACAAATAGTAAATCAAACCCCCCGTTATCACCCCCTTAGTTAGGGAAAAATAATAAAATAAAAAAAATGTATTTATTTCCATTTTTCCATTAGGGCCAGGGTTAGGGTTAGGGTTAGGGTTAGGGTTAGGGCTAGGGTTAGGGCTTGGGTTAGGGCTTGGGTTAGGGCTAAGGTTAGGGTTAGGGCTGAGATTAGGGTTAGGGGTGTGTTGGGGTTCGGGTTGGAGTTAGAATTGGGGGTTTCCACTGTTTGGGCACATCAGGGGCTCTCCAAATGCAACATTGCGTCTGATCTCAATTTCAGCCAATTCTGAGTTGAAAAAGTCATATGGTGCTCCTTCCCTTCCAAGCTCTGCCATGCGCCCAAACAGTGTTTTACCCCCATATGTAGGGTATCAGCCTACTCAGGACAAATTGCAAAACAATTTTTGGGGTCCAATTTCTCCTGTTACCCTTAGGAAAATAAAAATTTGGGGGCAAAAATATCATTTTTGTGGAAAAAAATGATTTTTTTATTTTCACGTCCGAGCGTTATAAACTTCTGTGAAGCACTTGGGGGTTCAAAGTGCTCACCACACATCTAGATAAGTTCCGTGAGGGGGTCTAGTGTCCAAAATGAGGTCACTTGTGGGGAGTTTCAATAGTTTAGGTACATCAGGGGCTCTCCAAACGCACATGACACCCGCAGACCATTCCATCAAAGTCTGCATTCCAAAACGTCACTGCTTCCCTTCCGAGCCCCGACGTGTGTCCATACAGTAGTTTTCTCCCACATATGGGGTGTCAGCGTACTCATGACAAATTGGACAGCAACTTTTGGGGTCCAATTTCTCCTGTTACCCTTGGGAAAATGAAAAAATTGGGGACTAATTGATCATGTTTGTGGAAAAAATACGATTTTTTTATTTTCATGCCCGGGCATTATAAACTTCTGTGAAGCCCTTGGGGGTTCAAAGTGCTCACCTCACATCTAGATAAGTTCCTTAGGGGGTCTAGTTTCCAAAATGGGGTCATTTGTGGGGGGTTTCCACTGTTTAGGTACATTAGGGGCTCTCCAAAGGCAACATGACACCCGCAGACCATTCCATCAATGTCTGCATTCCAAAACGTCACTACTTCCCTTCCGAGCCCTGACGTGTGTCTATACAGTAGTTTTCTCCCACATATGGGGTGTCAGCGCACTCAGGACAAATTGGAAAACAACTTTTGGGGTTCAATTTCTCCTGTTACCCTTGGGAAAATAAAAAAAATGGTGACTAAAAGATCATGTTTGTGGAAAAAATACGAATTTTTTATTTTCACGCCCGGGTGTTATAAACTTCTGTGAAGCACTGGGGGATTGAAAGTGCTCACCACACATCTAGATAAATTCCTTGGGGTGTCTAGTTTACAAAATGGTGTAATTTGTGGGGGGTTTCCACTGTTTAGGTACATCAGGGGTTTTCCAATCGCGACATGGTGTCCGATCTCAATTCCAGCCAAAAACGTCAAATGGCGCTGCTTCCCTTCCGAGCTCTGCCATGCGCCCAAATAGTGGTTTACCCCCACATGTGGGGTATCAGCGTACTCAGGACAAATTGCACAATAACTTTTAGGGTGCTGTTACCCTTGGAAAAATAAGAATTGAGGGTGAAAAGATCATTTTTGTGGAAAAAATATGATTTTTTAATTGTACGGCTTTATGTTATAAACTTCTGTGAAGCCCTTGGGGGTTCAAAGTTCTCACCACACATCTAGATAAGTTCCTTATGGGGTCTAGTTTACAAAATGGTGTCATTTGTGGGGGGTTTCCACTGTTTAGGTACATCAGGGGTTTTCCAATCGCGACATGGTGTCCGATCTCAATTCCAGCCAAAAACGTCAAATGGCGCTGCTTCCCTTCCGAGCTCTGCCATGCGCCCAAATAGTGGTTTACCCCCACATGTGGGGTATCAGCGTACTCAGGACAAATTGCACAATAACTTTTAGGGTCCTGTTACCCTTGGGAAAATAAAAATTGGGGTGAAAAGATCATTTTTGTGGAAAAAATATGATTTTTTAATTGTACCGCTGTACGTTATAAACTTCTGTAAAGCCCTTGTGGGTTCAAAGTTCTCACCACATATCTAGATAAGTTCCTTGGGGGGTCTAGTTTCCAAAATGGGGTCACTTGTAGGGGGTTTCCACTGTTTAGGTACATCAGGGACTCTCCAAACGTGACATGGCGTCCGATCTGAATTCCAGCCAATTTTGCATTGAAAAAGTCAAACGGCGCTCCTTCCATTCTGAGCTCTGCCATGCGCCGAAACAGTCGTTCCCCCCCACAAATCAGGTATCAGCGTACTCAGGACAAATTGCACAATAACTTTTGCAGTCCAATTTCTCCTGTTACCCTTGGTAAAATAAAAAAAATTGAACCTGAAGTATTTTTTTTGTGAAAAAAAGTTAGATGTTCATTTCTTTTTAAATATTCAAAAAAATTCCTGTGACGCACCTAATGGGTTAATAAACTTCTTGAATGTGGTTTTGAGCACCTTAAGGGGTTCACTTTTTAGAATGGTGTCACTTTTGGGTATTTTCTATCATATAGACCCCTCAAAGTGGCTTCAAATGTGATGTGGTCCTAAAAATAAAATGGTGTTGTAAAAATGAGAAATCGCTGGTCAACTTTTAACCCTTATAACTTCCTAACAAAAAAAAATTTTGGTTCCAAAATTGTGCTGATGTAAAGTAAACATGTGGGAAATGTTACTTATCAAGTTTTTTGTGTGCCGTATCTCTGTGATTTAAGAGCATAAAAATTCAAAGTTGGAAGATTGCGAAATTTTCAAAATTTTTGCCAAATTTCCATTTTTTTCACAAATAAACGCAAGTTATTTGAATGACATTTTACCACTAACATGAAGTACAATATGTCACGAGAAAACAATGTCAGAATCACCGGGATCCATGGAAGCGTTCCAGAGTTATGACTTCAAAGGTACAGTGGTCAGAATTGTAAAAATTGGCCCGGTCATGAACGTGCAAACCACCCTTGGGGGTGAAGGGGTTAATGGATAATTTTAAGCTAAAGAGATCTGTTGGCAGGATTTTGCTACTTAATCTGACAGCAGCATGAGGTAGAACCCCTGACTACAATAATGTATCACTTACTGGTTGCAGCAGTTGATATAAAAAGTTTTCTCTGCTGCGGATCTAGCAGAGCTCAGTTGTTGAGTTGTGTATAACCCCGGCAACACCACAGCTTTCTGTGTGCATTGTATAGTGGCAGAGAACCGCTAATCAGTGGTGAGGGCATGGTTGGGCTACCCTGCAAAGGCCAGTTGTCCTGTACTGATAATCTCCTGTTGATAAAAAACTTGATTGTATTGAAATGACAAAACACAGCCTAGTAAGTGACACATATCTGTAACCAGAGACTGTGCTCCTACACTCTA
This sequence comes from Dendrobates tinctorius, assembly GCF_039654945.1. Classification (NCBI taxonomy): domain Eukaryota; kingdom Metazoa; phylum Chordata; class Amphibia; order Anura; family Dendrobatidae; genus Dendrobates; species Dendrobates tinctorius. The sequence goes on along the minus strand of NW_027361834.1, from coordinate 3,705,485 downwards.
ATGCTCTCAGATAACATAACTACAAAGAAGGTCCAGACTAGAATGAGCGAATGTGCTCAGATAATGTCTTATCCAAGAATGTTCAGGTGTTATCCAAGCATGTAGGAGTGCTTGTATATTATGTTCAAGTCCCCTGCAGCTGCATGATTTGCAACTGTCAGACAGCCTGCACACGTGGGGATTCCCTAACAAACAGGCAATCTCTGCATGTGTTGTGTCTGTCTAACAGCCGCAGGGACTCACACATAATATACAAGCACTCCCAGATGCTCGAATAAGAAGTTATTAGAGAACGTTTTCTCATCACTAGTCCCGGCATGTAACTTGAATGGACAGTCCATTTGTACTATGCAATATTTCATTTCTTTTTTCAAACAAATCACCAGCAGAAGGAAGCCCTGTTTTCACCAAACGAAGCGGACCCTTATAACAAAAATTGGATTTTTTTTAACTTACTGTAAAATCCATTTGTTGTCTTGATCATT